>NC_067398.1:384125021-384446271 GCF_016432865.1 Antechinus flavipes
ATCCTCCTCTCAGTTCTTAGCTTCCTGAGCTTTTACTCAATCTACTATCCTAGTTCTTCAAAAGGAAAACAGTCTATGTTCTCTTTGTCCATAAAATGTTTCCCCACACTTGGGAGTGTTAAGTGATGATGGCAACATGATGGCATCACCTGCTATAGCAGGTTAAGCCTGTTTGGAAATGCAGCTTCTAAAGCAGTTTTTGCTTCTTAAAGCTGGGGAAATTGGGGAGGTTCTTCAAAAAGCCAGATAATGAGAGAATGGAGGCCAGCAGCAATCTCTGGTCACACCCAAAACAGTGTTATGTGCCAGGGCTTGTGCTCTTTCCTGGATTATGTCTATGGGAACTGTTATGAATTCTGGGGAAATGAATCAGGAAATAACATGGATATCACATACTTTATTTCTCAAATAAATACTGGAAAGTCATAACACAAATAGGGTCAGAGAATGAGCCTCATCATTTCATTTATATTTTTGTAATTCTTTTATCAAGTATTGTAGGTTGGTCTAACCTTGGCTAAAATGTCCTGATACAACCCTTGGATCAGCATCCTAAGTTCTGGGTTTACATATAACAGGCTTGATATGGAGGCCCACCTTTTAAACAGCCTATTTCTTTGATATGTATTGCTCTCACTAATACTTTACTTTGGGAAAATCACAAAATATGATTCTCATTTAGATCTCCACATATGTGGATAAAAAGGCCTCCTAAAGTTCTATATAAGAACTCAAGGTAAAAATGCAATTATTGAGTATAGGGCAGCCTTCATCCCACTTAGAGAAAATACTTAAAATATAAAGGTCTTATAGGATACAATAAACAAATACAAAAAAAAAATACATACCTAACCTGTGTATAATGTGTACAGTTCTCTACACTGATTTCTGTTTATCACTAAGCTCTTGAATTCCTTTAGCCTCAGAACCATTCCATCTTTTGGATTCCCTTGGGAAGGAAACTAATCAAATGGTTGCCAGGGGTCCAATTTCTTGACATTCCAAGGAATATCCTCTTTCCCCAGGAATTCATGCAATACCAAGACTCAAAATGCCATCCTGAAATTCGGACAAAGGAAACCACTAGACATTTTAATGTCAGAACAACTCAGATTCATACTAACATTGAGGCTTATAGTAATATTCCCATGAAAGGAAAATTAAATTTACTAGGACAACATTCCCTTACTATCTCACAGCAACAATGGAAAGATGTGGTCCAGATCCCTTGATTTTCCCATATTGTTGGTTCAGTTCTTTGGTTCTGTTCCTCTCAGCACTGGAAGTCATGTGCATGAATGACATTTTTCTCTCTTAAGAGACATAATGCACAGGAACTGTCTGTCTAACAATAGAAGTCAGAAATTTGGGTTTTAAACTTAGGGCTGCTAAGTATAGAAAAATCAGAATTCTTGTTACTCTTCTTTGTGTTTTTCCTTTCTACTATTTTTCTCATCAGGAGATGCATAGTTAGGAGAATCCTTTTCTTCTAATAAGGAATCTTGGGCTCAGGAATAGCACCATCTGGAAACTTCTCCCTTGAGCTACATGGACAAATACATCTCATTCTGCTGAAGACCTTTTCAGGGTCTTCATCATTGCCCTACAGGTTTCTACTTCTTATTCAGTGAAACTCACTGCTAGGTCTCTGTCTAATCTTTGACCTTAGCTGAGAAAGAAGAAAAGCAAAAATGGTGGTTAGGAAGTAGGGGTCCAGATGCTTTTCATCATCATGGAAGCATGAGAATAAGGAGTTTAACATGTGACTTTATACTGAGGCTATCAGCAGCTTTTTAGGAGAGCCGTGATCAAAACCAGGTCTTCTTTTACCTTCCTGCATTTTCAGGATCTTTCCAAAGGAAAGGTAGATGATAATATAGACCTGATGAAAACTCCTTTTTCCTGGTCTGCAGAAAGGAGGTGTCTTCTTCTAACATTTAATTTTACAACAGTGTGAACCGATTCATCTTGGAGGTAGCCTTTGCAAATGAAATTCATCTTTCAGTAGATGTCAAAATGTATGTTCATAGACTCTAAAGGAAGATGCAAATCAAAAAAAACCCCAAAGACATCACCTTGTAAGCTCAAGTTGATCCTAGAATGCCATTATCATACTCCTACACTTGTTAGTGCTTTTAATTTTAGTCTTATTTTACATCTAAGAAAACTGAAAACAGAATACTTCAAATTGTGATTTTATGGGATGTGTTTCTTCTCCATATACAAGTCATAACCAGCTAAGTACACCTACTATATCCTAGATACTGTATTTTATTAGATAATCTTCATAGGTGGCTGTGGCCAAAAACTTTTAACTTGTGATGAATCTCTGAATTTATCTGAATTGACCATCAGATGAAAGACATAGAATCTTAGCAAAGGGCTTGATACATATGGTAGGCACTTGATAAAACTTGATAAAATTTGCTCTGTTATCAGGCCCATAGGAGACACATTTCCAGGCTAGAGAACCCACTAGAGAAAGTTAATGTCTACTGGCATAATCTTTAAGAATCTAGAACTGTATTTATATTGTAAAGAATCATTTGAGCCAGTGCAGGGATTAATGACAGCAGTTTGTATTTTGTAGGTCCTAAGCATTTTTTCACCCTCCAAGTATCATAACCCCCATTTTACAAATGGGAAAACAGTTTCAGAGAAGTTAGAAGTTAGAAGTGATTTGCCAAAATCACATTAGTGGTAAATCCTAGGCTAAAATCTTGGCCTCCTTAATCATGGTACCATTGATCTTTTACTTCCCATACATGAGTTTCCACCATTCCTTTCTCAGCTGAAATATTTCACTGATAGCACATAGCCAATCTCAGTTGCAATCTAGATTGCTGGTTTGGTTTCCTGTGATTCTAAGGTATAGAGAAAGGATCCTTAGGGCACTCTTGCTATTTAGAATTTTATCTCCAAGATCACATTTTAATTTCCAGATAATGCTGCCTCCAGCTGAGGCAGCTGACTGATTATAGTAGCCACATATCTCACTTTTACTCCCTTTTAGCAAGAAGATACAGGGAGTGTAGAGAAGGATGGGGGCAGTATCTTATCATACTCAACTTTTCTGGGGGCCTCATTCATTGATTCAGAAAAGGAAGTCTAAAAGGTTGAGAAACAAGGAGAAAGGAAAGAAAATCATGTTAGCCAAAGACAACTTAAGGAAGGATTATGTTTTCACATGTGCAAAACTCAGCAGGTAGAGCTAAACAGTTACCAAATGGGCTAAGACTGGAAAGTGAAACAATGAATAAATGGAGGGCACGGTTGTTTATTCTGCCCTGAGGAGAATTGTGCTTTTTAGGCCAAATTTCCAACAATGTTCTTGCTTTGGCCTCCTTTTATTCATGTGTAATTTTTGGCTTTGGGTTTTTTCCTTGCAATCTCCTGCACGCATCCTTCCCTCCTCTTCCTTTTTCTTTATACACTCATTCACTCATTCACTCAAACACACACATATTTTTAATTTTTTTTTTTGCTCATTTCTCAGAATAGCATATAGAACAAGTTGGTAAGAGCACCTATATTTACATATCAAGTAGATATTTTATTTTATTTCATTTTATTTTGTATTAGTAAAGGCTTATCACAGTAGGAAGAAATGCATATTCCTTCAAACTACAAATAGTGCTCAATCCCCCTTTCTCCCAAAGTACTATTAATGATTTTAACTATCCACTCAACAACTTAGTAAATTCACAGTTGTTATCATCAGATAGCCATTCACTAGGTAAGAAAGCCCAATAAGGCGTGATTTATAAAGGAAGAGGGCCCAAGAAATGGTACTCTTCTGTCCCAGATATTTAAACATATAAAAGTATATTTTTTGCCCTTGTTTCTTCCTTCCCATTTTTTGTGGGAAACTATGTTTTTATTGAAATGAGGGTCTCTCCATGAAGTTCCCTCTAATAATATAAATTAGTACTTATTTTGCAACTTATAGTTTGAGAGAGTTGTCTGACTCTGAGAGGTTCAGTAATTTGCCCAGAGTCACACAGCCAAGAGGTAGGATTTGAAACCAGGTTGTCAAACTATCATTTTATTAATTAGGTCAAACACTTTCTGCTTTTTCTTTTTTAATTAAAGAAAACTCAGAGTTTGAATGATGATGTTATGGGATCAGGCAGTCAGTCAATAAACATTTATTAAGTGCTTACTATATAACAGTTTCTCAAGTAATACAGTTGAGCATGCAATTCTTAATTGGTCCACTGTTCATTAAATCAATCAAGATACACTTACTGAATACCTCCTATATATGTGAAAAAGCACTGTCTCATATGTAAAGAGCATCAAAATGAAATAGAGTTAAAAGGAAAAATACACACATTCAACACTTTCTCAGAATATGATCATATATAAAATCATGCATATATAACCATATATGTAATATGGTTATATATAACCATATGTTTAAATATAATCACACATGTCTAATATAAGAGAAATGTACATGATCTGTGTAGTTATATATGGTGTATGTATAATAATAGTACATATATTATACACACACATATGTGTTATATAAACATTTATACAATAGTAATTTCTTTGAAGGTACCATTCATCGTATGACAAGTGCTTTCAACAACATCATAAAACAATGAAAACTCTAAAATAAGAAACCCTAATCAAAATTCTTTACAAAATGTGTCTCTTATCTGCAGTCTTCCTGAGTTCCCATAAGTTTATTCTTTTAAATGTGGAGTCACTGAAGAACATATTTTTCAAAACCAACCAATTAGCAGAGTGTTGTATGATTTTTTTAACATGGCAGACACAATTCCTCAATTTTCATTCAAGACTTCCATACAGTGTGTCTTATTATTCTGTTGATTATCCAGCTTCCTAAGAAGATTCATGCTTTTATCATGTAGTGCAAAGCTACTCCTTCCCTGACAATAAGACATTATAGAACTGGCCTTTTTGCAGAGGACAGTTGAACAAGTAAATGTAGGCTATTCCCGTGATAGGTTTGGAGGCTGGTTATAATGGGAAGACTGAGAGACCCTGGCATTTAGTTCAAGTTAGGCAGAATAAACACAACCATTAGTGCTTGTGTGGTTGTTTTGGGGATTTTCCAAGGGACCTCTGTAGAAGTTCGTTTTTGCATGCCCAACCTTCAAGCATCACTAACACCTGGGTGATGCCTGAGGCATGCCAGCCAATAATTACAGGTCTATGTACTTCTTTCTTGACAGTCTGTCATCATTAGTTTCAATTGCTTGGTGTTTCTCATTACTGTGTACCACCCGCACCACCTTCTTCATTAAGTGATAGGACAGATTCTCTTCATCTCCACCCCTCTCTTTTTCTTCCTGCCTCTTTTTTCATTCATCATTCTCCCCAGTCTTTATTGAATCTCATGCAATACAATTTCCTGCCTGACTCTGTGGGTTCTGGGCTTTTTTAGTTAGACAGGAGGAGGGAAAGATAAAATAACAGAAAGTGTCAGAGGGGAGGGAGAGACAGAGGGACACACAGAGAAAGACAGAAACAAAGACAATTACAGAAATAGAGACATAGAGACAAAGTACAAAATAGTGAAATAGAGACAAAGAAAGAGAGACACACATAGTAAGTCAGACAAAAAGAGACAGAAAAGCAAGAGAGAAAGAAAAATAGAGAATAAGGAAAAGGGTAAATAGAGAGAGAAAAAAACATACAGGAAAAGATAGAGACAGGCAAACAGCAACAGAGAAAACAGACATTTGATGTAGGTGAGTCAATTTTATTCTAAAAATACTAGATTTTAATGGAATGCAGTCAGTCTTCATAGCTGGTCAATTAATCAATACACACCTACTATAGAGCAGGTACTTGCTAAGTTCAGGGTCATAATTGAAATTGGAGACATTTTTCTTTTAAGTATTTCTTCATGATTATGATATAAAGCAAAAACATCAAAGGGAAAACATACAGCACATATATTTTGGCAGAAACAATCTGTCAATCTTAAAATTTACCATAAACTTTCACTTTAGCTTTTCTTTCACATCAGAGTTTCTCTCATAGGTCGAAGATGTATCAATACTCCCAATAAGATTATCCTCCAGACAAATCACTGAAATACACTGTTTTGTAAAGTTTCTTTCCACTGTTCTGTAGTGTAAAATTGATCTTGGAAAGATATGCAAATTAAACTTATGTTGACCAGGTTCTATCAGCATAGAAAGTCTTTGAATATGGATGGTTCTGGCCCTGACTGAGTCTGGTTTTCAAGGAACAAACTCTTTATGTATAGAGAGGTTTATCATCAATAGATGTCCATATGGTGATGAAATCTTTGCCCTTAACAACCCATAAAAAATAAAAATAAAAAATAACTCAGTCCTATGTACCCATTTTCTTTCTTTAATCATAGTGGTAAAATGGCAGAAAAGAGGATAGAGAGTGTTAAAAATGAAATATTTTGGATATGACTGTAAATTTTATTTTAGTTGTTGGTGATTTATTTCAATTTCTTTTAAATGTTCTTGATGTGTTTTGTTTTGATATTACAAACATTTTCAGATTACTCCTTTGAGGGCTCTTTTGTGACTATTTTGTTTTATTCTAAACAAGTAAATAAAACTAATAATACTGTGCATCATATGAAAGCATTGGATCAAAAATTCCACATCTGTGACACCCCTTACTTCTCCACTTAAATTTTTTTTAAATGAATTGAAATGTATTTTCTTTTCCTTCAATTACTACTTTAATGAAAAAATAAAAACACGTCTTCATTTTATATAACATACATATATGAAATATTTAAATTTATATAAATATAATAGAAACAACACACATACACAACTATGTATATATTTCTGCATCCTAAATTACCTCTTTTTTCATTTTTTCCAATGAAATCATGAATGGTCATTGTATTGATGATAATGTTTGTTCATACAGTGTTAGCATATAAATTGTTCTGGTTATGCTAATTTCATCCATCAGTTTATAAAAGTCCTCAAAATAATTAATTTTATAATATTGATGTAATAAAATAAATTATTTTGGTTCTGTGTCTTTCATTCTGCCTAAGTTCATGTAAGTCTTCTCAGTAATCTTTGGAAAAAAAATTCTTTGTTATGAATATTATCATTCTGTAAGAAATGACTAATAGGATGATTTCATAGAGACCTGGAGAGACTTATATGAACTGATGCTATGAAATGAGCAGAAACAGTAGATCATTGTACATAGTAACAAGAAGACTATATGATGATCAATTATGATGGACCTAGCTCTCTTCAGTAATGAGATGATTTAAACCAGTACCAATTGTTCAGTGATGAAGAGAGCCATATACACCAAGAGAGAGGACTGGGGGAATTGAGTGTGGACCACAACATAGCATTTTCACTCTTTTTGTTGACATTTGCTTGAATTTTGTTTTCTTTCTCAGGTTTTTTTTTCCTTTCTTGATCTGATTTTTCTTGTAAAGCAAGATAACTGCCTAAATATGTATACATATATTGGATTGAAAATATATTTTAATATATTTAACATATATTGAACCACCTGCCATCTAGGGGAAGGAGTGAGAGAAAGGAAGGAAAAATTTAGAATAGAAAATTTTTCAAGGGTCAATGTTGAAAAATTACCCTTGCATATGTTTTGTAAATAAAAAGCTTTTAATAAAATTAAAAATAAAATAACAGCAACAACAACAAAAGAAAAAAAATACAATTCCTTGATTTCTTACTTCACAATAATAATAGCACATCACATTCATAAACCACAATTTGTTTAGCCATTCCTCAATGGAAGGATTTCCCTTTAGATTCCAGAGTATTTTGGAATTTATCAAATTTAGTATTTTATCACTACATAAGGGTTGATATAAATAATTATATAAATAATATAAATAATTTTGTACATACGGAATTATTATTATTTTTTTTTTGCATCTCTTTTGGGTATAGGACTAGGTAAGTCAAGAGAACTTTTAGTGTATAAATAAAAATTGTTTTCCAGAATGTTATACTTATTCACAGATTCAGCAACAGTGAATGTGCCTTTTCCTAGGACCTCCAACATTTATAATTTTTTCTTTTCATTATCTGTGGGTATGAGGAAGAATTTCAGAATTAATTTGCATTTCAGTAATTATTAGTGATTTGGAGCATTTTTCTTATGGCTAAAGATAGCTTAAGTTTCTTTTGAGAACTGTGTGTGAAATTCATAGAATGACAACTGGAAATTGGAAATTCTTATAAATTTGAAATAATTCATTTATATCCTAGTAATGAGACCTTCATCACAGAAATTTACTGTAATTGTTCCCTCCCCCAGTGGCTTCTTTTTGAATCTTTATTGAATTGGTTTTTGTTGTTGTTGTTGTTAAAAAATTAATTTTATGTAATCAAAATTATCCATTTTATCTATTATGAACCTCTTTACCCTAAAGGAGTCATAATCTCATCTTGGTTCCATAGATCTCATATTTCCTAATTTTTCTTTAACTTACGTTTCTCTAAATTATTTGTGATATGACCTTTTTAAAAAATTTAATTATGCATCCATTTGACACTTATCTTGGTTTCAGGTGTGACATGTTGGTCTAAACCCAGTTTCTGCCATATTGCTGCCCAATTTCCCCAGCAGTTTTTCATCACATAGTGAAATCTTATAACAGTAGTTATAACACACACACACACACACACACACACACACACACACACACACAAACATGAACTTCTTTTAAAAATGACTGTTTGAGTGTATACTTTGAGATTTGATACTACCTTGTCATTTCTGTTTTTCATTATTCATGGCCTATATTTTGTCCTGTGAATGATTTTTTTTTTAAGATAAAGTACTGCTTTGGTATTTTGATTGCTCTGATGTTGAATAAATAAATTCATTCAGGAAGCATTATCATTTTTATTATACTGACTCATCATACACATGAGCAATTAATTTTTCCCCAATTATTTAGGCATGTCTTTATTTCTTTAAACAGTTGTTTATGTGTTTATGTAATTCTTATCTGTAGCTTGGTGGGTAGATTCACAAGCATTTTAAATATCCTAAAGTAATTTAAAATGGAATTTCTCTTTTTATTTCATCCTGCTTGATTTTATTGGTATTATATAAAAATGCTGATGAGTTGTGTGGATTTAGTTTTACAATCCACAAGTTTGCTGAAGTTTTTCATTATTTTGACTAGTTTTAGTTGACTCTCCAGCATTCTTAAAATATATCATCATACAAAAAAGGACTAATTTTATTTCTTTTAAAAAATCTATGCTTATTTCCCCAATTTCTTTTTCTAGTACTGTGTCAAATAGAAGTAGTGACAATGGAATCCTTGTTTCACTGTGACTCTAGTTTTTCTACATTAGATAAAATGTTGGCACTGGTTTTAGATATATACTGTTTATTTTTTTTAAGGAAACTTCTACTCATTCCTTTGTTTCTACTTTTTAAAGCAGAAAAGAGCATTGTATTTTGTCAAAACACTGTTCTGCACTTATTAATATAATTGCATGATTTTTGTTGATTTTATTAATATAGTTAAGATTATAATTTTCCCAATATGGAACCAATCTTGCCTTTTAAAGACAATAAATAAAAGATGATCATAATGTATGGTCTTAAGTAATGTTATTTTAGCCTTTTTAGTAATTTTTTAAAAATTTCATCAATGTTAAAAAAAATAATTTTAGATTATCTTTTGTTTTCTGCTTTCTTTCTCCCTGCTTTATGTTTCAAGATCATATCTATGTAATAAAAGTAATTTTATGGGATTCCCCCCTTTTTTGATATTTTTCTAATCAGATTATTTAATATTGGAATTAATTGTTCTTTGAATATTTGATAGAAGTTATTTGTGAGTCATTCGGTGCTGTTTATTTTTTTTCTCCTTTAGAAGTTCATTTATGGCTTGTTTAATTTCTTTCTCTGAAATTGGATTTCCTAAATTCTTGAGTTCTTGTTCTCTTAATTTGAGTATATCATATACATACATACATATAATACATATAGTTGGGAAAATAGTCATTCATAATATCCATTATTTTTTGTTTATTTGTGTGAGTTTCTTTTCAATTTTTTGGGTACTAGTTATTAGGTTTTCTTCCTTTTTTTTAAAATCACATTAGGTACGTGTTTATTTAGTGTTAACTCCATTAATGGTTTCTAATATTATTTACTAGTTCATTCTCTTCTTTTCAGTTTTCTTCTTTTTCAAATTGCAAGATTTCTATTTTGGTGCTTCTTTTTTAAGTTTCCTTGAAAGCACTGAAGAAATAGCAATCATCGAAGAAACATTTTAGTAATATAATCTCATTCTAGTAAGTGACCACCAAACAAATTCACTTTGAGAATATTTAAAGGTATAAATGGAAGGAGAACAATAAACAGTTGATAAACTATTTTCACTTTTTAGAATAGTACAGCAACTACAATTGGACTGCAATAGAGGAAGAAATGATGCTAGTGCAAACAATGGAAAGAAGAACAATCATATTAGAATAGTTGGGTATAAATTTAATCCATGCTAGGTCCAACATTATTGTGAAGGTGTTGAGAAATGATTTCATAAGGTATCTAAAGTAAAAGAAAATGCTAAAAGCAAGAAAATTTTTTGGGCTATATTAATGCCAAAAAAGGAAGCTATGGAAAAATTCAGTTCTACCAACTTACATGTCTGCTTTCTTATCTATACAAATTTTAATGGAAATCATCTTCATATACTAAGGATAACCTTGATGATGGTATAATCAGGCAATAGAAAAGTTTTCACATGGGATATTACACAATAGAATACATCTTTACCATCACATAATTGATTGAATGAAAGATGGGAAGGAGTACTAATGAAGTTCTTATTGTTTGTTCATTATAGAAAGACTCTTATTTGATAGAGGAAAATGACAAAGCTCTTTCAGCAAGATACCTCCCATCATTACAGGAAAATAATTTAAGGTTATTTGAAAATATTACATAGCCTTAGTCATGAGTTTTTCATCATAAGCAGATGAGACATAAAATAGGGTCATGAATACTTGCTAAATGAGTTTAGTATCATAATAAAAAAATTCTAGCACAGTGAAATTGAAGAAGGAACCTCTGTGGATGTTGAGGTTCTTCACATGCTCCTGTTTTGGGTATTCCATTTTGCTGTTCTGACACAGTGTAGAATTTTGAAAGCCTCTTAGGAGAAATATAATTCCATTCAAATTTATCTTGAGGAGAAATACATTTAGTGAATGAAGAATGTATACTGCCCAAATTGTGACTTGCATTTGGGAGAGTACCCAACAGATCTCATTCATCTAATGCATACACACATACACACATACACAAACACACACACATGTGGGGCATTCATTATCAATGGAATCTCAGACCTATATAAGGCAGAACAAGCTAGAATACCTATAGAATATTTAAAATAAACAATGGTACAATTCCCTTAATGACACTGCAGAATATATATCCATATTCCAGTAGTGTTGGTATATAACTGTGATTCAAAAACCCCAATACTCTCTGAAGAAATGAAAATGGGGACCCTCACAGAGATATACATAGTGATTGTGAACAATTGCAACTTGTGAAAAATAAGCAACTTTGAAGAATAGGTATAAGGATAAATATATAATCAAAAGAAAAACAAAGTTTTGTCACTTGAAAAGAATAAAGGATTGTAGATAGATTTTCTAAATGTTTCACTGATATGCTTGAAATATTAGGAGAAAAAGAGAAAAAGTTTTAGTAAATTAGGTAAATCCTCCATGGTAAACTTGTGGACATAGAATAACTTGAACAGCAAAGGCAGGCATGAATGTGACCCATATTAGTAGAGGTGGCTTTTCCTCATTCAGATTTAAAAAAAAATCCATTTGATTACTCATCCTCTCTCAGGTTTATTTGGGTCATTCCACAACTTTCTACATGAGTCCTCATTATTAGACTATAAACTTTTTTGAGAATAGAGACCATGCAATTTTCATCCTTCTATTCTTATTGTCAAACATGTAGTAGTTAAGTGTTGAATAAGTATTTTCTCCCCTCATTGAGATATTATGGTATCGTGGATAGGACACTGAATTTGGAGTCAGGATGACCTGATTTTATATTTTTCAAATATTTACTGTAAACATTTACTAATAGTAAAGTCTTGGTTGAGCCATTTACCTTTTCTGGGCCTCAGTTTTCTCATCCTTATCTGAAAGAACTAGACTCAATGGCCTCTAAATGTTTTTTCCAATTCCAAATCTGTACTCCTTTGAACATTTTGTATGACTTCTCTCTCACTCCCATGAAATATATTGCATTTTTTTGCACAATGTGGTATTTCTAACTCGCTGAGAATATCTGATTTCTAAAGAGCCACCTTTGTCAAAGAATCACCAAATCTCAGAATCTGGTGGGATCTTATAGAATTTCTAGTCCACCATATATCTTAGGGAAAATTCCTTTTACAGAAAACAAAACCCACATTCTTCTCTTTGGAACTTCTACCTATACTCCTTTGGGATTAAGGAGATTAAGTCTAATCCATTCTCTTATGATAACTATCACATCTATCAACCCCAAATCCTCTTTTCCTTGTCTTATCTTTCCATTGTAAATATACCCAATTGTTTCAGCTAATCATCATGTGGCAAGGATTTAGGGCTCTTCACCATCTGGCTTGCCATTCCTTGTTTTTTTTCCTTCAATTTTTTAATGTCCTTTGTGAAGCATGGTGTCAGTATTTGGATACACTGCTTCAAATACAGTCTGATCAAGACTACATACAAAGGTATCATAACATAATTTTGGATATCACTGTTTTCAAGGTGGTGTAAGATTGCATTAAATTTACTGACTGCCATATTATACTGTTTACTCAGATATAACTTGCTACTCATTCAAAGCTTTATTCAAGTCTCAGTTAAAATTCCATCTTCCACAAGAAGCCTTTTTTGATCCTTTTTAATTCTACTATCTTCTCTCTATTATTTCCAATTTATCATATGTTTATGTCTATCTAATACATATATACATATATTCTTCATAGTTGTTTACATATTGTTTCACTCATTTGATGGTAAACTCCTCAATGGCAGAAACTGTCTTTTGTCTTTCTTTATATTCCCAGCACTTAGCACAGTACCTGGCACGCAGTAGACACTGGAAATGTTTGTTGACTGACTTATTAAAATCCTTAAACATTTCTCTGGAGTAATGAGCTTTTATTTACAGACACCTGTCAACCAAAAGATTGGTAGGCACATGCAGATGAAATCATTTCAATTAACTCAAAAGGGCCAGTCAAATAATTTTATTATTTTGAGATTTTGTTAGATTAGATTTTACTTAAAATAAAAAGCTTGTTGCCTGAGGCTTGGAAATCTTTTTTATTATGGAGTAATTTCTATTGTATTGTATTTGCTTTGATAGGATTTGACATGTATAAATATAACCAATATCCATGCAGCGCCTGGTCTGAGACAGATACCGTTTTATAACCAAATACATCTGGATGCCGAAATAAAATCCTGGCTACTGTAAAAAGCCAGACACCAAAAGAATGTTGCTGGAAATGGTCCAGAGATAAACAACTAGAATTATCTAGAGGATAGACTAAAGCAAGTATTATTTTTTTATTGTAGAACAATGGAATACAAAGGATATGATAGACATTATGAAGGACATATATAGGGCAAGCATGGACACATTAACTAAATGTTAAAACTTTAGTATTTGGCTGGTCTTGAAACCTGAGGAATACTTTTAGAGCAGTTATGAGGAAGTATTTCTTTCAAAATTGAGCACTTCTGGAGCTTGTTAGTTTAAAAGGAAGGTGCATACTGAAACTATAACTACATTGAAGAAGGGATTCAATAAATCTTGAGTGATACATCTGTAATAGATTACTAAGTGAAATCATAGTTGTTTGGGGGTTCATTCCTAATCATTGGAGATTAACTATATCCTCTGGGTGGCACTCTAAGAAATGGAATACTGAATTAGAAGAAGGACCACTGGTCTGCTCCCAAGTGGTATTGCCTGTATCCTTATGTTCTCATATAACTAGCTCCTTTTTCTTAAAAAAAACAAAACAAAACAAAACAAAAAAAAAAAAAAAAAACCCTGGGAAAATATTACAAATTCACTTGGAAATGTTTCCAAGAGATTTATAGGCCACAAGAGAACTATAATTTGTATTCATTTATGAGTATTTGAGTTTTTTGGCCTTATTCTCATCATGTCAGATTTAAAAAACAAAGCAAAACAAAGGGGAAAAAATTAAAGCCAAACCAAATAATTCTTTAAAAACTTTTTTTTTGAATTGTTATTTGAAGGTTTATTTGAACAGAATTCTTTAGTTGGTATAGAAAGATCAGATTTTAAAAATGTGTGTGTGTGTGTGTGTGTGTGTGTGTGTGTGTGTGTGTATAATAGAGGGAAGAGGAATCTATGTAGTTACCCAGATTAATCAAGAAACAAATTTTTTTTTCCTAGACTTGGTCTAACAGTTTTTACTTTTATTTCATAGTGCTATTGGTCATTTACATCAAGCATCCATCTCATAATGAACTGAATTGTTTATATAATGATGCCTCTTGTCTTCTTAGCAAGGTAATATCAAAAAGATCCCTGGGACTTTTGGAAACCCTTAAATATGAGAAGTAGGTTGAAATCATGCTTTTACCACTTAAAAAGTCATGTGATTATAGACAAGCAATCTCCTTTCTCTGAGGCTTATCATAGCAATAAAATGGGCATAATAATATTTATATCTACTACTTCACAGGGCTGTAGTGAGAAAAGCATTTTGTAAATCATAAAGAGCTATATAAATGAGTTATTGTTGGAGTTGTTTTTATGCTTTCACAACAAACTGTATCTTTTATAGATTGCATGAACTCTTTGAGATTCTTAAATTTTTATTCTTGAATTTCCAAGTGTTGGCCCAATGTGCAGAGAACAGTTTTTTCACTTTTGCCCATGATATGTTTCTCTTCTTTATTTGAGTCACCCAATTAATTGTCAACCTGTCAGCTAATTTTTTATACAGATTTCCTCTACAACTTAAAAAAATGAAAATAGCCATTAATTATATCTATTTTATTTCTCTTGAAATTTGAAGTCAGGGATCATATTCTTATTTTGCTATATTTTTCAAGTTTCTACTCCACAGTGATGCATCCTCTCTAGTAGTCTTGATCTATTTTTAGCTCTGGAGATGGCTCTGGAGAAAAAAGTAAGGCTGAACAAAGTTCAGTCTTACAAAAGTACAACTCACTTGCCATCAACCCCTTGATGTCATGGTCATCTTTGAGATTGAAGGACAAACAACAGCAACAATCATGTACAAAGGGAAAAAAAGTTTAAATAATTATAGTTGTTCAAAACCTGAACTGCTGCTTCTGGTGGTAATAAATTTTCTATTAATGGTATAACCCATGGAGATGTTGGATTACCACTTATTTGTGATGAGATAACTGGCGTTTGTCATTTGAGGAAAGGTTTTCAAGAAACCATCTAATTCTAAAATTCTGTCATTCTCTAGAGGGAGCATCCAAGAAAGATACTATAATGTAATGGAAAGAATAATGGATTTTGAGTCAGCAAACTTGAATTCAAATTTTGCCTCTGATATTTACTACCTGCTAAGCAACTTTTCTTCTGGCCTTAGTTTCTTCATCTTTAAAATGAGTGGTTTGGATTAGATGATCTGAGACAAGAAGGAAGATTATAGAATAATGAAGATACTTTCAAAGATCATCTAATCCATTGTTGCCCTTTTTTCATGTCAATGCTCCCTTCTTTTGATTGTTTGTTTAATCTATTAATATACTTTTCACAGGGTGCTCCCCTCTACCATCCCTGTTAGCATTTATCAATCTTTCCCTTATTTTGAAATTTTTATTTAAGAATTTCTTCCCCCCCCATTTCCTTTTATCCTCTTCCCTCTTCTTTTGTTTATTTAGGTGGCATAGTGGATAGAATATCAGTCCTGAAGTCTGGAAGACCTGAATTCAAATCTGACCTTAGATACTTACTGTGTGATCACAAGTCACTTATCTCTTTTTGCCTCAGATCATGTGTAAAAAAAACTGAAGAAGGAGATGACAAACTATTCTAATATCTTTGTCAAGAAAACTTCAAATGGGGTCACAAAGAATTGGACAAGAGCATAATCAGTTCTTTCTTTTAGTATATCTAAGATTTTTCATCATAAGTCCTGTAGAATATTTGTGGAGCATTGTATTGCTGAAAATTGCAAAATCATTTACAGCTGACCATCCCAGAATATCACTATTACTTTGTACACAGCACATTTCATTTTGCTCAGTCCGTGGAAGACTTTTCAAGTTTTATTTTATTTTGAAATTTAACTCAGTTCCCCATATGTTTGAGAAATGAGGCCTTATCTGTTGGAATCTTTACAAATTGTTAAGTCATTAGAGTTGATAGAGACAATAATTATCTAATTTAGCATGGTTCAGTATGATTGATTTGATGCTACAAGGAGATGTTATGGGCCAGAAGAAACAAGGTACTAAGTGGAACTGAGAAACAATGCTTGTGTTCACACCTTTACTCACTGGAGTTCAAACGTTTGGGAGATTTCAGGGTTTAGTATTAGGTATCCGAATTCACACATCCCTTGAAGCTCTCAGGGCCAGAGAGCACTCTGGGAGAAACCCATAATCCCACTCTCTCAAAGGAGATCATATATAAGAAACAGACAGAGGCTCTCTTGGGGAGTTCAGCTGAAAAGATTAAGAGGGGAGCATCAAGTCAGTTCAGAGAGAAACCCTCTCTCGGAGGCAAGAGAGATTCATTCCATTTTCCTCCTGGCTGTCTGGAGGCTGAAGGACAAACCTTTGGATTTGGAGACATTTGGAGGGAACTTTTGGAATCAAGCAAAGAGATAGGCTAAGAAAACTAACAGGGCTATTTTTGGAGGAAGCAATAAAAGATTTGAACTTTTAGCACCTGGCTGCATTTGGGTGATTATTTACTTTAAATGCAACTAAGACTGCCTCCAGAAAACCTCCCCAAGAAACCTTCTCCCAGAGAGAACGATTATATTTTAAAGAAGAAAAACACCACACTTATCTGAGAAACTTGCTTCAAAATTCTTTTTACAATTACTATTGTTAACTGTACTTCACCCCATTTATTCTGTTCCCTCTTTCTTTTCATTCTGTTTCTCCTCAAAAGTGTTTTGTTACTGACCATTCCCTCCTCCAAAATGCTTTCTCTTCTGCCATTTCCATATCTCCTTTCTGTCCTACTTTTCTACAAGGTAAGATAGATTTGTACACCCATATTGAGTGTGTATGTTATTATCTCTTTGAGCCAATTCTGATGAATGTAACATTCATTCATTTCTCCTTTCCACTCCTCTTTCCTTCCACTGCAAAAGTTTTTTGTCACCTTTTTTATGCAGATTTCCACTTGATTTCAGGATGCCAATATGTCTCTTACCATATTTAGTCACAGCTTTCGTTTTTTAGAGGTTTATTCTTCATGTGTCTTGTTTGGAGAACATAAAGATATTGATTTTATCTACTTGGTTCAATGTAACCTCTAGATTTACATTCAAAGACCTTAACCTCTCTCTTTTTTTTAGCATACATTAAAAACTATAAGCTTATTAAATCTAAATGAAAGAGCAACAAAGAAATTACAAAAAAGAAGGAATTCATTCATATATTTTTGGAAGATCATTATGTTTTAATAATATTCATATAATCAAATAAGGTAGTTAAATAAGCATTTTGTGTGTTTTCCATATGCCACTAAGTGCCACTATGACAAGTGCTTTAAAAACATCTTATTAGATCATCAACAATTATGAGGTAAATGCGACTTTTATCCTTATTGAATTCTACGGCTTAGAGATCGAATTGAGGAATATTGAAATCTAGAACTTTGCCCAATTATTGGATCCTCAGAAACTTTGTTATTACTGACCAATAGATAGTTATCTGATAGCCAACATTGTTTGTGGCATTCCCAAAGCCAGGTAGCATTAGGTCTATTGTTACATTCTCCTTAATAGCTATATCACATCATTTTCATCTCTTTTAAATTTAATTAAACATAATTTCCAAATTAAAGACATAGTTGAACCAAAGCATTCTATTCATTACTAAGTAGCTAGGTGGTATAGTAGATAGAAGCCTGAGCCTGAATAAGGAAGACCTGAGTTCTCATCTCTGAGTCTAATACTCAGACACTTAGTATCTGTATGGCCTTGGACAAATCATTTAATCTGTTTCAGTTTCATTATCTATAAAATAAGGATAAAAGTCGCATTTACCTCATAATTGTTGATGATCTAATAAGATGTTTTTAAGGCACTTATCATAGTAGCACTTAGTGGCATATGGAAGACACACAAAATGCTTATTTAACTATCTTACTTGATTATATGAATAATATTAAAATATAATGATCTTCCAAAAATATATGAATGGATTCCTTCTTTTTTTGTAATCATTCTTTGTTGCTCTTTCATTTGGATTTAATAAGCTTATAGTTTTTAGTGTATGCTAAAAAAAGAGAGAGATTAAGGTCTTTGAATGTAAATCTAGAGGTTACATTGAACCAAATAGACAAAATCAATATCTTTATGTTCTCCAAACAAGACACATGAAGAATAAACCTCTAAAAAAGAAAGCTGTGACTAAATATGGTAAGAGACATATTGGCATCCTGAAATCAAAACTCGAGGGGAAGAATATGTTGAAAGCAGTTAACATCAACAAAATTCTAGTATTAAAGTATGCTTTCAAAACTATAAAATGGATCATACTAGACTAAAAATATGAAATAACTAAAATTAAAAAGACCACAGGACATTTTATCCAAAGGCAGCTATAAAAAGATTAACATTTCCTCATTGAAATGGAATAAGAGGATTGGGAGACATGCTCAGGGCATATGATAAACAAGTCCAAACCCTGCAGAATTATTTTTGAAACAAGCAGACATCATTCCAACAGGAACAGTAAAGACTGATGAAGGCCCAATATAATTTGGGTTTCTCTAAAGTTAAGAAATTGGTTTTCTTCCAGATGAAACCTATGAAATGGCTAAGATCTAAGGGTAAAAAAAAAAAAAAACTATTGGAAACATTCATATGAAGTTAGTTAATGTTATATTGATCGAGGAGCATTGTCCTAATGGATGAGCCATGTAGATTTGTACATGGAAAAAGAGAGGTTTAAGATGGCAATTTTGTATCAACTAGTCATCATATATTGTTAGAGTTATTCTTAAGAAGTCTAGTCCTTGCTAAGTGAAATGAGCAGAACCAGGAGATCATTATACACTTCGAGAATGATACTGTATAAGGATGTATTCTGATGGAAGTGGAATTCTTTGACAAAGAGAAGATCAGTTTCAATTGATCAATGATGGACAGAAGTAGCTACATCCAAAGAAAGAACACTGGGAAATGAATGTAAACTGTTTGCATTTTTTTCCCAGGTTATTTTTACCTTCTGAATCCAATTCTTCCTGTGCAACAAGAGAACTGTTTGGTTCTGCAAACAAATACTGTATCTAGGATATACTGCAACATATCTAACATATATAGGACTGCTTTCCATCTAGGGGAGGGGGTAGAAGGAGGGAGGGGAAAAATCGGAACAGAAACGAGTGCAAGGGATAATGTTGTAAAAAAATTACCCTGGCATGGATTCTCTCAATATAAAGTTATTATAAAATAAAATAAAATAAAATATTAAAAAAAAGATATCAAATAAATAAATAAATGAATGAATGAATGAATAAATAAATAAATGAATGAATAAATAAAATAAAGTTAAGGAAATGGAGCCAGATAGAAAGTAAATACCTTATGAATATTATGAAATATTATTGTTCGGTAAGAAATGACCAACAGGATGATCTCAGAAAGGCCTGGAGAGACTTACATGAACTGATGCTGAGTGAAACGAGCAGGGCCAGGAGATCATTATATACTTCAACAACAACACTACATGATGACCAATTCTGATGGACCTGGCCATCCTCAGCAATGACATGAACCAAACCAGTTCCAATGGAGCAATAATGAACTGAACCAGCTATGCCCAGCGAAAGAACTCTGGGAAATGACTAAGAACCATTACATCGAATTCCCAATCCCTATATTTTTGCCTGCCAGCATTTTGGATTTCCTTCACAGACTAATAGTACACTATTTCAGAGTCTGATTCTTTTTATACAGCAAAATAATGGTTGGATCATGTATATTTATTGTGTATCTAATTTATACTTTAATATATTTAACATCTACTGGTTATCCTGCCATCTAGAGGAGGGGGTGGGAGGAAGGAGGGGAAAATTGGAACAAAAGGTTTGACAATTGTCAATGCTGTAAAATTACCCATACATATAACTTGTAAATAAAAGGCTATTAAAAAAAAGAAGTCTAGTCTTAGTATTAATAATAACAAAAACTAGGAAGTATATAATACCTCAAAGCTTTAGTGATCAATACAGATGATAAATAAAATATTTATTAAGTGCTCACTATACTTCAGATGATATTCTAAGTGCTTCAGATATAAAAAAAAAATAATCAAGAGCATTCTTGTCCATAAAGACCTACATTTTGGTGCAGGAGAATGATACACATAAAAGGATATCAAAAGGTGAGGGGCTAAGGGAATGAACAAACAACATCATCTGCAGATGGTTGGAAAATGAGATGAATGCTTGAAATTTTATAAAATAAGGTAAAATCCTGCTATGAGACCCCACATAGTTCTTTTTCAGAGGGGAGGAGATGAGAATGAAATGAATGTGGCCTGAAATGGAAATGGCATGATCTGGAGATGGCCAGGAAAACTGTATAAAGAAATCTTAGAAGATATATAACATATCACTACCCTTAAAAGATCATGGAATTGGTGGCTAGAATTATATAGCAGAATCTTGCTATCTTTCATGGATTGAAATATGATAAATCTCTATACTACAATTTTTGCCCTCAAAATATCCTTGAGAAATCAACAAATACATTGTGCTAAAATTGGAGCATTACCAAGCATTAAATAACTTCCAGTAGTTACCCAGGCATAAAACTGATCCATAAAATTTTGAAAATGACATTTTAACTAATTGCTGACACCTGAATACTCATAAATGACACATAAATGGCATAGAACAACCCAGTATAAAGACCACATAAAAGAAATTGAAGTAATGTAGGATTAGGAAAAGGTACAAAAAATATACTTTTTTGCTAATGATGTTTGCTAATGATACTGTAACTAGAATCTTTTCTGTGAGTCTATGGTAGATGAGCTTATAACCTTTTTGTTCAACTACAAAAAGGGGAATATTTATGGCAGAGTATATGGATGCTTTAGCTGATTTTTGGGGTATAATTCAAAATTGCTTTCCTGAATATTTATACTCATTCACAGTTTTACCAGTAATGTCTATCTCCCAAAGTGTGCTTTGCAACCCCATACAGGGTCTTACAACTGAATGTGTGAGTCATGAAATTATTATTGATTATCAGTAAAGATTTTATTTGCACACCTATTTTGTATGTCTATATACTTAGGGTCATATAAAAAAATTTTGAGCAAAAAGGGGTTGCAAGTGGGAAAAGTTTAAGAAGCCCTGATCTATTGTAGTATCACTCTCCAACATTTATTGTAGCCATTTTTTGGGAGTTACCTTTTCCAATTGAATTAGAGTGAAATAAGAACTTAGAAGTTTTTTTAGATGCATTTTTCTTATTATTAGTGATTTGGAGCATATTTTTATATGGTGGATAAGTGTGTATTCCTTTTCAAGAACTGCATATTCATGTACTTTGTGTATCTGAGGTGGGAAGAATAGTTTTTGATCATATATTTTTCAGTGAGTTTCCTACATATTTTGTTTATCAGACATACACACACACACACACACACACATCACAATCCCCTTGTCCCTATGCCTATATTGCTAGCTGTTAACCTCTCTTCTTATCCTAATTGTATTAGTTTTTTCATTTAAAAGCTTTTCAATTTCAAATAATCCTAATTTCTTTCCATTTATTTTGTATATACCATGGATGTCTGTACTTATTTTAATGTTGTCTCTCCTATTAGAATGTGAACTTCTTGAAGGTAGAGAACATATTTCCCCACTTCTTTGAATTACCAATGCTAGCATAGTGTCTAGAATGTAATCAATTCCCAATAAGTACTTCTTGATTATATTGTTTTTCTTTTGTGATTACCTCTATCTCTTACTTGCTTAGAATTCAGCCTGTCCCCATAATTATGAAAGGCATATATTCTATTTTTCTTCTAATTTTTGCATAATCAGTAATATTCAGGTCACATGTATATTTTGAATTTATTGTGTAATATAGCATAAAGTGGCCTAAATCTAATTTTTTCCAAACTGCTTTCCCCTTGTCCCCAGCATTTTTTTAAAATAGGGAATTCTTGGCTACGTAATTTTTAAAAATTATCAAATTAGTAGGTCAACACATTCAATTATTTCTGATTCTTCCTAATCTAGTCTGTCACATTGACCTCTTTTTCTATTTTTTGAACCTGTACCAAGTAGTTACACTTTTTACTTCTTGATTCTTATCACTTTCCAACATATCTTCTAATAAATTTTTACTTCCCCATCTTCTATTGATAGAACCCTTACCAAAATGTTTAAAACTTTCCTGTATATCTTTTAATGTGTGAACATCAATGTCATAGACAAGGATATTAGTTATCCCTCCCTCTTGCTATAAGACCTCAAAATCCTTTTCTGGTGAAATGGAAATTGTTCTTAACTGGAGGGCTCTACAGAAACAGGTGGCTGATTGCATTTGACCAGCAGAACTTAGATTGCTGACCATAGTTATTTTTTAATAGGCACATCTAAATCATAGTCATTCTTCATTTACTTACCTGTTTGATGTGGACAATGAGTCCTATCTTTTGAGTGGATGAAAATCTCATTCATAAGGGTTTGAAATACAGCAGGATTTAAAGCAATCGGCTCAGTATCATTTAGAGGCTGGAGCATATAGAAGCTTTCACCTTCAATAGTGAATCCCCCCTTGGTTTGGAACCTACTCTAACTATCCTTAATGATGATGACAAATATCTTTAACGAGGACACATTTTTCTGTTTCACTTGAAATTATTAATTAAAGAGTTGTCAAAAATAGCTATCTTTGTGGATAAATTTTTCAAGGAATTATATATTGGCTTAATACTTGCATGGGAGACACCTTATTTCAGGAAACCTGGAAAGTGGCATTTTGCTCTATTGAGTCAAATATTTTCAGAGCTACCTTTAAATTTGAAGAAAAAGTTCGAGAGGCTGTGATCTGTCTGAGGTCACAATCATAATAAACATTAGAGTTGGGCTATGAATCCACGTCCTTTGATTCTAGAAACAGTGCTCTTTCTACTATATCATAGAGAATTCAAGACTTCTTTCTTTATAAAATGTCATTTCAGACATTTTATAATCTATTGTACAATATCTTACATTATAGAATAATAATGTGAGAACATATAAATCTTTATTACCTCATTTACAGTTTTCTTGGCTTAGATACTGTATAGATTTGCCAATTCCTTTTCCAACTCATATTATAGATGAGAAAACTAAGGCAAGCAGGAATAAGTGACTTGCCTAGGGTCACACAGTATCTGAGACCAGATTTGAACTCATGAAAGTGAATCTTCTAGACTCTAGGCCATGCACTCTACCTATTGTACCATCAACTGTCTTCCATATAAACTTAGTCAAATATAACTACTTTTTGAATGTTTGTTTTTGTGACATTTCTATCTCTTCTAAAAAAAATTTGAAATTTGATGTTAGAGACCAAGTACAATATCTCTGTTCTCCCTGATAATGACAAAAGAAAACAAAAAAATTGTGTTATAAAAGTCTTTGCAAATCTTTTTTTTTTAATTTGTTCTCTTCCCAATTTCATAAGTAAATGCTGTTGGAATTACTTTGCATAATTGAATTTCTTATTAAGATTTCAATATACTAGCTATGCCATTTATTACTTCTTTATTTTATGAAATAATCTTCATAATTTTCTATCATCCTTCTCCACAAAATTTCATAAACAAGTTTATACTTTTCATATATACCTGCTTTGGAAGTAAATAAATGATTTCCTAACAAAAGTACTTTTTAGGCTCTTTTGCTCTCCTTTTTATGCTAATTGATTAGTATAGCAAACATCTGTACAAAAATTTTAGTAGTTTGTTTTATGCCCTTTTTTGTGAAGATTCCATTTTTAATATTAATAATTTGTTTCAATAGTATGAGATTAAATAATTTAAATTCCACATGGTATTGTTTTTATTTTCATTTTTAGTCCTAGCTTTGTCCTAACTTTGATCTTTGCTCTAATAAATAAGTGCTCTGACTCTACAGATTTCTGATTTAATGACTCCCATATCAGTATTAAGTCACATCTTGTCCTTTAAAGTGTAATTAGTTTCATTTTGATAATTTTTTATACTTCATTCTTTCTTTGTTTTTCCTGATTCATATTTTCTAATTTGTTTCTTCCCACTTTTGCCTACATCCACATTTATATTGATGTCACCAAGTATCAAAATATATATTGTTTTTCTATGCCAGATTTTTATCAAGATTCTTATAGAATTTGTCATCTGGAATCAATCAATAATATTTAAGTACTTTCTTTGTTCTAGCTATATGCCAAGATCTTGTGATTCAAAGAAAGGCAAAAATATTCCTTGTCTTCAAGATACTTACATTTTAAAGTAAGCACCACAATGTGAGAACATCCAACTATTTGTCACCTCATTTACAGTTTTTTTTAAGCAAAGACACTACAGTGACTTTTCATTTCCTTCTCAACTCATTTTGCAGATGAAAACAATCATGTACAAGACACATTCAGAATAAATGAGCAGTAACCTTTGAGGAGAGGTCTATAGCATCCAGAATACCTAGTAAAGACCTTCTATAAAAGGTGGCATTTGAGCCTAGTCAGGAATTCTAAGAAGTGGAGATGAAGAGGGAGGATATTTCAGGCTCTGGATATAATCATTGTGATGGTACTTCATAGGAAATGAAGCATCATGTGGGAAGACTAGTAACATAGTGTCATATAAACTATAATTATTTTCATGATGAGCCCTTTACAAATACTTATGAATACTATATTATGAAATGACTGAATATGCCAGGAAATAATATTTTATTGATTTGGGACCATAATAAAAAAAGTTGGGAGCAACTTTTTTTATTTACCTTTATAAGCATCTGTGAGCCAATTTTCATTTGGCCACACTTTTCCTTTTTCCTCTCAAGCATTTATGGCAATAACATCAAGATTTTTATGATTCATTTTCTCCTGTTATATATCCACTTATTTGTCATCAGATCCTTATCTGATCTTTATCTCACATTTAGAATGTTAGCCACTAAGTTAAAATTGTAGATAGTTTGAAAATGGCTTTATTGTTAGCACCTTTCACCCCCTTTTTTTCATTCTATCATTTTCATTTTAATAATGGAAAGGGGCTGAACAGGATTAAAGGTTATTTTTGGTTCTTTTCTTCTTTGTTTACTAGGTTGCTATGACCAAAGACTTTATCACAGATGACCATCCCAGTTTCTTGGAACCAATTATGTTGGTTCTCAGAAAATACATAAAATCTATTGTTGGGAACATATTCAAACCTGTTCTGACTTGGTAGTATCTACCAGAGTCTTTGCTCCATTGCACAGGCTTCAAGAGGCTTAGTTCATTTATATGCCAAGAAGAGGAATCAAAATAGGATTTTATGGAAAAATTGATAAAACATTAGGATATTCTAGCTGCCTTTCCCAGAATTGATGCTGTTGAAACCAGTTGTCTAGGCAGCTATGGTACCCCAAAATTGAGGAAAATAGAGCTCAGTATCATATTTGGTGAAGCTTGTCACTCTTAATGTCTTTAAATTTTAGCTTTATGGGTACATCCTGAAGAGAGAACACTGTTAACACAGTAACAACTACTAGAAGTACCAGATGGGCTCTCTTCCAACTCCTGATAACTTCAGAATTTTTCTGAGGGCGAAAAGCAACTATATATTTTATGTGATGATGGTGACATAGAATGGGGAAGGCAGTATTCTTTTGGACATAATTGCAGGAATAAAATTAGTAAAAATTAGTATAGGGAAAATTAGTTTCAGATCATCAGCAGTAGGAGTGGTCATGACTTACTTTTATTTTAAGGACAAGGACAATTGTTATTACAAGGCCAATGTAATATTGTGGAATAGGTAAAATTGGCTTTCGGTGCCTGACTGTCCAGAGCCCTCTCTTATATCTCCCTCCCCAAGCCTGCCTTCTCTGGACAGCATCCTATGTACTCAACCTTTTCTTCCCCCTTTTTTTTTCTTTATTCCTTTTGAAAATTATTTCTCCATCTCCCATTTATGTTGAGTTCCCGTTGTCTTCTTTCCAAGGTAAAACTACTAAACTGACATGCTCAGTGGATTAATGTATGGTAATATATTTATAGATTTTCCTCTTACATACAATGTGCAGCAAAATAGGGCCCGTTGGAGACAATTCTTAAATTCAAATTCAAAGAAGGTAACCTTATTAGATAGCACACTGTTGTACATTGCAGGGAGTGAGGGGGAAGGGCTTCTATTGGGGCTGAGCCTCATAGTCTCCTTCACAATTGTGTTAGGGGAAAAAACCCAATAACCAAAAACTTAACAACTTTGGATATGGAATTAACAGACTGGAGTCATTGCTCTCTAGTAAGTCTGTGACTCTGGGTAGATCATAAATTTGCTAGGCCATAGTCTCATCTGTAAAATAAATATAATAAGCCTCTATAAGGCTCAAAGGATACATCACAACATAAATAGTAGAATAATAAATTTAGAGCTGGAAATGGTCTTGGAGGTCATGTAGTCAAACTTTCTGATTTTATAACTGTGGAAATTAAGGTCTATAAGGAGTAAAAATCACTAGATAAAGACTAAACAGATGACCAAGATTTTTACCTGACTCTTATGGTGCAAACTCCAGTGCTTTCTCAGCTGTATCATATATGTTGTGAGGAACAAGGGAAATGATGTATGTAGAGCACTTTGCAGCTCTTATGGCTAATATTAGCTAAGTGTCAGCTATTATAATTATATTGTGATATGTTATCTGTTTTTTAAAGTGGATGTTCAGAGCCCAAGATGGAGGAATTATTATTATTATCATTATTATTATTGGAATGGAGACAGAGAAACAAATATTATTTGGATTAATGAATGCAGCTGAAGCTTGCTTCTCATCTATGTCAGCTTAGTCTGCTTATTCTGCAGCTCTAGCTCTCCCCTTCAACTCTTAAATGCTTTACTTTTCTCAGCTGTTTTAAATGGACATTGCTAGAGGTTCTGAGATATTTTAGTCTACAGAGTAGATGTCTTGCTTTAAGAGGGATGAGATATTGCTACATTTCATTCATACCTGATTTGAACATTTTGATTGAATACAATCTAACAGTGTAGATGCAGTCTTAGATAACTATGTAGAGAAAAGAGATTCCTGGATAGGCTAGGACTTGTAAATATTCCAAATGGACCCTTTGTATTGCTATGTAAGGAGAAAGTAGAATCATCAAAACTTGGAGCTAGAAGGTCTCTCTAACAATATCTCACCCAATACCCCCATTTTAGATCTGAGGAAATGGAAATCTAGAGAAATTGAATTGAAACCTCAAGGGGGTGGTCATGGAGTCAGAATGAGAACTTTGATTTCTACTCCCCTCCAAAGCATTTTCCATGATGCCAAACAACACAGGGCTTGTAGGATTACTCGGTCAGGACAAGCCTTTGGAATGTTTGCTTAGCAAGAAATGTGGCTTTGAACTATAGTGGTTTTACCAGGAGGGGTTTTGTAATCAGAAAGAGAGTTTTCAGGTTATAATTTAATTTGAATTCTCCCTGGAAACCTACTGCTAAAAAACAAATATTGGGTCATGAAGCTCAGTGAAATGCCTTCACAGGGAACCCTCAGGTAACGTCTACTTTGGCAATGGTATAAAAAGATTGAATGATTAAATAGCCATCAGTTTCACTTATTAATATTTTCTCTTTAAAAAATGGTTCTAACTGAGAAATATGTGACTTTGAAGGATGGCATAAGAGAAACCAGTTTTTCCTAAAGTGAGATTTCTAAAGTCCTATAATAAATAAATTGAAATGTGATTTCTGTGCATTCAAGCAAAGCTACCTTCTTGATGATTTTTCTATTATTCTGGTTTTTATTTTTTAAATTAAA
The DNA here is from genome assembly GCF_016432865.1 of Antechinus flavipes. NCBI lineage: Eukaryota > Metazoa > Chordata > Mammalia > Dasyuromorphia > Dasyuridae > Antechinus > Antechinus flavipes. The sequence goes on from NC_067398.1 coordinate 384,153,276, forward strand.
CTTTTTTTAGTAACATAATTGAAAATCAATATAACTAAACTTGCTCAGTAACTCTTTACCTTTACATTAAGTTCAATGTATATTGAAATGATGATGTATATTCAAGTGTCACTGCACTCTTTTTTCTCTTTTTTTTTCAGGAGTTTTTGCCCCTTCATCTTAATCTATTTTGCTTCATTTGAACATAGTGTGAATTTCATTTTTCTAGTTGCAGGATATAATTTTTTTTTGCTTTGTATTTCCATAGTCTTTATAGGTTTTTTTGAATTACTCATATTTTCAGTTTAAATTGCATAATAATATTTCATTCCATTAATTATGACAATTAAAAAAATCCTCCACTGCCATATATTGAGACCATTTCAGCAGTTTAAACTGGCTCATGAGCACCAAATATTAAAATTCCACTATAAACATAAACATCTAGTAAATTGGCAGACAACAAATCAGTTCTTGATTTGATGTTTTGTTGATTGTCTAGACTTAAGAAAGAAGAGGAAACAATGTTAATGATGCAGATTAAACTTAAAAGTATGTCATCCATACATTCTTCTTTTTCTTTTCAGAGAGTCACTTGTTAAATATTTCCCAATATGCCATTGGATTACTGTCGATTTTGTATTTGTAATCTTATGAGATGCTGTTAACAAAATCTTTAAACAGATATTACTTTTCTTATTTTTGTTAGCATTTATAAAGAATATTTAGGCTATTATCTCTCACTTCTTATAATAATGTTACGAGTAAGGCCATTAAAATATTGAGTATGTCAACAGATATGTTTGTATTATTAGTTTTGTGAAAAAAAATCAGGGAACAGTCCTAAATCTAGGGTGAGTGGGAGAACCTCATCTTTTCATTTCCCTATCACAGGTCCTGGCATATAGTAGGCACTTGATAAAAGCTTATTAATGAATTGAAAGTCTTGTTGTGCAGCTGAATTCTATTTGTTTTTCCTATTTAAAAAATGGGCATATTCATCCTACCTACTGGAAGTATACTTGAATATTTCGACAATCAATCAAAATGTATTTATGTGCCATATAATATTCATTTTTTATTATTATAGCTTTTTATTTACAAAACATATGCATAGGTAATTTTTCAACACTGACTCTTGCAAAACCTTCTATTCCAACTTTTTTCCTCCTTCCCTCCATCCCCTCCCCTAGAAGACAGATAATCCAATACATGTTAAATATGTTAAATATACTTGAATATTTCAAGGGTTCATGATCTAGTTAGAACACTCCATAGATATGATCCATAAAGCTGCTGTGCATTAGGTTTTATGTTTTCAAGAATAATTGTGCCCCCTACGATGCCAACCCCCACAAACATCCTCAATGGTCAGTCCTCTAATGACAAGCTGTCAACTTTTTTAGCTTTATTTATAGAGAACAAACACATATTCCATCAAAGACTATTCTAGAAGCTTTTCCATTTTTGAAAGATTTACTGAAGCTCATGTTCCATTGGCATTAGAAAATTAGGGCCACTTTATAGTAAGGCAACAGGGAAGGGATTTAGTGGAAACATAGGGCTGTATTGAAGATATAGAGAGGTGTGGAATGAAAAAAAAAGATCTTTATAAAGATACAAAAACATGTATGCATATACAATTATAAAGTCTCATCTAATTTTATCATCACCATTATTGTGCTAGTAAGAATTGTTCTTAGTTCTGCCTACCTAATTAACACATAAGAGATATCTAATATATATATTGTACGTTTACAATGATATACAAAGAGACAAATCATGTGCTTTGTAATATCTAGTCTGATACTTCAAGTGAGTAATGAACTGATCCCAGAAATAAACTGAAAATAGAGAAGAGTCTGACTTGCCTTTGGGAAACTTTTAATAACCCTAATATTATCCATGAAACAAAGGAAAATCTTTTAAAAATAACAATATTCTTACTTAATATTTGGTTATGAGTCACAGCCTGATTCTTTTTCTGAAGAACTGATGTGCAGGATTACTCAAAGGGCAATAGAAAGGCATATGGTACCCATGAGCAGACTGCAGCACATTATAAACAAGATATACAGAAATAGAGAAATGCCTGACTGGAAAGAAAGATAGACTCTAAATAGAATAGGAGGACCACTGAGAAGCCTGAATGTTCCAGTGCTATTCCCTAAATGTCAGGAGAATATAAGGAAGTCCCTCAGTCTGTTGGATTGCACCTCTCTGATGAAGTGATTAGGGGAATATGGATGAGGATCATACTGGATGGATAAGCATGGAGATGCTGTAATCTGCATCACAGCTATGAGATAATGGGATCATTAGAATACTGGGGCATTCAATCAAATTCTAACATGGAAAAAAGTCTTTAGCTCAACTCTTTCCTATGATCCCTTCTACTATGAATCCTTAATTTGCATTTACCCAGAACTTGCTTGAGTCTTATGATACTTAAACAAATGTTCAGAGCTTGATTTTAGCTTTGGTTCACAGAGAAAAAGGAATGTCATGAATATTGGTCATTAAAAATTAATTGCTCTAGAGTTTTTATAAGAGAAAGAGAATGCTTTGAACAACTTTGTATTCCAATTAGTTGTTGAAGATTTCTTTTATAGGCTTGAAGAGGGGAGAAAAAGGGAGATGCATTTCAAACTCAGGAAACTAACCTAACTAAAATTTCAAAAGGATTATAGAGCTAAATTTAGAAGGAACTACAGAGGTCATTTTAGCAAACTCCTTATTTTATAGTAAAGAAAATTGAGGCTTAAAGAAATTAAATATTTGTTTAAAATCACAGAGTAAGTGAAATTTTGAGAATGGATTTGAATTCAGGTCTTCCTGTACTCAATTCCAGTAATACCCTATAATATTACATTGCCTCTTTCTCTATGATATGTAAATCAATCCAAAAAAGCACTTATTCTGAATCTCTATTATAAAATGAATTGGAAAAACATAGGTATTTCATTTATTATTATTATTTTTTAAAGTCCCTGTATTCATAGAGCTTTCATCCCACTGGGGAATAGAGAAAAGACATCTGCAAGCTTATGACATAATCACCCTGGGACCTAACCTTTTTTTTTTTTCCTGTTCCTAGACTATGTCATAATGAAAATGTGGTTCATTCAGGAATTGGTTATCCCTACTAAAAATTCAGACTGACTATCAGTGGCTGTTTCTCTCCATTTCTTTATATTTTAACTAGTCAGACAAGATTTAAAAAAAAATTATCAATCATGAGTAGTTCAGATAAGAATGCACACCTGGGCTGGTATAGTTTCTTTGAATTAGTGGCCATATTTTTTGTAGTCACCAATCATTTTGTCTGCTTTAATTGATGCATCTCTGCCCCTCCCACCCAACCTCCCTCAATATTTTACTCCTAATTAAGGGGAAGAAGTAAATTATGAACAGAATACATTATTTGGGAAAATTCCATTGCAAAATATCTTTTGCTTTTATCCTTCTCTTTTGAATCACAGAAATCTCAGAAGTAATCCCTCCCTGTGCAAGAATCCTTTCAATATTATTCCTGGTCACTTGGTAGCTATGCAGTGTCAGAAACTTTGCTCCTTGAAGACTTCTAGTGACTAGAAAATCACTACCCTAAAAAATAATTTTTCCAGTTTTGAACAGTTCTCACAGTTAGTACATTTTTTCATTATTCCAAACCTAAATCTAGATGTTTGGTTTCCATTCATTACCTTCTGAGGCTTAGCATCTATAATCAAATCCCCTTCCTCTATGACATTTTTTCTATATATGAAGAAATAGTCATGCCCTTGACATATCTTTTTTTTTCAGATTAAATTAAGTTCATTTATAAAATTTTTATTGGAACAAAATCTAGCTTCATTTAAATGGATCTCTTAATCTAATGGCAAAATTTATTGGATATGAATTCTTTGAAGTAGGGGCTGGATGCTTTTCCTCCTGCTTTTTATATTTCCAGTTCCTAGTAAAGTGCTTGAGACATAGTAGGCACTTAAATGGGGCATCTATGTGGTTCCATAGATAAAGTGGCAGGCCTGGAATCAGCAAGACCTGAGTTTCTTGAACTCAAGTTTGATATTTATTGGTTGTATGACCTTAGGCAAGTTACTTAATCCTGTTTACCTCAGTTTCCTTATCTGTAAAATGAAATGGAGAAGGAAATGGTGAATCACTAGAGCATCTTTGCCAAGGAAATTGCAAGTGAAGTCATAAAGAGCTGGAACTGATTGAAATGACACAATAGCAGCAAAACAACAATACAAATATTTATTTGCTGACTCCTCTAGACATGCTCTAGCTTGTCAATCTCTTACCTAAAAGAAAGTAGCCTGAATTGAACACAGAATTCGAGAGGAATATTGATTAGAAAAGAGTCTAGAAGAACCATCATTTCCTCCTTCTGGTAATTATACATGTACTAATGCAATCTAAAATTAGCCTTTTAAGTTGCCATGTCATACTATTAATTCATCTTGAGATTGCATTTCATTAAAACTTGTAGGTCTTTTTAATGTGAGCTGTTAGCCAACTATGTTTTCTTCATCAACACATTTTTCTTCTCCCCTTTTTATTAAAGGTTTTTATTTATAAAACATTTGCATGGATAATTTTTTAACAATTACATTTGCTAAGACTTCTGTTCCAAATTATCCCCTCCTTTCCCCAGATGGCAGGTAGTCCAATACATGTTAAATATGTTAAAATATATGTTAAGTCCAACATATATATATACATATTTACACAGTTATCTTGCTGCACACAAAAAAATTTGGATCAAGAAGGAAGAAAAAAACTGGGAAAGAAAACAAAATACAAGCAAACAATAACATAAAGAGCGAGAATACTATGTTGTGGTCCACATTCAGCTCCCATGGTCCTCTCTTTGGGTGTAGATGGCTTTCTTCATTACTGAACAATTGGAATTGCTTTGAATCATTTTATTGTTGAAGAGAGCCACATCCGTCAGAATTGATCATTGTACAGTCTTGTTGTTGCCATGTACAATGATCTCCTGGTTCTACTCATTTCACTCAGCGTCAGTTCATGTAAGTTTCTCCAGGTCTCTCTGAAATCATTCTACTGATTGTTTCTTACAGAACAATAATATCTCATAACATTCATATACCATAACTTATTCAGCCATTCTCCAACTGATGGGAATCCATTCAGTTACCAGTTTCTTGCCACTACAAAAAGGACTGCCACAAACATTTTTGCACATGTGGGTCCCTTTCCCTCCTTTAGGATCTCTTTGGGATATAAGCCCAGTAGAAACACTGCTGGATCAAAGGGTATGCACAGTTTGATAGCTTTTTGAGCATAGTTCCAGATTGCTCTCCAGAATGAATCAATATATTTTTCTAATCCAAATGTAGGACTTTATATTTATTCCAGTAAAGTTTAAATTAGAACATTTGAATATTTTCTAATTCAGCACTTAAATGACTCATGATATCATTGATGTGGACATTCCTTCCAGTGTTTTAGATCAAATTCCACATACAACTGTCCACCTTATGTGACTGTTGTTCATTTCCTTTCATTGGTTTGTCATAGAAGGGCAGATCCTACACAGATAGGATGCATGCTTATATTTTTCATATAAAAACTTTTACATAACTTTGATTAAAACTGTTCCATGCAAAATATATGTGAAAGAAATTATTTTGGGGTGATTGAAGAAAAAATGTGGTCTGTGGCCATATAGTATCAGAATTGTCTCCCAATTCCAAGGCTAGCATTTGTCTGCAAAGACGGACCTGTCATTAGCAGAAGTTTTCAATTGAATCTATTGGAGTATTTATTTTTATCCAATGAAATGCACAGGGAATAAGAACTTGCCTTATAAAAATTTTCTTTGTATTCATCTTTGTAGAAACTCATCTATCCTATATTTGCAGCCAATATCAAACATTTGCAAAAATATTAATTCCACTGGTTTTCTAATTGATAACAAGAAAAACATTACTATTTTTAAAAAAACAGTTTGCTTGGATGGGTAATGGAATTGAAATCAATTATCTCTATTCATGACATCACATAGTCTCTAATTTATCGGAGTCAAATAACTTCTTGTTATACAATGAAAAACTTTTTAAAAATGTTATTTCCCTCTAGGACTTTTTCCTTGTAAAACTTTATAAATCCTTGGTTTCCGACAAGTAAATCTGTTTAGTTCTGTATTACATCATTTTGTTATGAGGGTTGTGTTAGCATCAACTGATACTCATTAACACCACATGGGCAATGCAAGTTTAAAAAGGAGAAGACTAACAGCAGTTATTGAGGAAATAAGTATCATTCTATTTTTTGCATGTGCTACAGAATTCCTGTAGAATTCTTAATTAAGAAGACTCTTAATATAGCCATTGCTCCTAGATCTAGAAATGGCTGTACTGATGCTCTCTTGGCTCATCATACTTATATTTCCTTTTTGTATTGAATAATAATAATAATAATAACAACAGAATTATTTCTGAAAAAAGACAGACTTGAATTTAGTGAATAGTCTTAATTTACTCCTTCACTTTATACTTCTAACTCACAACCCCTACTATTTTGTATTATGTCATGAGCAAAACAATGATTCAGAACAATTAATATATTTCCTGTCACCCCACACCCAATTAACTATCTACTTAGAGCTGTGGACATCTTGGTCTTATATTTCTGAGTCTTATGATATTATATTTTTATAGAAATGTAACAACTGATCTAACTCTTCAGAAATCCTCTCAGGATTCTAAGGATGGGGGAATCTTAAGGGGTCTTCTTCTTTTATAATATCAGCTTAAACTTTCACTAGTTGTTTTACTTCAGAGTTAGCTACTATCAATGAGAACTTCAGTTCATGTAAGCCAGTCACTATTAATTAGCTTTTGCAGAGGGATATTGCTTTCAAAGATGTATTGAGAACAAAAGCATAAACTATTCTGTCTAACACTGTGGAGACAGATTCCCTCCTTTATGATCTCACTCCCTGGAGAAAGAAGAATCAGATTTAGCCATTTCTATATAATAAATTTTGTCCAAACATGGCACTGCTGAACTTTTGCTATATATACAAGGGGTCAGAGACAAGATGGGGGAATAAAATCTGAGTCTAGTTGAACTTTCACAACATCCCTCTCTAAACAACTTAAAAATTGGAACTGTTTAGAGGGGAATGTTGGGAGACTGGTAAAATTATAAGCTTAGTAAAAGATGCACAAAAACTATTGAATAAAATAACTCCTTAAAAAACAGAATTGACTTAATGGTAAAAGTTGTACAAAAATTCCCTGGAGGAAAGAATACATTTAGAAGCAGAATAGGTAAAGTGGAAGAAGAGGGACAAAATAATTCCTTAAAAGTACAGAATTGGGCAAGTGGAAGCTAATGACTCCATAAGACTTTAAGAGACTTTAAGAAAAACAAAGGAAAAAATAAGTTATGAAACATCTCATTGAAAAAACAACTGAAGTGGAGGGGGCAGAACCAAGATGGAGGAGAAAAGGCTAGGACTTAATAGAGCTCTCTCAAATTCCCCACCATATAACTTTAAAACAACACTTCAAGATTAATTCTGCAGTGTCAGAACTAAGAAAAAATGGAATGAAACTGTTTTCTAGTCCAAAACAAATTAGAAGTTCAGAAGAAAAGGTTTGTGATAGCAGAGTAAGACTGAAGAACAGACAAGTGCATGTCTCACTACAGTAAGCCAGCAACAATTTATACCTCAGTAAGACAGCAGCAAGCCTTGGGAGGAATTGATAATAGCAACTTCTTAAGCTTTTAGCTTACAGATGATAAGGGTGTCAAACAACTGATCATAAAGAGATTATAGGTGTTTCTCTGGTGAAATTGGATGTAGGACTCTGTTACATTACATATATGCAGGTAGAGATCACAGTCCTGGGTTGCAGTCCCAGGGTGAGGAAGAACATTAGCATACCAAAACTTGTGACTGTAAAGGAGTAGGATCCTGAATACTATTTCAGAATAGAAAAGAGTACTTATAGTTTTTTACAGACCAGAGTACAGGCCAAACTAAAGGTAAATATATCTTTCCTTGGATCACACAGAAAATCCCCAGAATTAGCTGTACAAAAAGCCCTGAATTTTGGGACAATTCTCCCTTTATCCTAGGAACAGAGCTCAGTTTTAATGTTGAACTCAGAGAACGGTCAATTTAAAACTGATATATGTAGTCTTAAAGAAAAATGTGAATTATTCTCAGGTCCAGAAAGAATTTCTGGAAAAGCTCAAAAAGGATTTTAAAAATCAAACAAGAGAGATAGAGGGAAAATTGGGAAAAGAAATGAGAGTTATGAGAAAAATGTTGAAAACAAGAGCCAACATCTTGGTAAAGGATGCACCAAAAATACTAAAGAAAATAACAACTTAAACAACAGAATCAATCAACGGTAAAAGAGGCAAAACATACACTGAAAAGAAGAACTCCTTAAAAAGCAGAATTTGTCAATGGAAAAAGATGTGCAAACATTTCCTGAGGGAAAAAAAAATCCCTAAAAAGAATTACCAAATGGACAAGGAGATGCAAAAGCTCACTGAAGAAAGTAATTGCTTAAAAAGTAAAATTGGGCAAGTGAAAAATAATGTTTCCACATGACATTAAGAAACACTAAAGCAAATCAATAGAAAAAATATAACAAAATGTGAAATACCTCATTTGAAAAATAACTGATCTGGAAAATAGATCTGGGAGGGATAATTTAAAAATCATTGGAGCATATGAAGATCAAGATCAGGAAAAGAGTCTTGACATCATCTTTTAAGAAATTATCAAGAAAACTGTCGTGATATTTTAGTACCAGAGGATAAAATAGTCATTGAAATAAATCTACTAATGATCTCCTAAAAGAGATCCCAGAAGGAAAACTTTGAGGAGTATTATAGACAGATTCCAGAGCTCCTAAGTTAAGGAGCAAATATTACAGGCAGGTTAAAAACAAAATAAAAGAAAATGACACTTCCACCCCCCACTCTATGCTCCCCTTCAAAAAAGCCCCCAAACAAATACAAAACAAATACAAATTTAAAAATCATGGACCTACATTCAAGATAACACAAGATTTAGTAGCTTTTACATAAAAGGATCAAAGGGCTTGGGATATGATATTCTGGAAGGTAAAGAAACTAGCTTTATAACTGAGAATCATGTACTCAACAAAACTGAGCATAATCCTGCAGGGAAAAATAGATATTTAAGGAAATAGAGGACTTTCAAACATTTTTGATGAAAACATTAGCTCTGAATGGCAAACTGGGCTTGCAAATACAAGATTCAACAAAAGAAAAAAAAGGAAAATAATGGGAAATAGAAAATTAAGAGGCACATTTAAAACAAAAGGGCACACACGACAAAATAAATGAGTGGAACAGAATCTAATATGCTTCAATTGAAGTAAAAAAAGCAGGGATAAAATTTATAATTTCAGATAAAGCAAAGGTAAAAATAGACATAATAAAAGTAAATTACATTTTGCTAGACAATGAAGCAATAGAAAAAAAAATTATAGCAAGTTCCTCTGGTAAAAAGCCTCATATCTCAAATACATGGGGAATGGAGTCAAATTTATAAAAATAAGAGTCAATTGATAGATAGCCAATACATATGAATACACAATTTTTAAAAGAAGAAATTAAAGCTACCTATAGCTATATAAAAATGATCAATTGATCAGAACAAGGCAAATTAAAACAAATTTGAGATAACACTTCACATCTGTCAGAAATGACAAATGCTGGAGGGAGTGAATGAAACATAAGTACATCAATAAATTATTGGTGGAATTGTGAACTGTTCCAACCATTGTATAATCTGTAACTATGCTTAAAAATGATAAAACTATTTCTTTTAATTCATCAATACCACTATTTTATCCTAAAGAGATCAAAAGGAAAAGCACCTATATGTAGTTATTTATTTATTTATTTTAGATAAAAGATTCAATTCTTCTAAACATATTTCCTTTTCATAATGTTGCAAGAAAAAAACATCGGATCAAAAGGGAAAAAACATGAGAAAGGCAAAAAAGAAAAACAAGTGAACAATAATGACAACAAAAAGTGAAAATGCTATGCTGCACCCATATATTTATAGCAGTTTTTTCATGGTGGCAAAGAATTGAAAATTGAGGGGATACTTAACAACTGGATAATGGCTGAACAAGTTGTAGCATATGATTATGATGGAATATTATTGTGCTGTAAGAAATGATGAGGGGATGATTTCAGGGAAAGTGGCAAGACATATAGAATTGATGCAAAGTGAAGTGAGAACTGGGAGATCACTGTGCACAGTAATAGTGCTGCTGTATTGTTGGTCAGCTATGAAAAATTTGGATATTCTGATAAGTATAATTCTAAAGAACTTATGATGAAAAAATGCTATCCACATCCAGAAAGAGAACTGATGAACTCTGAGTGCAAATTGAATTATAATTTTTTCACTTTTTTCATTACATTTTCTTATATTTCTAATATGGAAATATATTTTATATGTTTTCACATATATAATTAGTCTCATATTGTTTGCTTTGTCAGTACATAGGAGAGATGTGGGAGGAAGGGAGGGAGAGGATCTGGAATTTCAAATTTATAAAGAAAAGAATGTTAAAAAAAATAAGTTTTAAAAACCCCAAATGTGGCATTGTTTTTGGATAAATTCTCACTTCAGCTATCTTTCTCCCCATATTGTTCATGGCTATTCAAATGAGGTGATGGGTTGGCTGTATCTCCTAGCACATTCTCACATCCTGAAGACCTTGTCAGCTTACTTTTCTATTCTTTTCAAGCTCAAAAGTCTTCAATTCCCTCACATAAAATGAAAGAATAAACAATGAAGCAAAGGACTGAGGCCTTTTCACATTGAGCCACATGTTAGTCTCCAACAGAGAAAGAGCCCAAGGCTTCTCTGTTCACAGAATTGTCTTTCATTGGGTATTGCCAGGGAAGACATCAAACCAAGAGTAAAAATGTACCAAAAGAGAACCAGGATTGATTAATGCTTTTTAAAATGTCCCCAACTCCTTGATTCTGATTCCACAAACTATAGTCAGTCAAAGAGGCTGACTTTTACTGCATCATTAGCAGATTATAATCAGTTGCAGAATATCTATATATTCTTCAATATTTCCACAAGGCACTTCCATTAAATTGCATCACAACTCTACTGGAAGCAGAGTTTCCACTCTCTTCTATGTAGGAGTAGAATCAAGATACTCAGAACATAGTGCCCCAATTACAGAGAGAATTAATGATATGCAATAAATTCATTTGCCTAAGTTATATGATTTGAAAACAATCTCCGCTATATAAAATAGTTATTGACAATGATCATGTGAAAACATTTTAATAAACACATATAGACTATATATATGTGTTATATAGTTATAGACTATATATATGTGTGTTATATAGTTATAGACTATATATATGTGTGTGTTATATAGTTATAGACTATATAACACATTAAAGAATTGAGTATATGTAGCATAGACATGAATAAAGTACTACAATAAACATTTTCATAGAAAGGAATTAAAAATAGCAAGCAATTCTAACAAAGTTGTATCCATCTTGTCTTCCAGACTACATTTTTTTGGTCATTTTTTATATCCTCAGAACATATAAATACATAATAAAATTTTGAATTTAAGTGAAGGCAAATCACTTTCTGACTTTAATATGTTTTTCTTTGGTAAATCATTTATTCTCAAGAGAAAAAGAAAATGTGTTTAAGTTTTCTCAATATGTTACAGTGAATATAGCATTAAGGAAGACTAGGGTTCAAATTTTATGCCTGACATTTACTAGCTGTGAAATCATGGACATATCATTCAATCTCCTTGTGCTCTGTTTCTTCATCTGTAAAATGGTTGCATATACCATAACAGAGCTATCAACTTCAAATTAGATCGTGTACTTAAGGCACTTTACAAACTTCACAATGCTTTATAAATACCAGTTATTATCATGATGATGATGATATAATTAAGAGATCTAGTCTAGATAACTAATATAGATTGTGCTGACACCTGTAAGCAAGATATCAAGAACTTCTGTAAAGTATTTTTTTTAAATATGCCTATGCAGAAAACTAAATCATGGATTTGCATTTTTTTTTTTTTAGCAAACCATTGCAATCATTAGCCAGAGTTATATTGTTAGACTATATTTATGTAACTGGAAAAAATATAGAGGAGGCAACAACTAATCGTGATATTTGTAAATTGGGAAATCCCATTATTGTCTTACCCAAGACTGAGAATGAGAAAAGGATAATTCCCTTCCCTGCACAGATCTAGAAACATTTCTCTTCCTGTCATAGTTAAAATAAGGATTCAAAGAAAGTTTGGAAAGAGCATAGGAGATGAGGATATTCAAGAGATTCCCATCCATAATAATGTCTTAAATGGAAAAAAAATTAAAACCATTAAAATCAATATGGCGCTGATGTTGGGGTAGTATGATTTATGCCACAGTAATTCCATTATTGGAACCAAAAGTTTTGGAAAGTCTACATTTAATTTTCTTAAAATGATAAAATCACTTATGTTAAAGAACTTTTGAACATGAACATCCACTTATACATTCACTTTTAAAGTCAGAAGGAAACTTCACAATCATTTAGTGACAGGATTTGGGGGGATGGAGAAGAAGGCAACAAACATTTAGTAAGTACCTAATATTGCCAGGCAGTACTAAGTATTTGTCCACATATTTATCTCATTTGATTCTCATAATAATCCTGTTATGTTTGTGATATTATTATTCTCATTTTGCCATTAAAAATCTGAGGCTGATAGAGCTTGTCTTGCACAGAGAGTAAATCTCTGAGGCTAGTTAAATTTAGATCTTCTTAATTTCGGATCTCCTCTATTGCAGCACTAGGATTATTAGACATTGTATAGTCCAACACTGTCATTACAAGTAAATGTTTAAATAACTTTCATGGATAGTACATGCCAGAATTGAGATTTAAACTCAAGTTCCTTGATTCCAAATTCAGAGCTCTCTCCCTTCATTCCTTCTAGTATTTATTTTACAGATGAGGAAACCGAGAACCAGAGTTTAAATGATTTGTTAAAGATCAAACACTTGTCAGGGACAGAACAGAGTTTAAAAACTCATTCTCCTGAACCTGGGTCCAGTGATCCTTGGGTTATATTTGAATATGGAATGTCTCCAACCAAAGTTTTGTGTGACACAAATTACAAGCAGAAAAATGCAGGGAAATACAATTGCAGTGGGTAGGCTCTGAGAGAGCTAAATGCTTGTATTTAAAGAGAAGTATGAATGAGATAATGTCAATTTGGAGAAAGTCAATAATAGAGTTCCTCCAAGTTCTGCTTTTGATTCTATGCTATTCAATTAAAAAATCAAGTGGAAAAGCCTCTGATCCTGATCCAGTGGAAAAGACTCTTCAACCCAGAAATTAGGGTGAGTGCAACAAAGAAATTTTGTTAGAAGAGTTAAAGTAGAATTTCAGCTAAGATGGGACAGATATATAGAAAACAGCCTGTTTCTGTTCAAGGAAAATGTTTAGAGAGCATTGTCAAAGTTATGGAAAGCCAAGGTTTAATTATAAGTTTACAGCAAATCACTGAACTTTTACAAGCTGTAAAGGACATATGTCCTTGTTTCTCTCTTGATAAGGAATTAGATCTAAATGAATGGAAATTGGTTGGAGAGGATCTTTGTCAATTCTATGATAAAAATGGGCCTAACTCAATAATTAATACATATAATGTAATACAATTGGCTATAAGAGGTTATTTAAGTGATAGAATGATGAAAAAGAAAGTACAGGAGGAAGAAGTGCCAACTTTACTAGGTGAAAAGGAGGACAAATCAGATGAGAATGGAGTTAATTACAATTCTGAGTGTGATACTTCACAGCAGGAGGAATTAGGTGATTCCACATCTCATGACCCTCCCCCCCACAATTAACCCTTCATGGGTGGAACAAGGGGGAGGGAGAGAGACAGAAACACAGTCAGCTTCTCCTGTAAAGCAGAATTTGACAAGATTAGAAAAAGCATTAATTAAAGCAAAAAATGAAGGAGAAGATATATCTGATTTTATAAATGCATATCCTGTGATTGAAGAGCTCAACTCCTCAGGTCAAAAAGAGAGAAAATACACTCCTTTTAATTTGGGAAAAATTAAAGATTTGAAAAAGGGTTGCACTCTTTATGGGGCTACATCATCTTATGTGAAGATGTTACTGGATAATTTGTCTTATGAAATCTTAACCCCGAATGACTGGAAATCCATCACTAAAACATGTCTTGAACCAGGACAAAATTTATTGTGGCTTTCAGAGTTTCATGAATTATGTAGGATTCAAGCCCAACACAATAGGCAAACAGGAGCTATTGTACAAGTTGCTTTTGACCAACTAACTGGAGAAGGTCAGGATGCAGAGAGTTCAGAACAGATTTATTATCCCATAACAGTGTATGAGCAAATTTCTAAGGCTGCAATAAAAGCTTGGAATTCTCTTCCTGAACAGAAAGATGGAAATAATGCTTTCACAAAAATAGAGCAAGGTCCCAATGAACCTTTTGCAGATTTTGTGGGATGTTTAGAAACAGCTGTAATGTTTTGGAGATACTGCAGCATTGGAGTATAATTGGAGATAATGCAGCAACAGAAATAATGACTACACATTTGGCTAAGGAAAATGCCAATGAGGTTTGCAAAAGAATTATATGGGGGCTAGACAAAAATGCTTCTTTAGAGGAGATCATTAGATGCTGTGCCACAGTGGGCACAAATGCTTATTATGCCCAGACTATGATGAACATGGAAAGACAAGGTCCTTCTTGGCAAAGGCATTATAGAGAAACTTGTCGATGTTTTCAATGTGGAAAAGTTGGACATTTGAGAGCTCATTGTAGATATGGAGATAGAGTGAGAAGACGGGGTGAGAGAAAACCCAAAACCCCATGTCCAAAATGTAACCGAGGCTTTCATTGGGCCTCTAAATGTATATTGACCCAGAGGAAGGAGAGGCAAGGCCCAGCTCCAAAGTATCAATCAAAGGACAGGTGGGGCATGATAGCAGCTGAGGTTACACCCAGAGAGACTTTAGAAATTCAGGACTCTGATGTCATCAACCAACAGAAAAGCAATCAGGATTACAGTTGGGGAGAATACAGGCCTTTTAAGACAACAAGACAATATCCAATGCAAACAACTCCAATGTAATTACCAGATGATGAGAAGAAATCCCAAATTTGGTAAATAGAAGGGAATTAGGTTAATTGCTTGGGGAAGAGGATCTGCTTATATTTCCACAGGTGGAAAAGGCTAACAATGAGACTGTCAAAAGAACTTTAAAATCTTCAGTTTTCAGTTCCTGAAAAACCAGCAAGAATCACTGGATTCCCTGAGATGAAAAATTGTTGATGAGACCTTTTGCAGTACTTCAGAGCTTACAGGAATTATTAGATTCTTGGCACATGAACTAATGGACAATGGATTGCTTATGGACTATTTCTAGGACTTATGGACATGTGTAAATCTTCAGGTTGATTCATGTTGTTACATTACTACTAGCCTGTGTTATATTGCTATGTGCTTATGTAAATTATGTATAATGCCTCCCATATTGATGGATTTATGTATACCATGTATATCTGTTACAAAGTTCTGGCCCATATTGATGGATTTCTGTGTACCCCCTCAGAAACCCCCTATGTTTTAAAACAAAATAAAGGGGGAGAATTTAATAGTTTATGTGGAAAAAGCTCTAGGAGTTTTAGCAGACAATAACTTCAATAGGAGTCAAAGATAGTTCCTGAATGAATGAAAAAACATTCCTTAAGCAATTATTCTGTTGCAGACACTAAGATATATGCTAAGAATATAAAGTCAAAAAATATTTCCTGCCTTCAAAAATCTTACCTTCTAATAAGATGGACATAACAATAACCATCAGTGGTAGTCAGGGCAGGGTGCTTAGGATTGGGAGGTCACAGGAATCATTAATATAGCCATAGGACAATTGATTGACATGACAACCCAAAGAACTAACTAGATTTTAGGCTGATTTAAAGGAATTGTGTTCTTCAGAATTAGGGAAATCTTACTTCAACCTTATTCATCACAGATCAGAATATATCTCTAAAGCATCGTGATTGATTTGGGCAGTACATTTTTGGAATATCATATTGACAAGGCAGAGTATTCAGAGGAGGGTGACTAAGTGGTATATGGCCTAGGGACTGTATACAGAAATTGTCTTCAGGTTTTTACAGTTGGGCAGATTTAGAGATAAAGGATAGAAATTGAGAAGAAGCTGAAATAGGCTCAATGAAAGGAAAAGATTTGCTTAATTAAAGCTATGCAAAATTGGAATTATTCACTATGGCAAGTTTATCATTAATGATATTCTACAAGTGAAGGCTGGCTGTCCACTTAACAGGAATACTAAAAAGGGATCCTTCTTGGGTACTGGATGGACTAAATAGCCATTGAGGTTCTTTCCAATTCTGATATTCTATAAGTCTATCCTCAATTTTGGGTAGCAAAGAGGTAGAGTCCTGGTATATTCAATTAAAAATAAGAATACCCCTCTTCCTCCTCCCCCAAACCACAGAACCAATGAAAGACAAGTTTAAGAATCAGAAGATTTGAAATTCTTTTCCATCTCTGATATGGGACAGCTTTATGATCATAGACAAGTCATGTTCAGGCTGTGAGTGATTTTCTCTATGGGCATGAGACCTATGAGTGTGTACATGTGTGAATATCAGGGGCAAGAAATTTAGATGAAATAAACCCAAAGAAGATATTTTTCTATAGTAAATGGCAAAATCAAAACAAAACAAGACAAACATCATGAGTGTTTTTCATGAGCAGTGTAAATATTCAAAACTCTATCTACAATGTGTTTCTTTTAGGATGAAAGGATTTCATCATTATGTGAGAACCAGGTTTCCACTTACTGTGGTTAGAGGGAATTATAATAGTAAAATGAATGTCCTGTTCTTGCCCCCAGCACCACCAACGTGAGCCAGTTAAACATCATAGAACTTCAAATTGTGATTCAAATTCAAATTCAAAACACCACACTTCAAATTGTGATCTTCTAAGCAAAAATTTGTCAAGAATCTATTGTATGCTATTCTTTACTCCAACCTTCTCTAGAAATGTTCCAGGTTTTCCCATCCTTTCATAGACCCTATAGAAATTCAGGAACTATTTGGACAACATATTTTACCTTTCTTCTATGCAAAGGGTTTGTGAACCCATATTTATACTGATCTTTTGATTTTGTTCCTTGCTTCCAGCAACATATGTGAAAGGACTTAATAGAATTTTAAAAAGCAAGCATACTTCTGTGTACAGAATTAATAATATAACTCATATATATAGTACATTATACTTTTAAAAATGTAGATACTAAAAGCAAAATACAAATTCTTTTTGAAGTTGTAATGAAATTTATTGTAATCTTTGACATTCTGTGTTTGTATATTGAAAAGGAGACCTCATAGTTGAAATCACTGAGAACCACTGTTATAGTTGAAAGGGAATAGGACTCCAAATTCTAAAGACCTACATTTGACAATTTCTAGTGATGACCTCCTTCTAGTCATAAATAATAATGACAATATTTGGAAACCAAATCAGACCAAACCAAACCAAAGCCATCCCTAAATCCAAGGCCATATAGTATCTTTACTACCTTTAATAAAGAACTGAAAAAATGAAATACAGTGAAGAGAGTCCTAAATTTAGAATCAAGGAACTTGGGTTTAAATCTCAATTTTGCCATTAATATACTTGAAAGTTTTTTCACATTATTTAAACATTTACAAATAATAGCAGTATTGAGCTACTTAAGTTCTCTGAGCTTCATTTTCTTTCTGTATAAAATGGAGACACTCATATTTGTATTGCCTGTCTGTCAGGGTAGCCATGAAAATCAGCTATCAGATAAAATGATGTACATCATAGCACTTTGTAACTGTTAAGTGCTATATAGCTGTAAGGTCTTTATTCTCATTTTTATCCATTGAAGATAACTGACTTTTCTAATAATTGCAATAGTGATCTACCCTTTTGAACAGTGGTTTTACAAAATCTACTTTGGGATCCAATAAAAGTTTTCAAGGTATCTATAAAATGCCAAATAAAACATATTTAAAATTTTTTATGACATTTTCTCAGTGTCCATCTGAAGATATCTTTCTATGTATTCACATGCAATAAGGACAGTTTCTTTATATTTATGTTGTCAATATTCCCCTTACTTTCTTCAAAGTGAGCCTAAAACAAGACACTCTTCATTTGAGATAATGTTTCCTCTCCTGCAGTCTAAATTCTCATATGTAAATAATTTTTTAAAAATTTAGCATGCAATTATTAGAATTTTGAAAACAGACAGGATGTTGTTAGATTTTCCATTTTCCATTTTACTACTTTCAACCTTTCAACAGTTAGGATATGAAAAAAATTATAGTATTAATTCATACACATTATATGATTTCCCATGACAAACAGGAAAAAAATACATTGAATAGTACATTTGCTTTATTATGCCAGTAGTTGTTATCACTTATGTGACCTAATTTACCACCATATTATTATTTCTCCATAAAATTTTATTCTTAAAAGAACCTAATCCTTGTAAGAAAATGGTAAGGCAGGTTTCTGGTTGAAGTTGAATAATACTTCAATTCACTTTTTCCCCCAGTTATTCTTTCTTAATGATTTGAAAACGTGACAGGATTCTCTCAAAAAATAGAATTTTATTTCTATAGAAATAATTTTGGAGTCTTCTACAGATTTTAGTTTGTCAAATCTATAGGGTAATCAAGGTAACAATTTCTAGTGATGACCTCCTTCTAGTCATAAATAATAATAACAATATTTGGAAACCAAATCAGACCAAACCAAACCAAAGCCATCCCTAAATCCAAGGCCATATAGTATCTTTACTACCTTTAATAAAGAACTGAAAAAATGAAATACAGTGAAGAGAGTCCTAAATTTAGAATCAAGGAACTTGGGTTTAAATCTCAATTTTGCTATTACTATACTTGAAAGTTTTTTCACATTATTTAAACATTTACAAATAATAGCAGTATTGAACTATATAATGTCTAATGTTCCTTCAGGCAGCTTAGAGGTACAGTAGATGGAGGCCTGGAATCAATGGTGCTGGTGCTGTGGTGGGAAGATTAATGCCACAGTAATTTTATCACTAAAGCCAAAAGTTTTGGAAAGTCCACATTTTATTTTCTTAATGTGATAAAATCACTTATGTAAAGAACAGCTGTACACAAACACCTACTTATACATTCATTTTTAGAGTTAGAAGAAAACTTTACAATCATTTAGTGAAAGAATTTAGTGGGTTGAGAAAGGCCACAAACATTTCTTAAGCACCTACTATGTGCTAAGCATTATGTCAAGTATCTTTCTAACAATATCTTCTCATTTTATCATCACAACAACCCTGTTCTGTAGGTGGTATTATTATTCCCATTTTGCAGTTAAGCTACTGAGCATAAGTAGCTTGCACAAGGTAATACAGATAATTAAATCTCTGAGGCTAGATTTAGGGCTGGTAAGGCTGGGTAAGACTGTTGCTATACAGAATTCCCAGTGGGTGGCAGACCATTCCTTTTTTTCTTTGCTCTCAAGAATACAAAAGAAGAAAAAATATAAAAGAATACAAAAGTTTACAATATTAGGGGCTGGGCATATTCCCAGTTACTGTTTGCAGAGGTCTCACTCTGGACAAAGTCCAAATTCTCCCTGATATTTTACCTGCAGTACCAAGTAGGATGTTTTTTCATAAATTAGGTTAAAATGTCTTGAAATAATACTTTATGAGAATACTTTATTTTTTGGAATAAATTAACTTGGTTATGAAATCTATAAATTTTGTTAAGCATTTGCTTATGATATTGACAGATATAATAATTTTCTTCATATAAATAAACAAGAAAATTATCTAGGTGACTCTCCTTTTCTTTCACTTCAAGGTGCCAAAGTTTAAATCTCTAATTTTATCCAAAGTAGCTCTGTCTAGTCCTCTCATTTCTGCCTTGAGGACCCCACCACCAGTGAGACCTTACAAGTCCTTTAATTCAGATGTCTCTTCTGCACTCAAGCTTCCATTGAAATCTAAGGGAATTCATGGTGCAGGAGATTATAGGATTGCACAGTGTATAACAATAAAGAGAAATATATCTTTAATTCAAGATCCAATGTGGTATAGCCTTTCTTCTTGCTAAAATTTCAATGAATAAAAAGTGAATTCTAACAAGAGGAAAAAATTCAGATATGAATCAAAAAATATTGTTTTCTTAAAAGAATAAATTATGTAGCCTATGTCTATACAAATTACATTTTAAAAAATCAGATGAAATCATATAATAAATCACTTTGTAATCCCTAAGTCAATATATGAATTTCAGCTATCATTATCATTATTACAAGTCACTGAAAAGAATAGTTTAAAAATGCTGAAGGATTTAGTCAAGATAGTTTTAAAATCATGTGCATGTAAATGAAAAAGAAAACTTTGTTTGAGAAAATGCAAACCTTGAAAACAAAAGTTGAAAGAAATAGAATTGACTTGAATTTCACCAGTTTCCCAAATGGCTTAATTATGAATACTAAGTAAATTTTGATTCCCAGATGGAATTTTTATTAGAGTCCCTCAAACTTTGCATATCTGTCATTTAATTATGAATTCTTGACATATAAGATAAAATATTCTTTGTTTCTTATTTTTTAAAAAATCTTATTCTTTTGGACTATGATTTTAAGTATGCCAACAACAACAACAAATTCCAGGTGTAGAAGGCAAGACTTAAACCTAGTTCTTTTTGATCCTTAGCCTGTGTTTCCATGCTCTGCACTACTTGGCTTCTTCATATATAATATTTATGATGTCAAAAAATGATTGATGCTGTTTAAAAATTACAAACTAGGATAGTAGTGTTCACTATGAAGTCAATAGAGTTTTTGAAAATGCAAGAGAGTTAGTTAATCATAGAATCATAGGGCTAGAGGGATCTTAAACAATCATCTATTCTATCCTCCTTCCAACCATCTCTGACAGATGAGATATTATTCTATTTTTAAAGATTTCTGAAGAAGGAAATTCCATAGCTTCCCTTGGGTAACCCATTTCAACACTTAACAACCTTTCCTGGCAGGAAATTATTCTTCTCATTGCAGCTTAAGCCTATTTACTTGTGATCTGTCCTAAATGGAGATAGAAAACAGCTGGTTACCATACTAGCTCAAAGTTCTTGGTATGCTCTATTTAAATGTAGCTACTACATCCTCTCCACTCTGCTTTCTTTTCTATCAGATACATAATCTCTCAGCTCTTTCATTTTTTGGTCAAATAATTACATTTTAGACAGCATTTGAATCTGCATACTTATGTGTAGGAATTCTTTCCATCTATGAAGATGGAATCTTTCCATTCTTCAGATGATTATCTTTAGGACTGGGTGTAAGGGGTGCTCTGGAAGACTGATACTTCTTATGTGAGGGCCTGCAGAATCCTTTTAAGGGGGGGCTTATCCACCTTTGGTATCTACCTGATTCGCCCAGCTCTCATTATGACCATAAGAAGCTGTAAAATGCAGAGCAGACGTATCAGGTAACATGCTGGCAGATGAATGAAACCAGGTCGAGGATAAGTAATATGTCTCACACCCTTTAGTGAGTCAGGGGGATGTCCTCCTTACCCAAGCACGTGAAGACTTCCCTTGGAAGAATAGGCAGTTAGGAACAATTTGTTCCAAAACTGTGAAGACAACTGAAATAAATGCTTTGGAGTACTTAGAGCTTGGTCAGACATTGAAGAAACAAGTTCATCCACTGCATCCAGGCCACTGCCAGTATCTTGATGCCAGTGGCAAGGCATTGACACTGGACTTTTATGACTTTGTAAGAAAGAGTGAGGCTGATGGCTTCACAAGTCAAAACATTATCCACGATGTTACTGCTCCTCTTCAAAAACAAAAGACAAACAATAAAAACAACTTCTTTAGGATCAGGGAACAAAATTTGATTTTTTGATTATCAGTTTTCTGGTGATGAAGGTTAATTAATTTAATGTGAGACAGAAACAGAGGTTAAGTTATACATCGCAATTTTCTACCTTAAGAAATGGTACTTTGTTAGCACAACTTTCTGGAAACCCAGAACCTATCTACCTCATAGGGAGACACAGTAATAAGACTTTTGTGGAGATTTGGAATAGTATCAGAACCATGAGATCACAGGACCATCTAGAAGAAGACAGCCAAGTGATACAGTGATAGACTGCTGCATTTGTAACAGGAAGATCTGCATTCAAATCCAGTCTCAGATACTTTTTTTGCTTTATGGGTCATTTAACTTTTTCCTGCCTCAATTTCCTCAACTATAAAATGGGAATAATAATAGCATCTATATCATAGGGTTATGAGGATGAAATGAGATAACATTTGCAAAGTATTTACTGCAGTGTCTGCTGCATAGTAGCTGTGACATAAATGCTTATTCCCTTTCCCATCTAGTCTAATATTCTTCTTTTGCAGATGAGGAAACTGAGGTCTGTGAATTAAGTGACTTGTTCAAGGTCACAGAGCATTATTATCAAAGGAAAGGTTTTGGATTCAGGTTCTTTGACTCGAGTCATTATTTTTTCCATTGTACCATATTGTTATAAAAAACAAAGCACTTATCCAGTTTAATGGTTTGGAAAGACAAACTGTGATATAGTTTATAAAAAGGGTGGGGAGCCTTCATTATCTCATTTTGCTGTGCATAAAATTCTAAATCCTAAAAAAAAAAAAAAAAAGAATGTACTTATAAAAAGCCAATTAGTAAATGATGGCAACTGTAACAATAGCTAATACATAGAAATTCTATATAGCACATTTTAAAATTGGCAAAGTGTTTGATCGTCAAAACAACCTAGTGAGGGAGGTGCTGTTATTATCCACATTTTATAGATGGGAAAACTGAGGCTAAGAAAAGTTGTGACTTGCCCAGAATCACACAGCTAATAAGTGTTTGAGGTAGGTTGAAACCTGGTAATTATAACTCTGGATATTTTTTCCTCTCCTCAAAAAATACTAATGAATTAGGTAGATACCAAAGGTGAATAAGTCCCCCCTTAAAAGGACTCAGTAAGCCCTCACATAACAAGTACCAGTTTTCCTGAGCACCCCATATACCCCAGCCCTAAAAATAATCATCTGAGGAATGGAAAGATTCCATCGTCATAAATGGAAGAAATTCCCAACACAGATTCTTAAAATTGAAGCAAATATCTTAAAGGATTTCTAAATTTTTAAAATAATTTCATGTGGTTTTGGATTAATCATTATTTTTAGATATGAACTACAATTTTCTACATGGTTTTAGGATTGCAAGTTGGAACAACCTTTTGAAATTATCTAGTCTTTTGTACATATGAGTAAACTGAGACCCAGAGAAGTTAAAAAAAAAAGTGCATTGCCTAGGGTCACACCGATCAACTTTTAATTCAGATCTCCATTTCTAACCCTAAATTCTGCATTATTGGATGTGGTCTAATGTAGACTGCTTCCACTATTCATTTTGCTCTTAGTGGTATATGACATCATAGAGATAATGAATAAAGTCTTTCTTCGCTTTTGCAAAAAAAGAGATATGGGCAAGAGAGAGTCTAGACATCTGCCCAGTGCTTGATGGTTGAATGGATTCCCCCCTCCCCAACTATAAGATCCCTGACTTCGTCAGAATTTATCAGTATATTGTTTTAATGTTTTATGCAGTGTTTCTCTGACTCCATTATCATGTCTTTGCAACCCAACAAGAACAAAAATCACCCGTCCAACTCTGTCAAATAACTATTTTGAAATTAATTGATGGATGTCAAATTCAACTATTTACCAGTTTGCATATAAAACCCCAGCTACTGTTTCCCTGAGCTGATTTCTTGCCCTTACCTTAGGGAAACAGTAGTGGGCACCAGTGTGTATCCTGTGATTCATGGCCCACTCCCAGGGTTAAACTATTAAGCTGCAGACAAACAATGGGTGTTTGTCATCTTCTCTGTTTCCATTTGCCAGACACAGGGCCCTGGATGGATGTCTTTGGTAAGTAGAATTTTTCTTTTTCTTTTCTTTTTTAATTGCATCTGGAAACAATGAAGAACAATTATCTGATGTAGCATCCCTTCTGCCCCAGGTGTTTTGTGACTCATTCAGTTCTCCCTGTAAACTCATTAAGTGGGTTTGGGGAAGGATGCTTTGAGTAAAGTTACATATTAAAAATGGTTTGGCAATAACAATGTAATTACAAAACCAAGAAGAAGAAAAAGAATAAGAAAAAGAAAAAAAAAAAAAGAAGAAGAAGAAAGGGCTTCAGTTGTGATCTGAACACTTGTAACCACCAGCTAAAAAAATACAGTGTTGAGGAAAAGGGTGTGCAAACAGGCTGGCCAAAGCTTGTCATTTTCAAAATTAGGTTTGTAATTAACTTTGCCCTATCTCCAGGGAATATTGGAAGTAGAGCAAGAAAAAAACCAAATGAAAGAAAACAAAATATACCAACCTTGCCATGCTTTGGGTTTTCCAAAATGCTGTTTTGGAAGAAAAGTAGCTGAACAACCAGTTCTCCTTGGGATGGCTTGAGCTAGCTAATGAAAATCTTGAGAACAGTAACAAAGGGTACCCTGGAAGCCATTTGGAATTGAAAGTCTGTGATCTCACAGTGGATTTCAATTAGGACTGGGTGGTTCTTGTTTCACTCCAAGCTCTTTGCATGTCTTGAACTCTTTATTTTGTCTTTGAGCTTTGGCTTTGGCAGTCCCCAAGACATGTCTTGCCAAATCACTTTTCCCCTTAACTTTTAGGTCCACATGTATTTTTAGGGAAATTTAATCCATATGTGTGAGTTGCACTTAATATGAAATCATCAAAATATTTTCATGTGAACCATCCAGAAGTCTTAAGAATGCCCCACTTATAGGTCATAAAAAAAAACAAAAAACAAAAAACAAAAAAAAAAAAACTTCTTAGAATTAGGAAGTTGTGTTTTTGGGGAAAGAGTAAACAGTTAGAAGGAATCCAAGGTTTAAGGCCTGGGAGACTCAAAATCTAAATTCATGAGATCTAATAGTGCTATGGACATGAAAAGAGTGATCTTTTATCTCCAGAATTATTAATAGGAGGTTTACATTTCAATGCCTTTAATAGTTTGGGACAAATTATTTCAGGCTAAAAATGGAAAATATTTGAATGTTGGATTGGTGACATGACAAATGCAGCATAAAAGTAAACTAGATTTGCAATTTACAGGATGTAAGTTTATCTTTTAGCTCTTCTATTTATTACCTGTGTGATTGTCAGTAGAATCTTGGGTTCTCCAGCCCTCGTTAAGTGAGTTTCTTTGTAAAATGAAAGGGTGAATTAAAAGGCTTATTATTAGATTTCCAGAAGGAACCTTCTAGCTTACAGAACATCTGGTCTAATCCTTTCCTTTTTTTTTTTAAGATGAGGAATCCAGGTGGCATGAAAGGTAATTGAATTTGTCCAAGGCCATACTGAGAGCATCCAGCAAGGTAGTTTTTTGCAGTGTAGCCTTGTACTCTTTCCACTGTTCTTGTTCAGTTGTTTAGTTGTGTCCAACTCTTTGTGACCCTCATGGAACATAGCATGACAATACTATCCATGGTTTTTTTTTTTTTGGTAAAGATACTAGAATGATGTGACATTTCCTTCTCCAGTGGATTAAAGCAGAAATGAATTAACTTACCCATAGTCATATAGTTAGTAAGTGTCTGAAGCTGTATTTGAACTCAGATCTTTCTGACTCCAGGACTAGTATTCTATCTATTGAGCCACCTACCTGTCTATTCCTTTCATTACCTCATACTAAATGTGTCACTGTCAGTACTAATAGTAAATGAATGAAAAAGTCACATTTAAGTTGGAAGTGGATAGTATCTTTGTTCATAGATATTTATTGATTACTTATTAGACTCACATGTTTGTGATGGTCCTATGGTGAATACAGAGATGTAATAAGCATAATCCTAGTCTTCAAGTAATAATACTTATTAGATTTAGATTAGATTAGATTAGATAATAATAATTAGGGAAGGTCAAAATATTATTAGTAATAGTAGGTAATATGTTATATAAAATAGTATTAATATATTAACATAATACATTGCCATATTACATAGAATATTTGTAATAATATATTAATATAATTTTATTACAGAATAATAATAGGTAGCATATATAGAGTAATTTAATACTTTACAATATCTCATTTTTAACCCCACAGATATTTTGGGAGGCAAGTGCTATTTTTATCACCATTTTACAAATCAGTAAACTGAGGCAGACAGCAATTAAATGTCTTGCCTAAGGTTATATAGATAGTATATCTCTGAGACCATATATGGATTCAGGCCCTTCTAACTCCAGTTCCAATGCTAATGATTTGATAGACGAAGAAACATCTGGTCTTTTTTTTTCCTTCTTTTTCTTTCAAAAGCTTGTGACCCATAGATGACATTATAATCAGACAAAAGAAGCTAAGGAATTGTGTGGCAAGTTGCTTCTCTTCTTTATATTTTAGTTTCTTTACATTATGAAATGAGGGACTTAGCTTGGATCATCTAAAGAATCCTCTTGATATTATTATTTTTTAATGAAATGAACATATGGTAGCTTGCTTTTTCATTTTCATTTTTACTCAGGAAGGTAGAGAAATCTTTCTTTTCTGAATTTTATAGCAGGTTAAACAACCATGGAAATTGCTCTTCAGGGTTTTTAATTAAATTGTACTGGCATAGGCCAAATCGATACACCAATCCAAGCCTATCAAGTAAATGCTTTCAGCAGTAGGTAGTGTTCTTTTAGCCAATTATGGTATCAGGAAGCCAATTGGAGGTTCCATCTAAATAATAGTTCTATATAATAATATTTTCCAGTTCCTAAATTATTACTCATTTACTGAAGTCTTCTTTTTGCCCCATTTCCTAAAGCAATGACCAAGCTCTTGAAAGGCTCCTGGGTATTATTTAGATACAAATCTAATGCAGTGACCCTGAATTGCAGTTGCATAGCTCAAGAGCCTAGAATGGGGTGCCTCCAATCTCATTTGATTTTGATTCTTGGACACCAGGGGGGGCTCTGAGAATGTGGTCTTCAGTTTGGCTTTTGTCTCCAATTAGAAGCCTTTTTTAAGAACCCAAAGGAGAAATCAAATAGATGTCATTTTGCCAATCCATATTAAAAACAAAACAAAAGAAAAACCCAAACCTTTAAGTTAGCAACTACAAATTAGCTCTTAGACCAAGGGTCTGAAAGAAATTAGGATAGAACTAAAATAAATTATAAAATTTAAAAGCTACTAATAAAAACTGAAGAGGGAGGGAAAAACCCAAACAATGATTATCCACAGTTTTAATGTTATCCAATTTTGGGCTATTGGAATCTAAATAATTTTGAGATAATGAATTCTTTTTCTCTTTCCCTTTTTCTCTCCCCTCTGTTCTCCTTGTTCTCTTTCTCCTTTCTTCTCCTCTCTCTCACTCTGCCTCCCCCTCTCTAATATATAAATCATCTCTCTCTGTCTCTGTGTCTCTGTTTTCCCCTACACTCAGGCAAAGTGCCATCTTATTCGACATCACTATTGTGTTTTTAAGTGCAAGAAGCACTAGTGAGCATTTGATAATTTGTAATATTTTTAGGTGAATATCATTTTTTTCAGAGGTTCTTTCTTTTCTTGACTATACTCCCAATAGATAAGTGCCTTTCCTATAATGTACCAATAGGATGACAGATTATCTGTGACTTCTGCTTAAATATCATCTTTGTCAGAGTTTACAGATTATGTATTTTAGTGTTTTACTCAAGAACCTATACTATGTACAAATATATCTATTCAGAGTTGAAAGGAATCTTAAATAATTTCTGTTTCTGGAGCATTGCAGCAATACTGAGTGCCTTATTCTTTTGTAGGTTCATAATTTAAGTTGAGAGCTTGAAAAGAGGAAGACCTGAATTGCTTTCTTTTTTTTTTCTTTCTTAAGTTTCCCTATCACTAATATTGTTTTTATTTTTATTTTTAATTTAATTTATTTTATTTTCAAGTCTGAATTCTCTTCTTTTCACCTTCTTTCTTTCATTGAGAAATAAATAAAAAAAAAAAAAACACTGTCATAAACACCTCTAGTCAAGCTCAACAAATCCCTGCACTAACCATGTTAATATATATAGTTCATAAATAATGAATCTATGTTATATATAATACTTGTGATATATATATGTGTGTGTGTGTGTGTGTGTGTATAAATGCCTAACAAATATATAGGCCCACACACATCTGTGTCTAATCAACATTTTGGCATATATTTATAGATATACACATATATTATATCTAATATGATATAATGTAGGTATACACATACATATGTATGCTTTAAAATACAACCTGAGTGCATCATCTCTTTATCTTTTACTAACTTATTTCATGATGAGCCATTCTGCAAGTGTGATTGGTCATTGTGTTGATTAAAGGTATTTATCTTTACAATGTGGTTATTATATAAGGTGTTAACCTGCTTCTCTTCACTTTACTTTGCTAAATTCACATATGTTTTATCAGAAACCATCATATTCATCATTTCTTATAACGCAGTAGTTATCACATATATATTATTATATGTTCAGTCCCAAATCATGAATTGATGGGAAGTCTCTGATTTTCCAATTTTTTGTCAGCACAAAAAGAGCTGCTAGAAATATTTTTGTACATATGGGTATTTTCCTTTTTCTTTGATCTCTTCTGATATAAATTTAGTATTGGTATTGTTGAATCAAAAGATATGAGCAATTTAAAAGCTTCACTAAGTCCCACCATTCCCTCAAGCTATTATTCTATATTTTTCCTCTCCTTTTAGGCTAAACTCTTTGAAAAAACTCCTTGTATTTACAAAGTGAGCTTGCTTCTGAATTTATCACTTGAGTTTTTTCTCTCCAAAGTTACCAATTTTTTTTATTTCCCAAACTGATGGCCATTCTACAGTCTTCAAAATTCTCAATACTACTACAGTATAATACTGCTACATTTCTCCCTGGACACTTTTTCCCCTCCGGGTTTCATGATGCTATTTTATCCTGTCCTGCTACCTGTCTAACCCCTCCTTCTCAGTCTCCTTTCCTAGCGCATTATCCATATCATGTCTTCCAAATGGGTTTTTCTCAACATTTTGTCCTATCCTCTATTCTCTTCTCCCTTTAACTTCTCTCCCTATCCTGATTGCCTCATTAATTTCCATAAATTAGAAATATCTAAAAGTTAATTCATTATTTCCCCCTTCAAACTCTTCTTCCAAAAATCAATTTCTTTAGTACCCAACACTAGTTACAGTCTCCTAGACTTATCTCTATTATCTTATTATCCCTTTCCATAGATAAAATAAATTAGAGAATCTTGCCATTTCTATCTTTATGATATCTCTCTACTTATATAATTGCTAACCTAGTTCAGGCCTTTATCACATCTTGGCTAGATTCTTGCAAAAGCTTCTCAAATTTTTAATCTCATTCTCTGTCTCTCTTCCTTCTCTCTCCTCTTCTCTTTTTCTCTTCTTTCTTTCTTATCTCTCCTATTTTGGTTCATCCCTCACATTGTGGCCAAAGTAATTTTCTTTAAGTGAGGATCTATCAATAAAATTCCCTCCACTCAACTAGCTTCCTGTTGTCTTTATGATAATCTATAAACTCTGTTTATCTCTTAAAATTCTTCACAAATTGGCCCCAAACTATCTTTTCAGCCTTATCATACTAATTCCTTCCCTGCACTCTATGTTCTAGCAAACTGGTCTTCTCTTTCTATTCTTCATACATGACACTCTATCTTCCATTTTTTATGCATTTGTGCTGGTTGTTTTACATACCTGGAATTCACTCTTTCCTTTACTCTGCATCATAGAATTTTCTCACTTTAAGATGCAGTTCAAGCTCCAACCCCTGGGTGAAGCCTTTCTTGATCCTGACACTATTGCTTATACCATCTTTCCCAAAATGACTTATATTTAACTGTTATGTGTATATTGAAATTTATTTATACATATCTATGTATGAATATACACAGATACAGATACACACAGACACACCCACATACACATCCCTATATGTGTGTGTGAGTATACACATGCATATATACTTATCTTCTCCATTAGAAGGTAGCACCTTACAGCTAGGGAATTGTCATTTCATTCTTTGTATTTATATCCTCAGCATCCAATATAGTAGACATGAAATATTTTTTGATTGATTGATACTTAGCATGATACCTTGCTCATAATACAGTACATATTCAGTAAAGATTTATTGATCCATTTCTTCATTCAGCAAAGATTTATTAACCTCATATTATAATGCAAGGCAGTAGAGACACAAAGACAAAATAGCAGCATCTACTTTTAGACAGTCTATATTCTGAATTGAGTGTAGGGCACAATGCATACAGAGATAAAATACATATGAGATATATAAAAGTAAAGGCAGTGTATATGTGTATGTATGTAGTGTGGTACAGAGAGATGCTTCATGTAGGCAGTGGAACTCAAGATAGTCACTGAAGGGAGTTACTGCTCTTAACAAGTGGAGTTGTGAAAGGAGTACATTTCAGGCTAGAAGAGTAGGGTGAAAAAAAAAAAAAAACAACCCTAGAAAGTAGGTTGATTACTATTCGTCAGAGATCTTTGCCTTAGAAGCTTACTGACTGAGGGATTTAAGTAAACATCATCAAACCTCTTTCAGACTCAGTTTCTTAATCAGTTTATTCATTGCTTTTCAATTTTTAGTGCACCTCCACTTTTATTATCTTTTTTTGTACCTCAAAATAGTCCTTTGAGAGGCAGGACAAGTGTTATTATCATTATAAATGAGACTGAGAGATGCTGAGATACTTGACCAAGGTCAAATAAGTATTAAGTGATGGAGTTGGATCTTCTCATACATATTAGGCCTTCTGTCCTTTGATCCAGTACTAATTCCAGTAAAAGACATTGCCTCTAACTTACTACTGTGTTCAGGAGTTTTCTTTGCACTGGCTCCAATAGAATAATTCTAAGCTAATATATATTATGTGAGAAAAATCATAGAGTTGAGGTCATTTTTCATCATTACTTTAAGAGAATGACTTTGAGAAGTCCATGTTTGAAAATTCTGAAATTAAAAAACAAAAAAGGTTCCCGATTCATTCTTGAATTCATTAATGTAGTACATTTATCAATGTACATCTCAGTCTTCAATTTTGTCCATCTTTCTTGATGATTCTTCCATAAAGAATATATCTAACACATAAGAAGTCTTCCATTGCTTTTTCAGCATCTACAAATTGGCCTTTATTAAGTGTTTGATGTGTATAAGATCTTTTAGTAAATTCTGATGCTTCAAGATTAAAATAAAATTATGTCTGACTCTCAGGGAGCTTACATTCTTATGGAAAATGAATGTCCACATAGCAATATAAAATAAGGTTGAATAATGGATGTAAAGGAGAAATTCAAAGTACTGAAGGAGTATTTGAGGAAGGAAGGAGTGTTTTCATTTAGTTGGTATCAGCAAAGGCCTGAGTTGGTGTCAGGAGAAATGGTATCCTATATTGGATAATAATAAAGATTCTCAAAAGTAGAGATGCATCCCAATCATGAGAAATAGTTTATGCAAATGTGTTGAGATAAAAAATGAGATATTGGATTCTGAACTATAGATTGTAATCTAGTTTGTCTGAAACATGGAGAAAGTAAAAAGGATTCATGTGAAATGAAGATGAAAAAATCTAGATCCCTATATGCTACATTAAAGAGTTTGAATTTTGTCCTTGAAAAAATAGAGTATTTCTGAGTGAGTGACATGGTCAACAATATGTATTAGGAATATTAATTTGGTAGCTATATTGAAGGTAAATTGGAGGGGGAAAAAGACTGAAGGCAATGAGATTAGTGAGGAGGCTATTAAAATAATCTAAATTAGAAAGGGTGAAGGCCTGACTAAGGTGACAGTAGTGTGAATTCTGAGTTATTATAGAAGTAGTGACAGAATTTGAGACACAGTGTGGTTCTATGGAAAACATATTGGCTTTAGAGTCAGCAAATCCGGTTCAATCATCCTCTACCTCCTATATATTAATGATGCTTAACTACCAGTGTGACTATCCATATAACATAAATACCCTGGGTATTGATTTCTTTATTTGTAAAATAAGGGATCTGAATAAACTTTTAAGTCTTTTCTGATTCTATCTCTATGATCCTATGAACCAATTCTACCCATCCATCCATCCATTCATCATCCATCCATCCATCCATCATCTATCTATCATCTATCTATCTATCTATCATTTTCTTAACTATAATAAATTATAATAATATGATTTACTCTTTTCTCAAGTCTCTATCATTAATAATATATTATAATCCCTAATTGTTAAGGGACAGGTCAGTTCTCTGAGAGCCTCCACAGCGGTGAATCATAACATCTGAAAGTTGCAGGACAGCCTTTGCTGACACAGGTGTTGCAGACTGGAGGCAATCCAGGGATAGATAAATTGGAGGCAGAGGGAAGATGAGAGAGGTCAGACAATGTAACAGTCTCTCAGTAGGGAGGTCAGAGAATAGGAACTGCCTCTCAGTCTCTTTGTATCATCCTCTCAAAAGAGGAGATCCATTCTGCAGGTCTAGGTTGGATCTCCAGCAGACACTGTCAGGTGGCTTCTGTGTATTCCAACAGCTTCTGTTTATTCCAACACATAATAATTCTTTTATTTACTTTGTAATTATTTGAAAATCTTAATTTTTATGTAATCATGGTGTTTTCTAAGATTGCTAGGTATACAATATCATGATAATACTACTGGTATTAAACATATAGTGATGTGTATGTTTGAATAATTGAAACCATTGTATAGTATTGCAAATGTAATGCTAGTTGATCCATTTCTTTTACTCAGGTTTGATTAAATCTCACCATCTATCTATGGTATTTATTGTTATTGATAGATCTATAGCTATACACACACACAAATTCACAGTTGTCATGCAACCCTATGTCAAAATCATGGAAATATCTATTTTTTCACTCATTTTAAAAAATAGAGATTACAACGATTTCTTTCTCAATGCCATTGGTTTCATTCCTCACTGAGGAGGCTTTATAATATTCTAGGGAATTAATGAAATTTTGATTCCATCTCTAAATAAGGACACTTTGGGAACTTTATTACCATCAGAAGTCATGTATGTGGGGAAAAAGTTTTTAGGTTATACTTCATAATACTGAAAACCACCTTTGAAGAAGTTTTTTAATGATTTACTTGACATAATTTTTCAGGGATCATTGAACAAAATTATTTCTCTAGTCACATCTGTTATAGTCTGATGTGATTTTGATGCCTGTGTGAAAGACAACGCCCTGTCTGAGAAAATATTCAAAATTGTTTTTTGCTCAACCAAGCCAAATGATTTCCTGGAAATCAATAAACAATTAGCACAGTAGGATCTTCTAACTTCTACATTTTTCTGTCAGTGGTATAAGCCCAAAATGTCCTTTTAAAGGAAACCCCTTATAAAAAAATGTCTCTTCCCTTCTCATGTTTACATCAGACAAACACTCATGGAATATCTTCATAAAGGCTTTAAGTGGATGAGCAGGCAGGCATGTTGCTTGGGAGTAGCTGATTTTTTCTCATCCAATTTTTCTTTTGTAAAAGTGCTGTTGATCATCTTTTCCATTCTTGTAATACTGTCTTTGGGGTATTTTGAAAAAGTAACATTTAAGTGCCTTAAAATGCACTAATTCTAGCATGTATTAATTTAAAAGATATTAAATCAGATCTTCCCACTCTTCCTGCTAGAAATGTAGATTTATAGCTGGATGGGAGCTCAGAAGCCATCTAATACAACACTTTCAATTTAATGATGAGAAACCGAGTGACATATCCTAAATCACACAAACAGTAAACTGGAGAGCTAGGATTCACACCCAAATTAAGCATTTTTTCCATTGTCTCATATCAGAAGTCAGTAGTCCCTGGAACTCAACAGTAGTTCCATTGTTGTTGTCATAGAGGACAGATCATTATGAACCATTTATACTTATTTTTCAGCATTTATCTTTTGGCTCTTTTCAGCTTAATAGACAAAAACTATTCAGATGGATGATTAGATTTAGGTAGTTCTTACTCAAAGTTTAGGGCAGGCTTATTTTTCTTTTTACCTTCATTGATTTTTCCTGGATAAGAAATAAAACAACTAATAATTGCATTCTTTTGTAATGTTTTGCAAAGAAGCATTGTCATTACAAGGGCTGGTGACATATCCTATAACTATATATTTCTACTCCATTTTATATAAAAAACTTCTCTCAAATAGAAATTGGGAGAAGCTCAGGAGTTCATGATTCAAGTGCATAGAATAGATGAAGATATAATCTGTTCTTGTAATCACCTTTTATCACAATTCACTCTATTGGTATATGCTATATGGAGATAAGGGAAGAATCTTCAACCCAGTCAAAGTCACATAATTCCACAATTTTTCTCATACAAAATTCTCATGCATATTTGGGCTTTCCAATTCCCTCCCTTTCCTTAGCATGCACTTAATTCCTTTCACTTATTTTATATAAAACTACTGAAAACATGTCTACCCAAACTCATACTCTGTCATCTATCACTTTTTTTCAGTCAGAACCTCTTTTTCTAAGTCAAAAATTACTCTTTTCATACTTCTTTCATCTAGGTGGCACAGGAAAAACTGAGTTTGAATCTTGCTTAGACAATAATTATGTGGTTCTGGACAAGTCATTTAATCTCAATTTCAGTTTTCTCTTCTGTAAAATTGGGATAATAAAATAATAGTAGCCAGGTCAAAGAATTGTTGTGAAGATTCAATTATATAACACATGTAAACAATTTTGAAAACTTCAGAGTCCTATACAAATGCTAGATGTTACTATATTAATTAATTAATATTCATTTTTACTCTACCTAGATCAGTTTCAATCTCTAAATGATCAACACTCATCTTGAAGTGCTTGTTTCCAAAGTTCCTGTGGATGCATAGTCAGAAATTCCCACACTGTGTCTGAAAAAGATACATTTCTTATTGCATTTTAAAATGATCACCTTCCTAAAAAGAAATGAGTGGCTTTTTTCTTTTTCTTTTTTTAAAATTTTAATAGCTTTTTATTTACAAGTTATATGCATGGATAATTTTATAGCATTGACAATTGTCAAACCTTTTGTTCCAATTTTTCCCCTCCTTCCTCCTACCCCCTCTCCTAGATGGCAGGATGACCAATACATATTAAATATATTAAAGTATAAATTAAATACAAAATAAGTATATATGTCCAAACCGTTATTTTGATGTACAAAAAGAATTGAACTCTGAAATATTGTACAATTAGCCTGTGAAGGAAATCCAAAATGCAGGCAGGCAAAAATATAGGGATTGGGAAGTCAATGTAATGGTTCTTAGTCATCTTCCAGAGTTCTTTCGCTGGGCATAAACAGTTCATTACTGCTCCATTGGAACTGATTTGGTTCAACTCATTGCTGGAGATGGCCAGGTCCATCAGAATTGATTATCATATAGTATTGTTTTTGAAGTATATAATGATCTCCTGGTTCTGCTCATTTCACTCAGCATCAGTTCATGTAAGTCTCTCCAGGCCTTTCTGAAATCATCCTGTTGGTCATTTCTTACCAAACAATAATATTCCATAATATTCATATACCATAATTTATTCAGCCATTCACCAATTGATGGGCATCCACTCAGTTTCCAGTTTCTGGCCACTACAAAGAGGGCTGTGAGTGGCTTTTTTCTAATCATTTTTGTGGACTCATTATCTATTATTTATTTATCAGAGATTTAAAGTTTTTCTAAGTTGTTTTTCTAAAAGTTGTTTTTAAAATAATATTATCATTTTATAAATTCTTCTCAATTCAGTCATTTTTGACTTTTTTGTGATCTCCTGTGGGGTTTTCTTGGCAAAGATACTAAAGTAGTTTACCACTTCCTTCTCTAGTTCATTTTATAGATGAGGAAACTGTGGCAAAGAAAGTTAAGTGACTTGTCCAGGATCACATAACTAGAGTCCAAATTTGAACTCAGAAAAATGGATCTTCCTGACTAGGCTTTGACACACTGTGTCACGTAGATGACCCTTAAATTGTTTTTGTAGTTCTATTCATTTCACTGTGCTTCAATTCAAGGAGAATTTTTCAGCTGTTCATTTTATTATTTCTTATGACAATAATTCCTGAATGTTAGTATACCACACTTTGTTTATTTATTTATTTTTAATAATAAACACTACACATTGTGTTCAGAGCTATCCATCTTTTCTTTTCTTTTCTTTTTTTTTTTAAATAACTTTTTATTGATAGAACTCATGCCAGGGTAATTTTTTTTACAACATTATCCCTTGCATTCACTTCTGTTCCGATTTTTCCCTTCCCTCCCTCCACCTCCTCCCGCAGATGGCAAGCAATCCTTTACATGTTGAATAGGTTACAATATATTCTGGATACAATATACGTGTGCAGAACTGAACAGTTTTCTTGTTGCACAGGGAGAATTGAATTCAGAAGGTATAAATAATCCAGGAAGAAAAACAAAAATGCAAGCAGTTTATATTTATCTCCCAGTGTTCTTTCTTTGGGTGTAGCTGCTTCTGCCCATCTTTGATCAATTGAAACTGAATTAGCTCTCTTTATCGAAGAGATCCACTTCCATCAGAATACATCCTCAAACAGTATTGTTATTGAGGTATATAATGATCTCCTGGTTCTGCTCATTTCACTTAGCATCAGTTCATGTAAATCTCGCCAGTCCTCTCTGTATTCTTCCTGCTGGTCATTCCTTACAAAACTATAATATTCCATAATGTTCATATACCACAATTTACTCAACCATTCTCCAATTGATGGGCATCCATTTATTTTCCAGCTTCTAGCCACTACAAACAGGGCTGCCACAAACATTTTGGCACATACAGGTCCCTTTCCCTTCTTTAGTATCTCTTTGGGGTATAAGCCCAGTAGAAATACTGTTGGATCAAAGGGTATGCACAGTTTGATAACTTTTTGAGCATAGTTCCAAATTGCTCTCCAGAATGGCTGGATGTGTTCACAATTCCACTAACAATGTATCAGTATCCCTGTTTTCCCACATCCCCTCCAACATTCCACATTATCTTTCCCTGTCACTCTAGCCAATTCTGACAGGTGTTTAGTGGTATCTCAGAGTTGTCTTAATTTGCATTTCTCTGATTAATAATGATTTGGAGCATATTTTCATATGTTTATAAATAGTTTCAATTTCTTCACCTGAGAATTGTCTGTTCATATTCTTTGACCAATTATCAATTGGAGAATGGTTTGATTTCTTATAAATTAGAGTCAATTCTCTATATTTTGGAAATGAGGCCTTTATCAGAACCTTTGATTATAAAAATGTTTTCCCAGTTTATTGTTTCCCTTCTAATCTTGTCTGCATTTGTTTTGTTTGTACAAAAACTTTTCAATTTGATATAATCAAAATTTTCTATTTTGTAGTCAATAGTGATCTCTAGTTCTTCTTTGGTCATAAATTCCTCCCTCTTCCGCAGGTTTGAGAGGTAAACTATCCTATGCTCTTCCAATTTATTTATAATCTCATTCTTTATGCCTAGGTCATGAACCCGTTTTGAGCTTATCTTGGTGTACGGTGTTAAGTGTGGGTCAATGCCTAGTTTCTGCCATACTAATTTCCAATTTTCCCAGCAATTTTTGTCAAATAGTACCACACTTTGTTTAGCCGGTATCCTCTTATTTCCAATTTTTGACTACTGCTGAAAAACAATAACAACAACAACAAAAAACTTCTCTAAATATTTTTTTTTGTTCATAAAGATTACTTTCTTCTTTATTTCTTTGGTAGCATAGATCTAGTAATGGTACCAGTAAATCAAAGGATATACCAACAATTTTGAAACTTTTTGGGTAAAATTCTAATTTGTTTTCCAGAATTATAAGAGTAATTCACAGTACCACTAAGCATACAAGTTTAATTTTTCTCACAAACCTTCTAAGACAATACTTTCCTCTTTTGTCATCTTTACTAATCTGATAAGTCTATGGTAAAATCTCAAAGTTGATTTAATTTGTATTTCTCTAATCATTAGTGATTTAAAACATTAAAAATGTTTTTCAACTTTTCCTATGATGGTGGCATAATAGCAATACAAACCTCTAGTGGTTATGTTTTAAAAGCTTCTAAATAAATCCTTTATTGACTGAGACAATATTTGAACTTTCTTGTTTTATTTAATAGTAAATGTCTTCACTTTTATCTGTTTTCTGTGTAGGGGAATGAATTGTTTACTTTAAAAAATTGGGTTGCAGAAACTGTTATTGTATCTTATTTATCTCCTTTTTTGTGATCTGGTATTCATTTTGATGATTTTACCAACCAATGGCTTGACAAAATATAAATACTGATCCTGAAGCAATTCCTACATCTGTAACTAGTCAGTTCTATTTTGTTGAGATATATCCATTTTTTCATTCTTTGATCCAGAAACACATTTCTCATCATAATCATAACATATATATATTATATATATCTAGAGACTTCTTTGATATCCCAATGAATCTATGATTGCTTTGTGATTGGTGTTCATTCCAGAGGTGAAGATTGATTTTTTTTAAAATTATATTATAGCTTTTTATTTACAAGATATATGCATGGGTAATTTTTCAGCATTGACAGTTGCAAAACCTTTTGTCCCAACGTTTCCCCTTCTTCTCCCCATCCCTTGCCCCAGATGGCAGGTTGACCAATACATGTTAAATATGTTGAAGTCTAAATTAAATACAATATATGTATACATGTCCAAACAGTTATATTGCTGTATAAAAAGAGTCAGACTTTGAAATAGTGTACAATTAGCCTGTGAAGAAATCAAAAATGCAGGTGGACAAAAATAGAGGGATTGGGAATTCTATGTGGTGGTTCATAGTCATCTCCCAGAGTTCTTTCACTGGGTATAGCTGGTTTAGTTCATTACTGCTCTTTTGGAACTGATTTGGTTCATCTCATTGTTGAAGAGGGCCATGTCCATCAGAATTGATCATCATATAGTATTGTTGTTGAAGTATATAATGATCTCCTGGTTCTGCTCATTTCACTCAGCATCAGTTCATATAAGTCTCTCCAGGCCTTTCTGAAATCATCCTGCTGGTCATTTCTTACAGAACAATACTATTCCATAATATCCATATACCACAATTTATTCAGCCACTCTCCAATTGATGGGTGTCCACTCAGTTTCCAGTTTCTGGACACTACAAAGAGGGCTGCCACAAACATTCTCACGCATACAGGTCCCTTTCCTTTCTTTAAAATCTCTTTGGGATATAGTGAAGATTGATTTCTAATCATGCCTTCCTATTCTCTAAGATACTCCCCAAGTCCTTTCTTAAATGTTTTATAATGTATCTTACAATCATAATAAAGGAAAGTCTTTCTTTGTGTTCTTTGGTATTTCATGAAAATTCTTCTTTCTTACCTCATGACTGGTCCCTTTCCATTTCTGATTATATATATTTCTGATTTTCTGTGTATGGAAGAAAGCTTACTACTATTCATAATAAAGTCCTCCAAGTGCCCAAGTTTACTTTTTTTTCCCCCACATTCATATTTAATGGTGAAAGATGAATTATAAGGATTTCATCAAACCCTAGAACATCATACACATTCAAAGAATAAAAAATCCCAAAGAGTTGAATTCATCCAGATTTTTGAAAACACAAATAATTGAATTAGTTTAGATTTTTGAAAGTAATTTGGGATAATGCAAAAAAAAAAAGTGACTAAAATCAACACATATTCTATTACTGGGATTATATTCAAGGAAGTCTAATTATCATAGTAATTAAGTTCTCCAGGTATGAAAAAAGAGAAGAAAGCAAGAAGGGTTATATGAAAAAAGAAAAAGAAAAATTTGAAAGAAAGAAAGAACTACTGTGAGTTTTTCCTGCTGGGAAAAAAATTCCTGAAAAATAGTGCTCTGGTCTTTGGCATGCGTATCATGGAACCAGAAAGAAGGGCCAATTGGACTTCTAACTGAACCATGAGAAGAGATAATGAAATGTGCTATTATAGGGAATGGATCTTGCTGACCACATAGCTGAGGGAGAAATGGGAGGTACTGTGTGCCCTTTCTCTGTGCCTGACTATGGGCAATTACTTTCTTTGTTGTTAAGGTTTCCACAATGTGCTCTTTGCCACCCTAGGCAAGAGACAAAATTACAGCTCTGCTATTCCAAGTTCTATGCCACATTCCATTCTTCCTTTCTTAGGAGGCCAGTAGGGCTTGAATAAAGGTCTTGCCTGGGTAAGAACAGAAAGCTTCCTTCTTTTGTAAAACCCATTGTTCTCTCTGACAGTTGATAGCAGTGCAGGAGGAGTGCATTATCATGCCCCTAGTCCAAATAGCTATAAAGTAATGAGGTGTCCATCAAAAAGAAAAGAGCCTCTTAACAAGGCCATGGTCCAAAAGCCAGCAGGGTCCCTGCGGGGACTAGAGGTATGAGTCATGAAGGTCAAAACCATACAATCAAGGAAGGGAGCAAATCATAAATTGGGGTCAAATTCTCAGGCTTGGGGGAGAAATACAGAAATCAGGATCTGGGGGCAGACAGTAGTAACAAAGAAGGGACAATTTTAGGAATATAAGAGGTTATGTGTTGGATTGCATAAAGAGTGATACAGTTCTAAACAGGGGAATCACCTAAGAGCCTTAAGCACCTGGCTGCACCCCCTGATGTTTCCTCTTCTGCTGGACCCTGCCTTTAAGTTAACCTCTACTTGCCCAGACATCCTCCTCCATTCCTCTAAGAAACCTTGCACTCAGGATTTTGAAATATAATGTAAAGTTTCCTGAGAGAATTTGGCTCAGTGGTCATCATAATCATAATAACAAGTTCTAACATGAAGTCTTAGGATCTAAATATCAAGATGGGCCTCCCTAAGTATTTTTGATTTTCAATGAATATATAATATACTAGTTTCCAGTTTCACTCAAAAAATACATCATTATTGTATGGATTGTGTAAAATATATGTTGTTCCAGAGTATATGTGTATGCTAATATCTCATTTTAAAGGTTATTTGTTGTTCTTCGAATAGACTATTTTACATTTTTCAGAATACATTTTTCAACCCCAGCATCAAGCCTTTAGCTCCAGTCAATAATTAACTTCACAATCTGTGATCCATGGAAACAGTAATTTCAGTAAGAAAATCTTGGGCAGGAATGGATAATAGAGTCAAAAATGAGAAGAGTAAAGAATGCCTATTTAGGTGTTTTGAGGCTAATCTTTTTTCATTTTACTTGCTTTGCCAAAGGACAAATACTCTAGGTGAAGCAATTGCTAGGAACCTTCCTCCTCCCCCTCCTCCCTGGGAGAGACTAGGGAAAATGAAGTGTCCACCTGAGGGCATGTAAGCCTGAGGGTGGGGCTGCTAATTGCTGAAGACTAGAGAAAGGAAGAAAGAGATCTTCAGACCATGGTTCAGTGTCTACCTAGGAAAAGATAAAATATAAAAGATTCACCTTCTGATTGCTGAATTGAATTCTCAATTCCCAACTGAAGAATTCTCTAGACTCACCTTGTTATGTGAAAACCTTTCTGGATTGGTTACCAAGCTATGGAACTAGGAAGATCTATTTGGAATGTGAGGAACTTGTAGAAGAGGGAATTCACTTTATTCTGCCTTTCCTCTCTGGCAGACAACATCTGGCAACAATTGGACTGGTGGTCTACTTGAGAGCCTTCACACTTCTTACACTTCTGATTGTAAGTGCCGCTGGGGAATTACCTACGTATTTGGGACTAAGGGCTGCTTTTTTAACTCTGTTTTTTATTGTCCTCTCTTACTAAAACTTTTCTTGTAATAGTATAAATTACATATTATTGAATGGAGAAAGGGTCTCGGTATATGTTTTCCAAGTTTCCTAGGGAACTGTAAGACAAGGAATGGAGAAAAATCCACTGTACCTGTGCCCTTCATTTCATGAGAGCTCTCATTCAAGAGCTACTTTTGTAAACTTTGCCAACACAGCAAGATTCTTGTAGGGCACAGATGATTATTGGATAATTTAAATTGTTTTTGTTCAGAGAATGTAAAGAAAGCAATTAAAGTTATTTTAAGATGAATACTGAGGACTTTATTAAAAGTTTGAATGGGAAACAATGAAATTGTGTGAGATATGCTGTCCATTTTACACAGATTACTTAAAACAGTCAATTCATCTGATTCATTCATGACTGCTTAAGTCTCTCAGTGACTTGGTCATTCAGTTTGTACTTGATTGTTTTCTGTTCAAGAAGGGAAGTTTATATGATCCTATGGATCTGATGACCTTATTGCCCAGACTACTCTAGCAAACATTTTTTTTTTTTTTTTTTTTTGCTTATAAGCCAAGATAAATAGTGAAGTGTATATCTGAAGTGTCATTTAAAGTTTCATCCTTTAAGGAGGTCTCTAAATTATGAACGAGTAACTTAAATACCATTTTTGTAGGTCAGTTGCTTGGAATATGAAAGGGATTTCCCCATAGAACCAATCTTAAAGTTAATGGGAAGCATTGAGTAGAATGTTTTTGACAGTTCTGGTGAACATGTGGGGAGGTGGGTTAGGGTTGGGTTGTCCACAGATAAAGGAACTCCTATTAATGCCTTCCATTGAGAGGTAAATGAGAGGTGAAAAGCTCAGGTAGAAGTGTGGTCAGAGAGGGCTCAGACAGCAATAGCTCCTAGGGGAGCAGAGGCTTCCCGAGTCTGAAGGAGGGTAGGCTTCTAGGACAACGGCTTTCATGGAGTAGTAAAAGCAGAAGTTCTGACTGTTACAACAGCAAGGTAAAAAGAAACTTGGAGGTGAACCTTGTGGGTGAATGTGGAATTTATAAGCTCAGTGTTTCTGTGGAAGTGAATTTCTAGCCTAGTTAAAATGATGTGAGGGATGGACACATTTTATTGGAGAGAAGCGGCTAGAAATAGGGAAACAAAAATAATAATGTAGGATGAGATTAAGCAATAGCTGGGATATCATTTTTATGGACAGCAGTAGAAAGTGGGACGATTTAGGGGTAGTATCAAGCAAGTTCTAACAAAAAGGAAAGTTATAATACATAGACAAAGAGATATAGGGAAGTCCACCCTGGCTCATGGTATTAATAAATATTTATGTTGAATGTTTAAGAGGGCAAGTTAGGATAGTGTGGAACTAGAAGAAAGACAACAAATGTCAATTGGGAACACATTACACCAATACTCTAAAATATACTATAAACTAAAGATGATGGGATATGGTACAGGCAACCACTCAGCAGAAACCAATTTAATCCAACAAGCATTTATTAAATGTGCACTATATGGTGTGGTTCTAGGAATTAAAAAAAAAAGGCAAAATGAAAAATAAGAACCAGGGATGATGTCAGTATAGGTAATGAGATATTGGGATTACATATCTGGGCAGAGAATATCAGAAAATAAGGATTATATTGAACAAATCCCAATCATTAAAATTCTATTCAAAATCATTTGTCTGGCCTCAGATGCTAGAATAAAAACACTCTTAGGCCTTGCTCCTTGCCACCTCTCACTACTGATACAAACAGAATGCACGTATGCACACATACTACTGTGAGTGAATGTTAGATATTAAATAGATGTTTAGCAGTTTCATCTTCTTACCCACTTTTGGGAAGGGCAAATAACTTAATACACTTTTGCCTAGGTTTGGTTTGTAGTGAGGGCAGTTGGTTGATTGATTTTTTTTTTTTTTTTTTTTTTTTAGTTTTTAATTTTTATCAAACTAGTTTTTAATACCTTCACATAAAGTGGAAGAAATGATACAGAAATTACTTTACATTTCTCAAGGGAGGCACTTTCATGGAATTTAGTCGTTTATTCATTAAAATACCTGAGCCCTTAAGCTTACATATATCATCATCATCTTCTCTTCATTACTTATAATAACAAAGCTACTATAAGTAAAGTTGTTAATACAAGTTGTTTAAAAAAAAAAAAAGAGTCCTCTGCATTCTTTTAATAGTTTTTCTAAATGGCCCCAGAGGCTACTGGAATGGATGTATAAAATAAATTCTTATAATAATCTTAGCCATAACAATTATCTTTCTGATTTTTGCAAACAAACCAAGGAAATGCTTTCTTTTGGCTTAATTTCCAATAGGCCTTTGGAAGCTTTAATTGCTTTACATTTAGTGATGTTTGAAAACTGAAACTTTCTTATTTTGGGGAATTTCCTATCCACCCAAATTCCTATTATTCTAAGAGGATAAAACCAATATGCTTGACAGTTCCCCCAAAGTTTCATTTTCTCCATGATACCTTGATTCCAGATCCAGAGGTAAATGTTGGAAGAGTAGACCTTACCCTTCCACTCAAGGAAGTCCCAAACGAACCTGCCTCCCCTCCCCAAATATGGAAATATTTTATGGAATCAAATACTATTAGGAAAAAAAGACTTTAGAGATCATCTTTCCTCCTGTGCTCCAGATGGAAAAATATAGTCAGAGAGGATTAGTGAATTATCCAAGCTGAATTAGTAGCAGAGA
The DNA here is from genome assembly GCF_016432865.1 of Antechinus flavipes. Taxonomy (NCBI): domain Eukaryota; kingdom Metazoa; phylum Chordata; class Mammalia; order Dasyuromorphia; family Dasyuridae; genus Antechinus; species Antechinus flavipes. Next base: position 384,197,939 of record NC_067398.1, read on the forward strand.
CAAAACTAAAAAATAGATGACCTGTTTCTCCAATTGGATCTTTCTTCCAGCATCGCAGGCAGCTATAGTACATGATAAAGAGCTTGAATCAGGAAGGAGATCTCTCTTTTATTCTTGTCTCCTTGGACAAGTCTTGGGTCATCAAATTTTTTCACCTTCAAAATGAAAAAGTCTGGACTCATTGAGCTCTGATGGGTCCTTCTAGAACCAAAAACTATATGATGTGTTCAAGGATTTTTTTTTTAACATTCCTATCAGCAAATTCCAGATAACAATTTTATACTAGGGAAAAACTGAAATGTAAATATTATAACTAGAGGGATCATATTATTAATTATGACAACATGAGCAAGCATCAAGTATGTTATAATTATTGTTCATTTAAATAAAAAATATAATCTTCCCTTCAGATGTGCCTTGTAAAAATTTTATTCCAACATCTAATGAATCCCATGTCTGTTAAGATGATAACTATGCCTCTGGTTCCTCACATTTTTCACTCAGTAGACCAGTCTCATGAAGTAAAAGATCTCATAAGAATCTATATTAATTACAATTCAAAGTAGGCAAGAATTCATCAGAACTAAAAGAAAGAATTTTGCTTCTTTGTTAATTTTTTAAGCTTTGATTATGTGCTAGATCCTATGCCAGAAACTAGGCAAAGAGACAACCCTTTTCCCCTAAAATGACCAATGCAACAAACAAACAATTGTCAATTTTTGCCCACAAGTAGTTTACATTCTTCTGAGTGGATGTAATATACACAGATAAGGATATACAAAGTAATTCAAAATGTAGATATAGGAACTATACTTGTGAATTCTGCACATAATGAATTCCCAGGGGAGGAAATTCCCATTACTAGGGAAAACTTTTTGGTGTTCCAAAGTTGCTTAGTGCATTGGATAGTAATTTGCTTATAATCATATAGCCAATGGGTATCAAAGATAAGACTAAAAACTCAAGTCTACTTGAGTCATCCAAGCGTGGTTTTTATGACATACCAACTGCTCTGTTATACAAAATATACATACAAAGTTATTTTGATGAGACCCATAGGAAAGTACCAACACATATTATGGGGATGAGGAAAGGACTTGTGTGGAGCCTAACAGACCCCTAAAATGATAACCTGTTTTCATTATTCATTCAACAAATATTTGTGTGTAAAGCAGTGTGATAGAGGCTTTAGTAGATAGTGTGATGAAAGAATGAAAATTCTAAGATTGACATTGCCTTGCCCACATCAAGTGTTTAAATATTTATTGTAGTATAAGTTACAGCATGTTTTCACATATTTGATTTTATTAGGACCTCATGGTAATATTGTAAGGTAAGTGGGGAATATATTAAGACCCCCATTTTCCACATGAGGAAACTGAGCTTTAGAGAATTTGTGTTATATGGCTAATTAATTGCAAAGACAGCATCTAAGTACATCTTCTGACACTGTCTAATGCAAGAAATACTGTAGAAAGGACTTTAGAGTGGGGGACTGGCAAATCTGTTTGGCAAATTCTTCATGAACAAGGTAGTTTTCAACTAGATCTTTAAAGATGAAGTAGTCTGAAAGATTATGTCATAGGAACAGGAAAAACAAGGAAAAAGAAAAAGCTTGATAATATTTAAGAGAAAACTCTCAGACAAAAAAATAGCTTTGTTCTTTTCATTTATACTCATTCTTTTTTGAACTTTCTTTTTGTTGAGCACACCATTATCCTCCCAGTTTTCAGCCTTTCAGACTTGTCATCCTTTTTATTCTTTCTACCAACCACATCCCATTTCTCTTATCACTTTATTGAATATGCCTAAGCAATATCTTTCTTATCCATTTCATCTTCTCTACTAAAATCATTGATATTCTAGTTTAGGCTCTTATCCCCTTTGCCTGGGCAATTACAATCTGTCTCCCTGTTCCCATTCTCTTCTCCCCTTTCAATACAATTATCACCTAGCTGCCAAGTTGATATTTTTTTCCCCCTGAGATAAAAGGGGTTAAGTGACTTACCCAGGGTCACACAACTAGGTAGTTTAAATATCTGAGGCTGAATTTGAACTCAGGGCTTCCTGATTTCAGGGCCAGTGCTCTATCCACTGAACCATGTAGTTTCCCTCCAAGTTGGTATTTTTAAATTCCTTTCTTGCTTTAGAGGGTTCAATGGATGCCATTATTTCAAGAATCAAATATCAATGATTCAGATTTAAAGCCCTTTATATTATGGCTCTAACCCATCTTTGATGAATGATTGCTCTTTATTTTCTTTCATGTACTTATTGTTCCAGCTAATTCTATGGTTACTGTACCAAATACATGACATTTCACTTCTAGTCTTCATGTTTTTGTTCAAACAGAGCCCCATTTTTGGAATGTCTTTCTTCCTATCTCTATTTTCCAAAATCTCTAGCTTTCTTCAAGTATCAGCTCAGGTGTTGCTTGCTATATAAGGTTGTTGTTGATTCCTCCAGTTATGGTTTTCTTATCCACCATTAATTTGTTTGCTTTGCATATATTTTGTATTTAATTGTGAGGTCTGTGGAGTATTCAGGACTTTTGAGCTCTTTTCATGTCTGCTCTTCCACCTTTGATGTCTTCCTGCTTCACCCTCTCACTTGTGTTCCAAAAAGCAGTAACATGTGCAGGGGTCAGTCCCTAGACTGTCTTAGCAATTAGATGACACCAGGTTGAGGGTAACCATTAGGCCTCAAATATATCACAGAGTGAGGGGGATTTGAAGACTTTCCCATTAGAGGGAAATGGGTGGATGAGAATAATTTGTTCCAACAGATATGGAAATAGTTGGAGAAGGCACTGTGGAGTGCTCAGAGCTGGGTCAAGCACTGAAAATGCTGAGGTCTTCCCCTATATCTGCCAGTCATTTTGACTTTTGTCCTGTCACTAGACTTTAATGATTCAGAGGAAGGGAGAGTGAGCTTGACAATTTTGTGCAACTCTGCATTATTTAAATCCAAGTCATGGGCAAGTCAACACATCACCTCTTCAAAAATAAAGAACAAATAAAAAATGTTTAATTATATATATATATATATATATATATATTATATATATATATATATATATATATATATATGACCTTTTAAGTCCTTTTCAGTTTTAAAATGATTATTCTGTGATCTAGTATTTATTCCTTTTGAGTAGATTCAGATAGTTATGATGCTAGGACATATCACTATTTTTCTATTAATCTTTTATAGTTATTATTGCACAGATTGTTAAATAGATAAAATATTTGCTTCTTATAATTGTATTAAATTATTGTGTTGTAAGAACATTTTCTGAAAGATTATTGAAAGCCTACTCATTAAAATTCAGTAGAGAGAAGACAAAAATAATTTGAATCTCCTCCTGCTGCCACATGATTTTGATCTCATCTTCTTATCTTAATGTTTTGAAAATACCTCATTCCATAGTTCTTAAGGATTAGAATTATTTGTTAAAGTGCCACATTAAAGTATTCTTACATTTTTAAAGAAACAATACTATCAGTGTAGATAACATTTGATTTGTGATAATATCTCATTTACTATAGTTTATTAGTTGACTTGAAAATATTTTGAGGTTTGGATTCTTCTGCCAATCCATGAAAGACTACATTTCAGCTGGAAAATTCTAGCTAACAGACCATGTCTCGCTAGATATTCAGTAAATGGTAAATTTTTCATATCCCTCAGTGCTGTCTTACAGTTTCTACTATTTCTTTGAAAAAATCTATATTGATCATAAAGTCTTGGTACTATGAAAGTTGTAATGATTTGGTTTTGAATTGATATCATAGGTCTTGCTAATTTCCTCAAAACTGCATGACTCAATCCTTTATTTAGGGTTTGTTTGCTGATGTATTGCTAACTGATAAAGATATTATTCATGGAGTACCTTTTGAGTCCATTCAGATCTTAATTTCATAGGTTTTGATTGGAGGTAAGCCATTTTTGGCTATTTTTGAGAAATATAATTGCATCTTCTGCTATTAGCTTTTGCTATTATAGCTCACAGAAATTGTCTACTTATTGCAGAAGTATTCCTGCAGTTTTTGATATGTACTCTAAGAAAGAGTACTAATCCTCATTTTTTTTTTGTTGTTGTTGTTGGGAAAATATTAAATTTTCTCTAACTGCCTTAGGTGACGTACCTCAGTTTTTTTTTTTTTAATCCAACATTGTATCAGTTTTTGTCAGATCAATTTCCAGATCTATTTTGGTTCACTTTATAATTTTGGAAGCAAACATAAAACTGGTATTGAATAGATCTTAGAAGCTTTCTACATGAAATTGTACAGGTCTAAAATTATTATTATTATTATTACCCATTCAGTTTTGATTTCAGGATGCCAAGCATACATTGAGGTAGGCTTATCTTTCATGTCATTATACTTTGTTGGATATTGTCCATAATAGATAACCTTTTATGTATAAGAATTATATTCATTTACTTCTTCACTATAACCTCCATATTCAAACTTAAACCTTTCAGTCTTGATCATTCCTTTATGTATGTTAAGAATTTTTCATTTATTGAGTCCAGGTGATGTTATGATAGAATTGGGGAAATACTCCATAAAATAGAGAAGCTATTTAATGAGTTTTTCAGTGGAACTATGTAGCTTGTCATTTGTATACTTCAAATGATTAATAAGATAATTTTGGTTTCACTCCCTCTTTAATTTCAAAGTCATACTTAGTTCTATTTAGCAAAGATGGCAATGGATTTAAGATCAGACACAACCATAATGGGATCCCTGAAATTTTCATGTTTTATATAAACTGTTCTTGAAATTATTGTATTGGTGGTATGTTTTAGATAAAGAATAGGGTTTTTTTTTTTTTTTTTTTTTTGTTTGTTTGTTTAAGAATCAAATAATCTAGAATTTTCTCTGTACCTGAGTCTGTTTAAAACAGGATAGTAGGAAAATATACAATATTGGAACTAAATCAAAAGCTTTCTCATAGTCAACCTAATTCATAATAAATTGTAATCCTTTTAATTCTCAATTTTTTAAATTTTATTGAGCTTATAGATTTAGTGATAAGTTATAATACATAAAATATATTTGTTTTATTTGGATGAGTCACTGGTTATCTCATATTTTATTAATAGATATGTAAAAATTTTTTTAAAAAGTGGAATCAAGTTTTATTTGAGAGGAAATGGAAAAGTGTTTTGTTTTGTTGAAATGATCTGTAGAACACTAAATGTAAAAGAATAGTAATAGAATAGTTACTTGACCCACTATAATTTCTATCTAAATGCCATAAAAATATAAAAAGTGAAATACTAATAATAGTAACATAGTATAATAATACATTAACACAATTATATTAGCATTATTACTACCCAGAAGAAATTCAATACAACAAAAACTGATGTTGGATAATATGAGAAATAGAAAACTCAGACACAATTAATACGATAAGCACCATAATAATTACGCCAAGGAGGTGACTCTCTTGAGAGTTCAATTCTAGATTGAAGCAGAACTTCTGTGTAATGGTGTTAAGGCATGCAGTTATTGCTATATATCTCCTTGGATATATTTGCAGTTATCGGCTCCACCTTTGCCCTCCCTCCTCCCACCATGACATAAATAGTGAATAGGACATTTAAAAGATGTTGTTATCTTGCCCTAATATCTTTTGATAGCATTGAGTTAAAAAAGAATGAGAGAATAAATTTCTATTCTTTTATCATTCTTTTATATTCATTGGCTTAGGGGTTAAACAACTATTTTTTAAATAGTTGAATAAAACTATTAGGATATAAACCCATCTTTAGGTTCAGTGTTGTTGTTCAGTCACTTTTTGTGTCTAATTCTTCTTGGTCTCAGTGCTTTGAAAGTTTTTATATGTGATATATCCTTGAGATGTGAATCTTTTGTTTACAAACACCTATTTAAATGGTTTTTTTTAATATTAACTTTACATTTGAGCAATAGTATGCATATTGAGCTCTATGATAATAATCCTATACCTGAATGCTTTGTTAGTTGAGTTCTCCAAGATATTTTTTAGTTAATTTTTATATGATGGAAATCGGTTGTACACAGTTTAGAAAAGATGAGGATTGTAAAAGATCTAAGTTCTAGCTCTAATAGGTTTTCACAATGTGGTAAATTTTTACTGCTTATAATTACTGTGTCCACTATTTGCTTGATATACATTGATCAATAAGTCAGAACTCCTTAATAATATCACTTCTGTAGTTTCTAGTGGGAATGACCAGGTTTTGTTTTGTTATCATTAACTCTTCTGCTTTTATAAATATATCCACCCCTTTCAGACATTTATTTAATTCTCATTTATTAAAATATTTTTGGCTGAGTTAATGAGGATGTTGTCCATTGAAGGCCTTTTGATTCCACTCTTGGATTTGAGCCATTTTATAAGCTCCAGAGGTAAGCCATTTTCAGCTGCATTTAACAAATCCAATTGCATCTATTGCTATCAATCTTTATTATTTCTTGGTGCAATGACATTTGCTTGTTCCAAAAGTATTTCTGTTTTGACCAATCTTGTGTTCCTTCTGACAGTGGTTATAGGATGCATTGTGGGGGGTAGTGGATGGAAGTGAAGTGTTAATCTTTTAATAGGTCTCCTAAGAAATAAGGTATGCATATACATATGTATACACATATATCCATACATATACACATGTACATAAATGCACATGAGTACATATATACATACACATGTTCGTATACACACAAGTTTTTGTTATTTTCCAAATCTTTTGTGGTCCATTTTACAATAAAGAAGTTTACATTAAGAATGATAATGCAAGAATGTTGATTGCTTAAAACACGTTTTTCTCTAACTGTATTCAACAACAGCCTTCTTTTTGACGTCTTTATGCTTAATATATCTAGTATGGGGATTAGATCAAGGTATCTTCATTCAGGATCACCTTCAATCTTAGGTTCACCGGATTCAAGCTTGAAATTATTATCCTCTTTTTTTGGGGGGTACATATTCAGTATTTATATTAGAGAAAATTTCCATGATATAAAATAACTGTTTAAATATTTTCAGTGTGCCTATTAACTTTATAACATTTATATTCACATAGTGGTTAATAGAATATTTACATCTGAGTGAGTAAAATTTGGAAGTCATATTTAATTCTTCTTAGGCAGATAATTTATCATTAGGCAGATCTATTTCAGGGTAGATATAACCTATTCTGCTGTCATCATTAGACTTTCACCTATTTTATATATTTGTCAGATAAACTATGACAGTAATATTGAATCAATAGAATTTTGATTATCACCAAAAGCAGAATAAAAGTTCTGATGCTTTCAAAGAGATTTTTTAATAATAGCACGTTTGAATAATAAATTGTTCTGTATACAAGGCAATTAGGTAGTATAGTCGATAAAGTGCCTGGGTTTAGGAAAACACATCTTCCTGAGTTCAAATCTCACCTCAGACACTTAATAGCTGTGTGACCCTGGGGAAGTCATTTAATCCTGTTTTCTCATCTGTAAAATGAGTTGGAGAAGAAAATGACAAACTATTCCAGTGTCTTTGCCAAGAAAACCCTAAATGGGGTCATGAAGACCTGGACACATCTAAACAGAAAATTATTAAAAAAACAAACCAAAACAAAAAAGAAAAAGAAAATAATTGCTATTTTTACTCCTGCCTTTTTGGCATACCCTTTTTGGTCTCCAGATAATATAGTTTTCTTATAAATGTATATAGATTTTAAAAGCAATATGACTTCTAAAAACTTTCATTTAATACATAAACATATTTGGAAGGGCCATAGATATCATTCAGATAATGCTTTTGGTTGAGAAAATCAGTACAGGCATATGTCAGAGAGAAAGCTAGTGAAGTGAGCTTCTATAGGACTAAAAACAATAAGCTATCCACACTGAGTCTCACCAATATGGTGAATCCCCTAGAGTAGAGAGCCATTAAGTTATTCCCCAAAAGTTGAGTAATTGACCCATTTGGAAAAATTGAGCTGGTTAAAATTTTCATGATGATAAATAGTGGAATGAGGTCCATGAACTGCATTTATAGTTTTCATCAGATAAGAAGACTCAAAATAAAAAAGGAAGAAAATAAAATAAAATGATTTCTACATTAGTAATCATTCGTATCCTACTTATTAAAATAAATTTCATTTTTGTATTTTTATTTAGTCTATAATGTTACTTGCTTTCCTGTTTTCTTCTTCATGAAATTATTTCACAGTCATGAAATCATAGATCCAAAGATAATTAAGATATAGGCCATTGAATATAACATTTTTATTTTACAGGGAAATTGAGGTTCAAGAATTTACTGGTTTAAGGTCACATAGTTAATAGAGTCTTCAGTTGGAGGCTAATTCAGATTTTCTTGATTCCGCATCACAGATAAGATATAAACCTGTGACATATGTTCAATTTGCAAAATGTTAATCTCTTTGGTTTCTTAATCCTAAGCCATAGCCATATAAATCATTTAGAAAAGAAAAATTTAGTAAACACTGGGAAGCCACTGAAAATCTTTGAGTGGGGGAATATTGTCTCGAGCTTTGTTTTAAGAAGATTAGGTTATAAGAAGATGGGCATATTAATGCCCTTTTACTGAAACTGAGAGGGAAATTGTTTTTTTTTTTTTTTAACTTTCAATTATGTGAAAAAATTATTACTAAAATGTCCATATCCTTTGACCACAGAGTCCCATTAGTGGACCTTTATAAGAAATTCAAAGACAGAAAGAAGGGTTCCATATAAACTAAAATCTTAATAGCAATACTTTTAATTATAGAAAAGAATTAGAAATAAGGTTAATTCTCATTGATTAGTGAATGGCTGACCCGGTTTTGGTACATGGGTATGCTGCAATATTACTATATTATAAGAAATGACAAATATTAAGAATCTAGAGAAACATGGAGAGAGGAATAATGTAGAATGAATTTAAAAGAACTGAAGAAATAATATGTGCATAAAGTCTATCCAAACATAAATTTTAAAAAAAGCTAAATTATGTTTAATTGTAATTACCGTGGCCCATAAGAAATGATAGAATCTAGCTCCTTTTTTTCAGTAGAGAGGTAGCTAGATGACTATTGGTATAGAATGCTGATTAAGTTGTCAGACTTTTGGTCATTTTTCCAAAACTTTTTTCTAAAAAAAAAAAAATTGTCATAAAGGAGATCTTTCAGAGTGTGTGTGTGTGTGTGTGTGTGTGTGTGTGTGAAATATTCAGAAATTAATGTGATTAAAGAACAAAAGGGAGCAAAAAACTTTTTCTAAAAAGTAATATATTAAATGATGTGGAAGAATAGTCTTAAAAAGCAAAAGAAAACAGAATAAAAGTCTCAAATCCTCCAAATTTCATTATTCATAATTCTATACTGATTCTGAATAATCAATTCATGCTAGGAACATATACCTGTTAGAACAGTACCTTCTAGCTAACCATTAGCTAGGATATGAGTTTCCCCCTTTCCTCTGCCCCAGGAACCAGAATTATGGTTAAACAAGAAGTTGCAGGTACAGGTTGGATACTGCCAAGAGTTTTGAGTCCAAGTGTCTATTCATCTGAGACCTTCCAACAAAAGAAACAAACTTCAGAAGTTACTTCAAAAGATTTTACATGTGTTAATTACAAGCACCAAGGACCTTCTAGAAAGGGTGGGAAATTTGGTCTGTAAACCAGTGTGGTCCTTGGCAAATAGGGTGAAATCTTGGTTTTCTGGAGGGTATCAGCTATAATTGAATTATACTTAGCTCTTTATCTATTGGTTTCCCAACTATACTAAAAGAAGATGTTATTACTGTTAGGTCTTGTAAATTACATAAAATGCACATTTATTTACATATAAGTGATCGATGGTTTCTGACATTTTTGAAGTCACTAAAAAGAAAACAAACAGACCTGTTCTTTTTTCCTGTATTTTAAACAGTAATTTTTAGGAAATTAAAATCAATATATATAGTTATTTTAATACTTAGAAGTTTAATACATTGTTGATGCTCTTAGGCCTCATTTGGGGCCAATATCTGAAGTTGTTTTCTGTTTAGGAAATGAGGAGTGGTAAAAAGAGTATTTCATTCTCAAACACGTTTCTTTTGACACGTATTAGCATACTAGCTTGGGTAAGTTATTTAAGCTACAAAAAACTTCTTCATCTGAAAAGTTATTTTTAAAACTTTAAAATATCATTATTGTGACTAATTTATACAAATAGAAATACAGTGGTAGGGATTCAAGAGAGATAGGATAAGAAGTATAGACATTGTTTCCCCTAAATAAGCTTATCCTTAGAACCCTACAAATAGTTGAGTTTAGAGCTTAGACCTTTAATGTGAGAGTAGGTTGTAGTGAGTGAGACATACCTGAGAGTGTCTAAAGCAAGATCCAGTACAAAAAACCCACATCTTATTATTATAAAGCAGAGGCAGTAAAAGTCTGTAAGGAGAATGTATAGTAATGTCTGGGAAAGGGGATGTCCACAAATGGCTAAGAATTAACCCAATAGCAGCCCCAAATTCAGTTCTTTCCAGGGACAGCTGATGGACCATGTCTTACATTTAGTAAATTTCTTTGGGCTGTTAGCTTCTTATTTATTTTTTGTGGTGGGCAAAATGAAAGCTATCACATACTTAATATTCATATTAAACATTAAATAATGGGCAATTAGGGAGTATGTTACTCAGTTTGGGGTAAAATAAGCCATGTCTATGCTTTATTCATTTTTGTTTGCATGTTTGTTTTTGCCAGGTAAAGGTATGACATTAGCTAGAGACAATCCTTCACTTTTAGGGATCAGGTCCCCAGAATCTTGTACAGTCTATACAAATATCCTGGAAAACCTTGGGTTATAGATTTCATATCAGCATTTTAAATATTTTGCTCATCATTCCAAATACATCTATAATTTGAAATGTATTTTTCCAGTTTTGGCAAAATGAGGAAAAGTCCTAAGAATAAAAGTGAGTTTCTGAAATTTTCCATTCCTACCAAAGTTTCCATCTCTGAGGTCTAATATTATTTACTTTACAGTGCCTTTTGGAGATATACAACAAACTGAAGTAATCCTTTAGCCGAATTTAATCTTACAAGTTATGAATGATGTATATCTATTATCAAACACACTTTTTTCTTATATAGTTCCATGAAGATGGCTAGTCACAATTAGCACATTTCAATTCCTCCCAATAGGTTCTTCAGCATTACCAAATATTCTTGACTAAGTCAAAACTGAGATATGCTTTTATTTACACTGTATTGATAAATATGTATGGCAATATTTGTGCTCTGCTGTGCCCCTGACAACTCCTACCTTTCCCTCCTCAAAATCTGAAGTTGCAATTGAATTCTTTATAGATTTTTTTTCTGAACAATACTTTGTATACTGAAATTTTAGCAGCATAAAACTGTGTTCAGTTTTAATTACTACTGTACTTGATACAATTGGATTTTTTTTGTAAAAGTAGTCCTCCAGTTTTGCAATCTTGGAATGACACAAATTGAAGCTGTTAATGATTTCTTTGCCCACCGTTTTCATGTGGCAGTGAGTCTCTCAATTGGGCTTGAACAATCAATTTCATTAAAGCTTTGATGTTTCAGGATATCCCCTAGGTATACTTTGGACCATTTCTATAGGAAACCAAGTGATAGAAGTATTGCAAACAGTTATTGCCTTTTTCTTGTTATGTACAATGAGATAAATGCATAATGTTTTCTTCACATGTGAAATTAATATTTTCTTTAGCTTTTATTTCATGTCTATGTGGCAGGTCCCTTTCATCTATCCAGATACATGGAAACCCTACTTAGAATAAATCTGCAAGAGTTTGATCTTGCTTATCAGAAGGTATATTGTTTCCTAAAGGAATATGTATTCTCATAAAGGTATTATTATAGTAGAAATTTTGCCAATTTTGACTAATGAGAGAAGGAAAAGAGTGACACAAATTTTCATAAAAAAGTTTGAGTTAAAGTATATATTAAAAACAGCTATAAACAATTCTATAAACAATATAGAGGAACTATTATGTAAAGATACTGCAAAGGAAATTAGGGGATAATTTCAAAACTGAAGACATTACATGTGTTTCTAGGTTTCAGTTCAGTGTAGCTAGACTTTTACTGATATCGTGGGAAATGATCTCAAAGACCATCATCTGATCTAATTCGTACTTCAGTCTGAAAAGTGGTTATCCAAATTCTTCCTGAAGACTTCCTAAGACAGCCCGTTATATTTTAGAGTTGTTTTAATCATTGGGAATTTTTTTATACCAATCTCAAACATGACTTTTTGTAACTTCCACCCAAACCCTTTGGGAACAAACAAGCCAAGTTTAATATTTCTTTCACATAAAAATTCTCCAAATACTGGAAGATGGTTCTCATGCCTCTACTAAGTTTTCTCCTTAAGCTTTCAATTTTTACAATTCTTTCAATTAAGCATTTATATGTTTGAGGGCAAGGCCTTTTGCTGTCCTGGTAATTCTCCTTTTGACATTTCAGTTTACAAATATCCTTCTTAAAATGTATACCCCAGAATTGAAGATAGTACTCCAAAAGCAATTTGATCAGGGCAGAAAAAAATAGCACTCTTAACTTCCTGTTCTTAGACACATCAAACCTCTTTTAATATAATCTATAATTTATTTTTTTATTTTTATTTTAAAATAACTTTTTATTGACAGAACCTATGCCAGGGTAATTTTTTACAACATTATCCCTTGCACTCACTTCTGTTCCGATTTTTCCCCTCCACCCCTCTCCACCCCCTCCCCCAGATGGCAAGCAGTCCTTTACATGTTAAATAGGTTACTAGTATATCCTAGATACAATATATGTGTGCAGAACCAAACAGTTCCCTTGTTGCACAGGGAGAATTGGATTCAGAAGGTATAAATAACCCGGGAAGAAAAACAAAAATGCAAGTGGTTTACATTCATTTCCCAGTGTTCTTTCTTTGGGTGTAGCTGTTTCTGTCCATCCTTGATCAACTGAAACTGAATTAGATCCCTTTATTGAAGAGATCCACTTCATCAGAATACATCCTCGTACAGTATCGTTGTTGAGGTATATAATGATCTCCTGGTTCTTCTCATTTCACTTAGTATCAGTTCATGTAAGTCTCGCCAATCCTCTCTGTATTCATCCTGCTGGTCATTGATTACAGAACAATAATATTCCATGACATTCATATACCACAATTTATTCAGCCATTCGCCAATTGATGAGCATTCACTCAGTTTCCAGTTTCTGGTCACTACAAACAGGGCTGCCACAAACATTTTGGCACATACAGGTCCCTTTCCTTTCTTTAGTATCTCTTTGGGGTATAAACCCAGTAGAAACACTGTTGGATCAAAGGGTATGCACAGTTTGATAACTTTTTGAGCATAGTTCCAAATTGCTCTCCAGAATGACTGGATGTGTTCACAATTCCACCAACAATGTATCAGTATCCCTGTTTTCCCACATCCCCTTCAACATTCCACATTATATTTCCCTGTCATTCTAGCCAATCTGACAGGTGTGTAGTGTTATCTCAGAGTTGTCTTAATTTGCATTTCTCTGATTAATAATGTATAATCTATATTTTCAAGAGCTTTTTTTTTTGTGGCTGTGTTATACTGTTGACCCATATTGAGCAGTACACAAAAAGCCCTGGAGTTTTACAAATAAACTATGTCTCCCATAATTTGCATTTGAGAAGTTCATTTTTAACAAAAAAATCAAATAAAAGGCTTTATATTCAATTACTGTTAATTTTCATTCCATTAGGTCCAATTCAATACATTCCAATCTGTCAAGATCTCACTAATTGCTGGACTTTACATCCAAAGTGTCAGTTATTCTTTTGTGTCATTTATAAATATCATACTCATGCCAACTAAGTTTTTTTTTTCCCCCTAAGGGGGAAAAAAGATAAGTAGCAGAGGACCATGGATAGATTCCTAGTGCATTCCAGTAGAGAGCTCCTTTCAAGAAGTTAATGATTATGGTTTTAAGATTGGCTCAAATCTAAGGTAACTTAAATATATGTATATTTCCCATTGTTTTCTAGAAAAAAAAATTGACAGTTTGAAAACTGTTATACTAAAATCTAGGTCAGTGATATATCCAGCATTTCCTTGACCTAGCATTTTTACCATACTAATGTAATGACCGCATTTAAAATCTGCTGGAGTCAGGAATTCAGGTTAAGGGAAAAATCTTCAATATTTATTGAAGTGAAGAGGTGAATAAAGATTGCGATAGCAAATATAGGCAGCTGCGACAGGAAGCCAGCTAAGAGAGAGAGATGCGAGCCGAGCCAACCGTGGCAATGGCAGTCCCAAAAATCTCTCCTCCCCTTCCTTTTCCACTCCCCTGCCTCCACCCACCAAAATCGTCATTTCCTATACAACACATCAGGACTTGCACAAAGAGTGGGTGGGAGCCATTCTTTCTCCAAGCTTATATATTAATAGAGTATGGTCCAATTACTATTTAGCCTCATGTGCTTGGGACCTCAGTGCATCAACTCAAGCCTCAGCCCATTACATACTAATCCTGTCAATAAGGAAGATTAACTCATCTGGATTGATCCATTTGTGATATTATTTGATCACTTCTTTCTTTTTTAGATCAATAATTTTTACTCCTCTACAACTTTTTTGTTAATGTGTTTTTTGTAGTGAAGAATCCCAGAACTTTGGACTAAAATCTAGGAAAGCATTTCCTTGACATACCATTTTTGACCTACCAGCACTTTGGATATTTAAATTGATAGCATATATTTTCTCTTATTCACAAAAAAAAAAATCATTTAAAATTTTATGGTGGAGTTAATGAAACATTTCCAGCTGTTTATTATATATAGGCATTCCATACCTCACATCACATATGATTTTCCTCTTTACTTCAATATTCCTTTCACTGGAATTATCATTTATCAGATTTCCCACATAGAAAACCTTTGTACTATAGTTGAGTCTTCCTTCTTATCCTATCTATTTTATTCCTACCTATCAAGTGTTGATGCTTCTAGCTAGTCAACATCTTTAACGGTTTTCTCCTTTATGACCCCACTTTTAATTTGGGTTATGATTTTTATCAGTCTATGACTTCTTAAAAGGTCTTTCTACATCTTCTATCACACCCCTGCAATCCATGCATCAGTCCCACGGAGTCATTAGCTTTCACTTGTCCAATTCTATTTCTTAAGCAATTGTTTTCTTCAGGGAGGTTTTGTACATTTCCCCCCCATTTGTCCAATTCTGCTTTTTTAAAGAATTCTTTTTCTTCAATGAATTTTTGTGCTTCTCTCACTACTAGGCCAGTTCTGTTCAATCTATTTGCCTGAAATCTGTTGATTTTTCTGTTCAAATCTTCTATATCCCCCAATTCCCATTTGAAGCCCCAACTTTTCCATATAGCCTTATATTTGATTATTCTAGTGCACTGTGACCTCTCCTTCTTCTAGCTAAAGTGACAAGGAACTTGCTGAATCTACTATACATTTGTCACTTAGAATTATACTATTTTATAATTGTAATTTAAAATGTCAATCTACTATCCTTAAGTAGATTGTTAATTTCTATGGGATAGGGACTATGTTTTATATTTCTTTGTACCATTCTCAGGTCCTATTGCAATTACATAGCAAGGGGTGTTGGGGAGTAAGAGTGGAGCAGAGGAAGGGAAGTAGAGAACAGTTCAATAAATCTATACTGAATAAGGGAACAATTGAATAGGTATATTCATTCAGAATTATAAATATTATCTCTATAATGGTGCTTATACTTGTAATTTATAAAGCTAACAGATTATAGGTGGTTATATTAGACTTGGAATCAGGAAAATCTGAGCTCACATTCTTCCTCAGATAAAGCTACTTAACCTCCCTGAGTTTTCTCATCTCTAACATGGAAATAATAATAACTGCCTCATAGGGTTGTGAAGATCAAATAAAATACTACATGTAAAGCACTTTTTGGACATTAAAGAACTATATCAATGCTGCCAATTGTTGTCATTAGCCCCATCCAAACTTCTAATCACATGAAAGAGGTTCTGTGTTCTCCTGAAGCATATCTTTAAAGGGGATGAGTTTCCTTCCAGAGGAAATGGAATTTCTTATATTTTTGCCTCTTAATCAGTCACAGAGATGCTCCCAGTATCAAGAAAACTACCACCTTAATGGGAGTTAAATGGTAAGATGACTAGTTGGGCCTTGAAATAATTCCATTGAGTGCAAAAAAGTGTAAGTTCTGTGAACCCAGTGGAAATGAATTTTTGCTTGTAAAACCTCTTAAAGCGGACATCTTTCACTAATATTTTAGGAGTCTGGGCCACAGACTCAGAAGAGAAACTCTTT
Organism: Antechinus flavipes; assembly: GCF_016432865.1. NCBI lineage: Eukaryota > Metazoa > Chordata > Mammalia > Dasyuromorphia > Dasyuridae > Antechinus > Antechinus flavipes. Next base: position 384,214,281 of record NC_067398.1, read on the forward strand.
TGAAGATCATCATCAAATCAAATCAAATAATATAAAAGGAAAAAATTATGGGCACAATGCCTATTGATAAGATACACTAAATTCTGAGTGAGATCAGGTGAAGTTTTCTCAAAAAGACCTAAGTCACATGATCCCTATTTCCAGAGGACCTGGAAGATCAGGCCTAGGCCTAAGTTATAGGAAGTCACATGATCTCTAGGCCGAGAGGTCTGGGTTCAGGAAGTGACAGGAAGTTATGTGACCTACAGGAAGTAGACAACATTGGTGACCATTGGTCAGTAATAGTTACTTCCTTTTTAATACATCCAATGAAAAGATTTGGATCTTTTGCTATTTAACCAGCTTTTACTACTTCCTGCTGGTCAGGTCTAGTTCATGTTGGGAGCTGAGAGGCCTCCCGAGTGTGCTTGGGCCTCTCCCTGCAGGGACTAAATAAATGCTTTCTCTTTGTACCTGAAGATTGTCTCTGATTAGTTAATTAGGGAAAGGGGGTCTAGCACCCATCCCACACAGTTATTAATAATGGGAAAATGAAAAGATAAAGGGCTAAAAAAGATGTAAAAGAATTGAGAAAACTATTCTTTATACAAAGCATTGTTTTTTGCAAGTATGGAGAAATGATGAAAAAACGGATCTGAAGTCAGAGAACCTGAGAGCAATTTCCACTTCTTCCTTTAGTATTTGTGTGACCTTGGACAAATCACTTCCCCTGCTAGGCTTCATCTCATTTGTAGAATGAGAACATTGGGTTAGAATTCCAAATTAGTGTACGTGTGTAGTAGGCAACAAATTCCAACAAAGGGATTGTGAAGGAGATGCTAACTCCTCAAAACAGAAGTAGGAGCAAAACAGAAGGATTTATGTTCACATGGCAAAAGAAAGGGGTAGTTAATGGGTGATTTCTATTAGTATTTGCATATTGAAAAGAAATAAAAAGTGCTCCTTGCATAATGGGTGCATTATTTGAATCAGGTTAACAGAACCCTGAGGTTTCTTCTGGCTTGTACACTTGATTAGTCTTAAGTGAAGAACTGCCATTTTTTGAGGGGGTAGGGAGAGCTCACTTGTCCATAGTGATAAGTGAGAATTGAATGAACTTTTAGTTTCTAGCTAAGAGAGAATTCAAATAACATCATTTTGCATAGTTTAAAGCTACTGGACAAGCAAATAATCCCCTAACATTAAAGAAATGTTTTATGTGTTTTTAACATAGGTTTTAATTGTCTAAATAATGACAGGAAACCATTTTATTGCTGTAGAGCTAACATAAATAGGAGCCTGGAGGAATACTCTGCACATATTACATTATATTAATTGTCTACATTATCTTTGATACTGGAGCTTGCTCAGGCACACCAAATGGGTTAATGACTCTACTGTAAATAAATGGAAATTGTTTTAGGCAATATTAATTGAAAGGCATTCATGCAATTACAAATTCCTGAAAGCTTCTATGTACTAGGTTGAAGTCTTCTAAATGCCCTAGTCTTTGTTTTGAACAACTTTTAAAGTGATCAAAGGATGTCTGAAGCCCTTGTCACCATCTGGGATCTATCTAATAAAATCGATCCATCCACATAAAACATATAGCTCAGATACTCAAATAAATAAAGCTTGGAATTAGAATGGGGCATAATAAAAGATGTGTCATGGCTATAAAGCTTCCAACAAGAGAAGTCATATTTGCTGCCAATGCTATAAAGTAATGATTCTTAACCATTTTTGTTTAAAAAAAAAAAAGGTTTCTTTTCTGAGCTCCACTCCTGACTCTTTAGACCTTTTCTACTATGCCACAGCTGGTTACTAACCCAAAAATTCATTCCACCTCTGAAACTATCTTTCTGGAAAAATATGTGTTATCTCTTCCTTTATGGACTGGCTTGTCCCATAGTCTCCATTTTAAGGAAAGTGCCTATGTCAGTCATATCTCCATTTATCATGACCCTCTATTTCTGACTTTTCAGACTTTCTTTACATGGTGATATCTCCTCCTTTATGCTTTTCAGCATCCTTTTGAATTTGCATTTCCTGAATTTTTTCATTTTCTTTGGACCACAGTGCCTAGTTCATATCAAGTGCTTAATAACCACTTTATGATTTGTGTGTGTGTTTGTGCTTGCGCTCTCGATAAGCCTATTTAGCAGTCTGATGAAGGTAATTGACTCCTTCTTGGAATACTATCTTTAAATGCATAAGATAAAATATATAGATTCTAAAGGAAATAAATTATATTAAGATTTCAATATATTAAAAAATAAATGAACACGGTCATACAACACAGGCCAAATCCCTGATATAAAGAATGTCTGCAAGTGATACTTTGGGCTTACACAGTAGCTGGTACTGTATTCTATCTACTGTACTATAATGCTTGAATATGGCAAACTTGAAAATTTAATTGAAAACTACCTAGATTAGGCTGCTATTTATTTGTAGACATGAATGAGCCATATACATGTGGTTACCTTTTGATTTTCCTGCCTTCTTCCTTTATGGAAGAGATTGGAACAAGAATAATCCATTGACTTTGTTAATTGAAAGAGGCTCAGTGCTACAAAGAGACTCAGAGAACATCTAATCCTACATTCCACTCTCCCATGTATCTCCTTCTCCCCTCTCTTGTTTTTATTTTACAAATAAGCCGAAGAGAAATGAAATGTTTTGCACCAGGTCACTCATATAGCTAATAAGTGGAAAAGTTGAGATCTGAACCCAAGAATCTGAGTTCAAATTTCTGCTCCACTATACAATTTTTAAGAAAAGTCCTTCTAGAGCTTCTAGAAAGAGAGAGAGTTTAAATCATATCTGGCATCATTTGTACTTCCTACCCTTTGTTACTACAAATTAGATTCTATTTGTTAACATAACTTAGGAAACCAATTCACTGCTAACCTTGGCACAGGTGTCCAATCCCATACTTTAGCCTTGAATGATGGGAGATAACCACAGTCTGTAATGGACAGCAGTCTGTATCACCCATGTCACTTAAGCTGTCACCATTTGACCTTACAATCTGTCTTTTGGAAACTCAGGAGCTGATCCAAGTAGGTCACCTTGCTTTCCTAAAGAGGGCCATCTGTGTAGGTCATCAGAAGAGGAGTAACAAGAACTGAAATAGCCCAACAGCAGTCCTGGTCTGCAAAAAATATATACAATCATCCAAATCAAAGGTGATTATTGGTTAGTGGTTATCTCCTTCATAAGGAACAAAAGGTGAGTTTTGCTTTTTTGAGAAAAAATTACTTTAAGGGGAAAATATGGGACTTATGTAGTTGACAATATAAGTTCTCAAAATGCAATTTCCGGATTAATAACAAAGCCTCTGTTCTAGTTCACCAGTTCCTTTAGGACGTGTGCTTTTGACCCACACAGCATATTGTGCCCCATGGCTCTTAGCTGAACTATAACTTAATGGTTCCTCTACTCCCAATACCTTTTTTTAATGTGTGATGTCTATTAAAACTAGCTTCTGCTTGTATCATAGGCCTCTGTGGAAATGAGATAGGTGTCTCAGTGGACTGACCACCAGTTAAATATTAAAGCTTGTACCTTTAATATTTAAGTCTGTAGAGTGCATTATAGTAAAGAAAAACTAGGTGAATGAACATTCTACTTCTTTCCTCATCTCTCCCAAAACCTTAGCTCTTAAAAAAAAATCTGGCAATATTACATTTTGTATTCTTTCCAATCTAACTAAAAAGATAAAATAACGGTCCCAATATCTTTTTGCTAAGAAGATTCAGGTATATCTATGAGACTATATAAATAGGTTTGCTTTAAGGCATTAATTTGTTGAAAAGTCCATGCACTGTTTGACAGATTTTTTTTTTTTTTTTTTTTGGCCACTTGTCATCTTATCAGTCTACATTTAACTAAAGCAGATGAATAAAGATAGATGCAGGTAAGACAAGAGAAAACTCTAATGGAAGTTTAAGTTCTTCATCTTGAACTGGTTTGTACTTCTAATTATGCTTATTTTTACTGACAAATCCCTTCAAAAATTCAAAAATTTATCAGAATTAAAGAGTTCTATCTATTCAGTCAATCAAAAAGCAATTAGAAAGCATTAACCATGTGCCAATCTTTGTGTTAACCACTGGAGATAGAAAGAAAAAAACAAACCAAAAATATATCTGCCTTCAAAGACCTTACATTCTAATTGGGAGAGACAACACATAGATAAATCAATATATGCAGAATAGATAGAATACTGTGAATTATATGTAGATTTTTTTAAGGGCTAGAAAGAACCTTAGCAATTATTTGTGTATCCAACACACAAACTATTGACTCCCAAATTTCTTCACTTGCCTTTCATAGTAATATAATATTTCTGACAAAGTTTTTCTCTTGAGAATGAGCAGATTATAAGGGTAGCAATGAAGAATAAAAAGGAGAAAAAAACAACACTTAATTTAAATGTATTTTTTTTTCCCTTTCAATAAGCAAGGCCCAAGGACTCATAATTAAACTGTGAAATATTCAGCACATAAGAGGAAGATGTTTGTGACAAACAAAATAAGTGATTTTGGAAAAGAAATTCTATGATATGTGGACTTAAAAGGTATACATAAAAATTGTGAGAGCAGAATCTTATTATTGGAGAAATTTTATGAGGCTACGACTAGGGGTTCAAGAGGAAAGATCATAGGCTTGAAAGATCATAGATACAGAGCAGGAAGGGTACTTTCATTTACACAGTCTTCTCATTTTACAGATGAAGCAAAGAGAGGTTAAGACCATCTGATTTGTCCCTAAAACTTTCCACAGGTATTGTTACCTTCATTAGAATGTAAAGTCTTTGAGATCTGGACTGTCTTATTTTTCTATTTGCATCTTTATTAAGTTCTCTCATCTTGACCTTATACTTTCCAAGAAAATCTACATTGACACAAGCATTGCCAAAGCTAGTTCAGTTTCCTGAAGGCTCAGTGGGAGAGGAGAAGTATCAGACTGTCTACCAAACTGAAGGTTAACAAAGCCATTGTGCTGACCTCATTGTTGTATGCCTGTCATGTCTACCAGCCATGTCAGGAAATTGAATCGTTTCCACTTGAATTGTCTTAGAAAGATTCTGAAGATCTCCTGGCAGGATAAGGTACCAGACACTGAGGGCCTTTCTTGAACTAGACTGATCAGCATTCCAACTCTACTGCAGAGAGCACAGCTCCTCTGGGCTGGCCAAAAAGATTATTTTATGGAGAACTTACACAGGGGAAATGCTCACAAGGTAGTCCAGAAAGAATGATACAAAGACAATTTCAAGGTCTCTCTTAAGAACTTGAGTGAAATAGACAATTGAAGCTTTCTCAAGAAGTCTTTGGGACTAGGTCTAAGTCATGTGATCCCTATTCCCAGAACTGGAAGATCAGGTTTTGGGCCCAGGTTGCAGGAAGTCACATGATCTCTAGGCCTAGAGGTCTCTAAAGGCCAAGATTCTAGGTCAGTGACAGAAGTGACAGGATGTGACATGACCCACAGGAAGCACACAGCATTGATGACCATTGGTCAATGATGGTTACTTCCTTTTAGTCTATCCACTGAAAAGGCTTAGGTCTTTTGCTATTTAACCAGTTGTTCGACTTCTGGCTTGTTGGTGAAGCACATGTAGGGAACTGAGATGACTCCTGGGTGTGCTTGGGACTCTCCCTGCAGGGACTAAATAAATGCCTTCTCTTTGTACCTGAAGATGTCTCTGATTAGTTAATTTGGGGAAGGGGGTCTAGCACCCGTCCCACACAGACTTTAGACATGGGCCCTCATCAGAGATGAGCAAAACAAAATTGAATTAGCTTAGAAGAATCTCAAAATGTGCAAAGTTAGAGTCCATTCCAAATGTTCATAGGGACAAATTGTGTCTGATCGGTGTCAGAGCCTTTCAAATATGTATTGGTTTGATTGGCCACAGTCAGACACACTGGAACTCCACTCTAACATATGATGTCATTTTGTTCCTGTTTGAGAATGAAGGACAACAGCCAACCACAGTGTATTGCATGTAGAAAATACTCAAAAAATGTTTCATTCCTTCATTCAGGAATTATATCTCTTTGGATCTAGAAAGTCCTATTACTGGATTCAGGAATTTTGTCCAACTTAAGAAAGCTACTAGAGAATAGCATATTGGAATGTGCACCACTTCTTAAGTAAAATATCTTTTTTTTTAAATTAATGGGTAACTTTTCAACATTGACCCTTGCAAAACTTTCTGTTCCAAATTTTTCCCTCCTTCTCTCCACCCCCTTCCCTAGATAGCAGGTAGTACAATATATATTAAATATGTTAAAATATATGTTAAATCTAATATATGTATGCGTATTTATCCAGTTATCTTGCTGCACAAGAAAAATCAGAAAGAAAAAAAAACTGAGAAGGAAAACAAAATGCAAGCAAACATCAACAGAAAACATGAGAATGTATGTTGTGGCTCACACTCAGCACCCAAAGGCCTTTCTCTGGGTATATATTGCTCTCTTCATCACTGAATAATTGGAACTGGTTTGAATCATCTCAGAATTGATCATCAGATAGTCTTGTTGTTGCCATGTATAATGATCTCCTGGTTCTGTTCATTTTACTTAGGATCAGTTCATGCAAGTCTCTCTAGGCTTAAGTAAAATATTTTAATCTCCATCTTTGACATTTATTTCCCATGTATTCTTAGACATATCACATTTCTTTTTTTCTTGCACAATTACTATGGATACTTCAAGTGGTCTATAATCAGATGGTTCAGAAAACAGAGTGATTAAATAGTTTGCCTAAGATCACTAATGATAGAATAAGAATTTGAACTTAGGTCCTCTGATGTCAATTCCAATATTCTTTACCAAGGTGGTGCTGCACGATTTTTTCACTTATGCAGACAATGCAGACTTTCAAATGATGGATTAACTATATATTTCTCTCAAAAGAAGAAATGCTAATGTTTTTGAATCCAGCAATAGTAGCTCCTAGATTTAAAAGACATAGAATCCTTGAATTAATAAATAAATGAACATTTATTAAAAACTTACCATGTTCAAAGTATTACGCCAAGCATTGATGACATAATTCTTCATTTCAAGGACCACACATTCTAATGAGGAAGACATTTGTGTTTCAGGAGAAAGTCAGAAGGAAAAGTCCTGTAGTCCTTAGGACACAGCAGCAAAGCAGATGTCAATGCCTCTCTTTTAATGTCATTTCCACTGATAAAATGATATCAGTTCTAATAATGTGTGAGAGCTAAGGACTTTGGTGGCAAGAATTTTCTTTTCTGGATCTTCATTAGTTGTTGATTATAGCAACAGGCTGTATTTCTAAATCTTGATGTTTTGTGAAAACAAATTTATATGTACAGATATGTGATGTTTGAGAGAGTCATTTATAAGCCAGTGACTTTGTTATTTCTTAATATGAACTTTTTTTTTTAAACATTTAACAATTGTCACAGGCCTCCTTAGTATTGATTTGGCCTGAGAGACCTATAAAATCGCCATATAGAATTGCTTTCTATCTCTTCATCCTTTGCAACACATGTTGATTCATAGGCTACATTATATTCCTTGTCATTTTTGCTTATATTTATCCACTTAAGATGACCAAATGTCTTTTTAAAAAAATATATTTTTTTATTCAGTTGTACAATGAAACCAATGCAGCCAATTCTCCCCACCCCTTTAATTTTTTGTTCTCCAAGAAGAATCTTTAGAATATATTTCCACTTAGTAGGGCCTTTATTATATTTTCAGGTTTTATTTATTTATTTAAATTTAAAAACAATTGTTTTTAATTAAAATTTTGAAATCTGAATTTTATCCCTTTCTTCTTTCCCTTCTTAGACAGTAAGCATTATTATGCTTGTGGAATTATGTGAAATATTTTCAATGAGTAATTTTGTAGAAGAATGAAATAAAAGAAAAAAGAGAATAAGTGAAAAATAACATGTTCAGTTTGTATTTAATCAATAACAGTTTTTCTCTGGAGATATATAATGTGATTCTTTATTAGTCCTTTGGGATTGTCTTAGATTATTGTATTCTATAGCTTTTTATTGATAGAACGCATGCCAGGGTAATTTTTTACAGCATTATCCCTTGCATTCACTTCTGTTCCGATTTTTCCCCTCCCTCCCTCCACCCCTTCCCCCAGATGGCAAGCAGTCCTTTACATGTTGAATGGGGTGCAGTAGGATTATTGTATTCTTGAGAATAGCTATGTCATTCACAATTCTTCATTGAACAACATTGCTGTTACTGTGTATAGTGCTCTGGTTCTGTTCACTATGCATCAGTTCATGTAAGTCTTTCCAGTTTTTTTCTAAAACCATCTTTCTAGTCATTTTTATTGCACAAATATATTACATTATAACTATAGCATATATCTATGTATATCTGTATATCTATATAAAATCATATTAGCCTTCCTGTAATTGATAGGCATATTTTTGATTTCCAATTCTTAGTCACAAAAAAAGAAAACTTAATAAGCATGCCAATATTAACAGGGTTCATTTAATTTCAGTCATAGACGAATTTACTGGCCATTGGACAAGGATCTCATATTTAGACTACCAATAGTCAAATTAATGTTTAAGGTGTCCTGTAAATGTTTACAGTTTTCCATCACCATGAAATGATAGTATTGAGAACCAATTTGTATTTTTTGTTTCATTAGAGTAGGCTATTTGTAGAATTTTACCTTATTTTCCATTTTTCCATAATTGTCTTTACTTCCCAACTTAATACTTTTGTCCTTTCTTGTTCTGCCCCGTCCCCTACTATTTCTTTATTTATGTTCCCAATATGAATTTAGTTTTCTCTGGGTGGGAACTCTTTGTCAACAGTTCTTGGTTACTTCTACTAGCCTACATGGTGTAAAGCACCATGCTTAAACTGGATGGGAAATATAGGTGTATGGAGTAGAAATAGTGGACTATTCTCATTAGTCTTGGGAGTTGAATAACAATCATGGGCTCAATCCTATTTTGTTATTTGGAACAAAAACAATCCATTTCCCTGTGATTCATTTTCTCCTTAGCAAAATAGAGAGAACACCATCTGCTCTCATGACCTTTATATCTTGTGAATGTGAGGCTGAACAGAGAGCCAAAATATTTAAGTTGAATACTGGAGATCTTTGATTGATGCTTTTGCTGGACTGTCTTTTTAACCACATTCAGGTCATATTAAGTCACTTGAAAGAATCTAAAACTTATTACCTTAGATTTTGGAAATTGTGACTCAAAAAAGCTCTGGGGAAGAAATAGGTGCAGACCTTTGCTTTCTTCCATAAAAATGAGCTAGTTTAATTATCATCACTTCACAAATGATGAAAGTATAACTAATACTCCAGGCAAAGGAATTATGACTTCTAGGGTGCTACCTTTGTCAATGGGATGGAATTGGATGCATGTTAGATTTAATTATGGATGAATATTCAAAAAGGGTTGGCAAATGATTGAATATAGAAACTGAAAGACAGCAAAGGGTCAAGGTGATTGTGAGATTATGAATTTTGGATAATGAGACTGAGCAGAAACAAAAAGATTTCCAGGAGGGACAGATTGATGTGAATTTAAGATGAATTCCATTTTGGACAAACTGAATAGGTGGTGCCTCCAGGACAGATAATGCAAAGTTCTAGCAGGCAACTGGCAAATCAGAATTAGAGTTCAGGAGAGTGATTAAAATTGGATAAACAGACTTGGGAATCAGCTGTAGATAGATGATTAGTGTATGGATAAAAGCAGATTAGATCTTCAAGGGAGAAATCACAGAAACAGGAAGCCAAAGAAAGAGTATTCCAAAGGAAGAAGTTGTTGAAAGTGTCAAAACCTACAAAAACCAAGCAGAATTAGAACTTTATCTTGCTTGAAATTGTTGAACTCTTCCTATAGTGCAGAAACATACTTATGCTCTCCTTATCTCTGTGATTCAGAATTGCCATTTGTTGAGATGAAAAAACTTTTCTCTTCTGCTTCTCACTTAATCCTCATCACATCCAGAGACCATACTCTTTTTTCCCCTCTCATTCCTTGGGGGATAATACCCATTCTACTATTAGAGAAAAAGTCTCTGGACTACATTTCCTAGAAGGATATTCATCTTACAGCATCAGAAAAGAATTCTAATTTCAAAAATGTTTTATATAAAGTGAGAGATTTAAAAAGAGAATGGCGAATTTGGGGAGGTAAAAGAGAAGACAATTGATGGAATAGGGCAGATGAACAGTAATACAGAGGTGAAGGGAGGGGAAATCTAATAAGAAAGGAAGACAGAAGTGGCCCTTACATAGTGGTGTGATGGTGAAATAAATGAACTCTAGAATTATGATTGGATTTCAATGGCTTCAGAGCTAAGGTGAGAAGTGCCAGCAGTTCACAAAAAGTTCACTAGAGATTCTTTGGGGGGCAGGAAAGAAGGAGGAGGACTGTGGAGGAGAAATTCCAAGAGGGAGGTGGAATAACATTTTAATTATTTACAAGTGAGGCTATAAATTCTGGAATGATTTCTCTGACTACCTCTAATATAGTAGGGAGTGAGAGTAATTAAAAGGGAATTTGATTATAACTCCCCTAGAGATGTTGGAGATGATCCCTTTGCATATGGATCTTTTTACTGCTTGATTTATTTTCTAATTAGTTACATTGTTTCATTCTTAAAAGCTTTTGATCTTGTATTTATGTGCCTCCTGTATGGTCTAGAAGTAGAGACTGACTTAGATTGGCTAGGGGTTTGGGCTCTGAGTTTCATTAGAGATTAGTTCCAAAGTCATGCTGCAATTGGTGATAGAGTCTCACCCAAAATGTTCTTTATGTCTCCATTCTATATTCTTTCCATTTTCCACTGTTCATGGATCTTTCCAGTTGACTCTTTATGTAAAAGTCCTTATAATATACACTCCTTGAGAAAGTGGATGTTTCATTTTGTTTCTGTTGTTGTGTCCCTAACATATGGTACAATGCTTGGCTTGTATTACATGCTCAATAAATGTTCGTTGATTGTTCCTTATCTTATCTCTGACACATTTGGTCCAGAGGAAGAAGTAACTAACTTACTTCTCATTGCAATGCCCAGAACCATCCTCTGCAATCACCATTCTACAACTTATCCTTTCAAAGCTGGCTCTATTTGTCCCTCTTACACTTCTAAATAATTTTTGCTATAATATACCTGTCTCTGTGTCACTCTTTTTTTCTTTCAAGGAAATCAATACTTCTTTTTCACCCCAATCATAGTCCTCATACCTAGGGACTTCCACAGATACATGTTCTTCTCTTTTATAACCACTTTATCAACTTCCTCAATTCTCAGACCTACACCTTACTCCACACACACAGATGGCCTTAGGTTTTGCTGTCACTCATAATTGTGCAACTTCTATGAGCTTGAACTTTCTCCTTTCAGTCACAATATATTTTTCAATCTCTTCCCTTGCCTCACTTCTCCTAAGAATAGTTTTTATTTAACCTTATCATGACTTCTGGTATATTTCTTTCTCTGTTTTCCCAATTAAATCATCACTTTTCTGGCTAGTTTCTCTTTTCTTTCAAGTCATTATATCTAGCTAAAGGTTCACAAGAAAAGAGGATAAAAAATTCTCATATTTGAAATTAAATTTTATATTGATTGTGGTTTTAATCATCTTAGTCCAATAATAATATATGACTGATACTTGGATATATGTTGCAGACTCAAATTGCCAAAATGTAAAGTGAAGCAAAAGTTTAGAACACTTAATATTTCAATTCCAGAGGATATAGCAAGGCTATTACTAATAATAACAACAAAATAGTTAACATTTGTGTAGTGCTTTAAGCTTGGCAAGATTCTTTGAAAATATCTCAACATAGTTTTGCAATAATTCTGGCACGTAGGTTTTGCTATTATTTCCATTTTGTAATAGCGGAAACAAAGGCAAACAGAAGTAAAGTGACTTGCCAAACATCTCACAGTACTAGATTGGAATTTGGGTCTTTCTGAAGACTCTAGATTTAACACTGCCCACCTAGGTGCCTCCAATAAATACTGTAGAGAATATGCCCAAATTAGAAGAATGTTCTTTGAGTAACCTCAAAGAATTAGCTCAGGGGAAAAAAAATCAAGCAGTTAATAAAGAGGAAAACATCTTAAAATCAGATTGAAGTCAAAGTAGTTTGCCCTTTTAGATTTCATACCCCTAGAATAAAATTACCTAACTATTTTGCTAGATCACATTGGTATGTATGGTAATTGAATATTAAGTGATTCACCAGTGAATCTGGAGTGCCATGTGGTGAAATTGTGACAGCTTCTGCTCTTCAATAACTTAAGACCTAAAATTTCTTTCCACACTAATTTAGTAAAGACATCCCTTTAGCTAATAGTGTCCTGCAGCTGTCAGCAATATGAACTTTATAGAATATTCCAAGAGATATTCTATGGTACTCCTCTTTTCTTAGTCCTACTTCAAAAATATCTACATCCTAACAGTTCTCCAATAATTTGAGGTATTATGACATTTTAAAAATTCACAGAAATAAATTTAAATTCATGTTTTAAATCAAACAGCAAATTTTAATTAAACTTCTACTTTGTTCATAACATTATTACCAAGAGCAGTTTACCAAATTCTACTGTAAAGTGAGTCCTCAAACCCTGGGATTTAGACAGTGGCAATAGTGCATTAAATTGATTTAAAAATCTGTTTAATCAATGTCATATTACCCATTCCTTTATACTTATATAGAATAGGAATTGGGTCTATGATTTCACTGGCATACATGAAAAAACTTTTTCTATCAAATCAGATCAACACATTCTTTGCAATTTATACTTTTAGAGAATGCCTGAGAATAGACAGATTAGATGATTTGCTCAGAGTCGCACAACTAGTCAGATTTAGAATCTAAATATGGGTGTTCTTGGTTTTGAGGTTAGCTACTTATCTATTATTATACCCATGATACTTCTTTGACTTGCATATGGCACATGTAAAATGAACTTTAATCGATGGTCTTATGAAATCTAAGAATGCTAATGTCTAGCTACAAAAATGTAGACTCTTTGACTTATATGTACACCTGTTTTTTTTTTTTTTCTTTTTTTAAACTCTTTGTTCCAATGCAATCATCTCCTAGATCAGAGGGTCAAACTCACAATTTACAAATTTGTGATTTTCATAGTCAATAATGTAGCCTGAAGGATCCACTCTCCACTTTGAGATATCTGCTGCATAATATAAGAAACAGAATCTCCAGGTGTTGCCACGTGTTTTCAATCTTCTCACTGGTGCTCTGACATTTATAGAGATTCTAAATTATTTCGTGTTAATTTCAAACTCTTAATCTTTTGATTCAAAGTCCTTCACTAGGTATCCTATCACAGCTTAAAATTTAAAAATGAAACTTTCTAAAATTCATTCCATAATCATTTATAATAGTGGTGAGGTGGTGAGATGGTGAGGTGAGGGAAAGGGCTGATGGATATTGTCTACATTGATGAAGATTAAAATATTTTTCTAAGATTTGTTATGGAAACATAATCATTATGTAAATATGGTACTCAAATATAAAAAACAAGTCTAAATTCTTAATAACCACATTGAAATAAAGAGCATCTAAAATTATTTTCAAGAATAAATTTAAAATAATTAAATACATTATCACGTCAAGATTTAATACAAGTACCATATTTGCATAACCACCTATTATCTTTATATAGTCTCTGGATGGATTGTTAACCAGACTCTACAACTTATTCAGATCCTTAGCACCTAGGGAATTGGGACCAACATTTTTTTCATTATTAAAACAAACAAACAAAAACCAAGTTCTTCCATAAAAATACCAATTTGCTGTTTTTGTTGCTATTGTATAGAGTTGGCCATTTAAAAATCACAGAATATCACTCTAGAAGAAATCTTAGAGATCATCTAGTCAAGCACATACTCTATAACATTCTGAGTCTAGTCACAACCTAATTAAAATGTGATTGAGAAATATTTATTAAAGTAGATGAGTAAAAAAGGCACACATTTACATGAGGGATTTTCAAAATCCATAAGCAGTACAGGGATCTTTATGTATGATTTTCTGCCTCCCATTTCTATTTTAGTTTGACATCATGGATCTAGTCCATGACTTTAATCTTATTAAGGAAGGGAACTGACTTCCGGTTAAGATGGCGGAGAGGAGGCTCACAGTTGCATAAGCTCCGCGCTTTCTCTCACTATCCACTTCATTACAAGCCTCTGAATCAATGCTTGACTGAAAAAAACCCACAAATAGTTACCAAGAGAAGCCATCCTTGAGATCCGCCAAGAAAGGTCTGTCTTTACTGGAGGGCTGGGGCGGTTTTAGATCGGGCGCAGGCGGCGGGCAGCGGCAGTGAGGGCACAGGAGCAGACTGGAGAGGGGGTGGAGAGTGATCGTAGCCGTTTCTGCGGGGAGAGCTTCGCTACAGGTTTGGATACTTTCCTCCGGCAGCAAGTCAGCAGCCCAGCAGAGAAGCTAAAAACACCGGGGCTGAAGAATACAACCCCAAACAGCTGGAGTCTCTCGGGACCTGGCCGCCCCCCCCTTCCCCCCCCTCAGTGACTCAGCACGCTCTGGGATCTCAGAGCGCAAGCGCAGCACAGTCCTGCTAGTGCCTCACTGCTGCCCCCTGCAGTCTGTAGAGGAAGCTCAATAACACACCCAGCCCCTCCCCAAAGAAAGACTCCAGTTTTTTCTGTTTTTCTTTGGTAGTTTGTCCCTGATTAATAGACAGAATGAGCAAGAAGCTGAAGAGGACTTTAACCCTTGACAGCTTCTACACAGATAGAGAGCAGACTCTAAATCCTGAGGAGACTAAAAACAGGCAGTCCCCAGGTGATTCCCCAAAGGAGGAGATTGTCTGTTCCTCAGCACAGATGAACCTCATAGAAGTGATTAAAAAGGCTCTCACAAGGGAGCTAGAAGAAAAATGGGGAAAGCAGAGTGAGGCTTGGGAAAAGGAGAGGGAGGCTTGGCAAAAGAGCCTGGAGAAAGTTAAAGAGAGAATGGATAAAGAAGTAAAATCCTTGAAAAATAGGATTAGTGAACTGGAAACAGAAAACAGCTCTCTAAAAAACAAAATTGGCGAAATGGAAAAAAATTCCACAGAACAAAAGAACTCAATGGGACAATTAGAGAAAGATTTTAAAAAAGTGAGTGAAGAGAACACTTCACTGAAAATCAGAATTGAACAAGTGGAATTGAATGACTCGAGGAGACAAGAAGATTCAGTCAAGCAAATCCAAAAAAATCAAACAATGGAGAAAAATGTGAAATACCTTCTGGGGAAGACAACAGACCTGGAAAACAGATCCAGGAGAGACAATCTGAGAATCATTGGACTCCCAGAAAAACATGATGAAAAAAAGAGCCTGGACACTGTCTTCCAGGAAATTATCAAAGAGAACTGCCCAGAAGTCATAGGAACAGAGGAAAAAATAAACATTGAAAGGATTCATCGATCACCCACTGAAAGGGATCCTAAAATCAAAACACCAAGGAATATAGTGGCCAAATGCCAGAACCCTCAGATGAAAGAAAAAATATTGCAAGCGGCTAGAAAAACCCAATTCAAGTATCAAGGAGCCACAATAAGGATCACCCAGGATCTGGCAGCATCCACATTAAAAGATCGAAGGGCCTGGAATATGATATTCCGAAAGGCTAAGGAACTTGGTATGCAACCAAAAATAACTTACCCAGCGAGAATGAGCATCTTTTTCCAGGGAAGAAGATGGACATTCAACGAAGTAAGCGAATTTCATCTATTTCTGATGAAAAAACCAGAACTTAACAAAAAGTTTGATCTACAAATATAGAACTCAAGAGAAATCTAAAAAGGAAACACACCTGAAGCGGGGAGATACATGCAGGTTAAAGGTAAAAGGTTGGAGCAAAATCTACTATGCTTCAGGTAAAGTCAAAAAAGCAGGGGTAGCCATCCTGATCTCAGATCAAGCTAAAGCAAAAATTGACCTAATTAAAAGAGATAAGGAAGGACACTATATCTTGCTAAAGGGTAGCATGGATAATGAAGCACTATCTATATTAAACATATATGCACCAAGTGGGGTAGCATCTAAATTCTTAAAAGAGAAACTAAGAGAGCTGCAAGAAGAAATAGACAGTAAAACTATAATAGTGGGAGATCTTAACCTTGCACTCTCAGAATTAGATAAATCAAACCAGAAAATAAATAAGAAAGAAGTCAAAGAGGTAAACAGAATACTAGAAAAGCTAGATATGATAGATCTCTGGAGAAAATGTAATGGAGACAGAAAGGAATACACTTTCTTTTCAGCAGTTCATGGAACTTATACAAAAATTGACCATATATTAGGACATAAAAACCTCAAACTCAAATGTAGTAAGGCAGAAATAGTAAATGCATCCTTTTCAGACCACGATGCAATGAAAATTACATTCAACAAAAAAGCAGGGGGAAGTAGACCAAAAAATAATTGGAAACTAAATAATCTCATACTAAAGAATGATTGGGTGAAACAGCAAATCATAGACATAATTAATAACTTCACCCAAGAAAACGATAATAATGAGACATCATACCAAAATGTATGGGATGCAGCCAAAGCGGTAATAAGGGGAAATGTCATATCTCTAGAGGCCTATTTGTATAAAATAGAGAAAGAGAAGGTCAATGAATTGGGTTTGCAATTAAAAATGCTAGAAAAGGAACAAATTAAAAACCCCCAGTCAAACACTAAACTTGAAATTCTAAAAGTAAAAGGTGAGATCAATAAAATTGAAAGTAAAAAAACTATTGAATTGATTAATAAAACTAAGAGTTGGTTCTATGAAAAAACCAACAAAATAGACAAACCCTTAGTAAATCTGATTAAAAAAAGGAAAGAGGAAAATCAAATTGTTAGTCTTAAAAATGAAAAGGGAGAACTCACCACTAACGAAGAGGAAATTAGAGCAATAATTAGGAGTTACTTTGCCCAACTTTATGCCAATAAATTCGACAACTTAAATGAAATAGAAAAATACCTCCAAAAATACAGCTTGCCCAAACTAACAGAGGAAGAAGTAAATATCCTAAACAGTCCCATCTCAGAAAAAGAAATAGAACAAACTATCAATCAACTCCCTAAGAAAAAATCCCCAGGACCAGATGGATTTACATGTGAATTCTACCAAACATTTAAAGAACAATTAACTCCAATGTTATATAAACTATTTGAAAAAATAGGGATTGAAGGAGTCCTACCAAACTCCTTTTATGACACAGATATGGTACTGATACCTAAACCAGGTAGGCTGAAAACAGAGAAAGAAAATTATAGACCAATCTCCCTAATGAATATCGATGCTAAAATCTTAAATAAAATATTAGCAAAAAGATTACAGAAAATTGTCACCAGGATAATACACTATGACCAAGTAGGATTTATACCAGGAATGCAGGGCTGGTTCAATATTAGGAAAACTATTAGCATAATTGACTATATCAATAACCAAACAAACAAAAACCACATGATCATCTCAATAGATGCAGAAAAAGCATTTGATAAAATCCAACATCCATTCCTAATAAAAACACTTGAGAGCATAGGAATAAATGGACTTTTCCTTAAAATAGTCAGGAGCATATATTTAAAACCATCAGTAAGCATCATATGCAATGGGGAAAAACTGGAACCTTTCCCAGTAAGATCTGGAGTGAAGCAAGGCTGCCCACTATCACCATTATTATTTAATATCGTATTAGAAACACTAGCCTCGGCAATAAGAGTCGAGAAAGATATAAAAGGAATTAGAGTAGGCAATGAGGAAACCAAACTATCACTCTTTGCAGATGATATGATGGTATACCTAGAGAACCCCAGAGATTCTACCAAAAAGCTATTGGAAATAATTCATAATTTTAGCAAAGTAGCTGGCTACAAAATAAATCCCCATAAATCCTCAGCATTTTTATACATCACCAACAAAACCCAACAGCAAGAGATACAAAGAGAAATTCCATTCAGAATAACTGTTGATACCATAAAATATTTGGGAATCTATCTACCAAAGGAAAGTCAGGAATTATATGAGCAAAATTATAAAAAAGTCTCCACACAAATAAAGTCAGACTTAAATAATTGGAAAAATATTAAGTGCTCTTGGATCGGCCGAGCGAACATAATAAAGATGACAATACTCCCTAAACTAATCTATTTATTTAGTGCTATACCAATCAGACTTCCAAGAAAATATTTTATTGATCTAGAAAAAATAACAACAAAATTCATATGGAACAATAAAAAGTCGAGAATCTCAAGGGAATTAATGAAAAAAAAATCAAATGAAGGTGGCCTAGCTGTACCTGATCTAAAATTATATTATAAAGCAGCAGTCACCAAAACCATTTGGTATTGGCTAAGAAATAGATTAGTGGATCAGTGGAAAAGGCTAGGCTCACAAGACAGAATAGTCAATTATAGCAATCTAGTGTTTGACAAACCCAAAGCCCCTAACTTCTGGGAAAAGAATTCATTATTTGATAAAAACTGCTGGGATAATTGGAAATTAGTATGGCAGAAATTAGGCATGGACCCACACTTAACACCATATACCAAGATAAGATCAAAATGGGTCTATGACCTAGGCATAAAGAACGAGACTATAAATAAATTAGAGGAACATAGAATACTTTATCTCTCAGACTTGTGGAGGAGAAAGAAATTTGTGACCAAAGATGAACTAGAGACCATTACTGATCACAGAATAGAAAATTTCGATTACATCAAATTAAAAAGCTTTTGTACAAATAAATCTAATGCAAACAAGATTAGAAGGGAAGCAACAAACTGGGAAAACATTTTCACAGTTAAAGGTTCTGATAAAGGCCTCATTTCCAAAATATATAGAGAACTGACTCAAATTTATAAGAAATCAAGCCATTCTCCAATTGATAAATGGTCAAAGGATATGAACAGACAATTTTCAGAGGATGAGATTGAAACTATTACCACTCATATGAAAGAGTGTTCCAAATCATTATTGATCAGAGAAATGCAAATTAAGACAACTCTGAGATACCACTACACACCTGTCAGATTGGCTAAGATGACAGGAAAAAATAATGATGAATGTTGGAGGGGATGCGGGAAAACTGGGACACTAATGCATTGTTGGTGGAGTTGTGAACGAATCCAACCATTCTGGAGAGCAATCTGGAATTATGTCCAAAAAATTATCAAATTGTGCATACCCTTTGATCCAGCAGTGTTTCTATTGGGCTTATATCCCAAAGAAATACTAAAGAAGGGAAAGGGACCTGTATGTGCCAAAATGTTTGTAGCAGCCCTGTTTGTAGTGGCTAGAAACTGGAAAATGAATGGATGCCCATCAATTGGAGAATGGCTGGGTAAATTGTGGTATATGAATGTTATGGAATATTATTGTTCTGTAAGAAATGACCAGCAGGATGAATACAGAGAGGACTGGCGAGACTTACATGAACTGATGCTAAGTGAAATGAGCAGAACCAGGAGATCATTATACACTTCGACAACGATATTGTATGAGGACATATTTTGATGGAAGTGGATTTCTTTGACAAAGAGACCTGAGTTTCAATTGATAAATGACGGACAAAAGCAGCTACACCCAAAGAAAGAACACTGGGAAACGAATGTAAACTATCTGCATTTTTGTTTTTCTTCCCGGATTATTTATACCTTCTGAATCCAATTCTCCCTACGCAACAAGAGAACTGTTCGGTTCTGCAAATATATATTGTATCTAGGATATACTGCAACATATCCAACATATAAAGGACTGCTTGCCATCTAGGGGAGGGGGTGGAGGGAGGGAGGGGGAAAAAAATCGGAACAGAAACGAGTGTCAATATAATGTAATTATTAAATAAAAAAATAAAATAAAATTAAAAAAAAAAAAAAAAGGAAGGGAACTGAAGCTCAGAAGGATTAAATAACTTATTTAATGTCACAAAGTTGTGAGTGATAGAACAGGGATCTGCACCTAATTTTATTTCTCTACCAGTTCCCCAATACTGAGATTCATAGTTTTATGCATGCTTAGTCATTGAGTATTCAATAAAAAATTGACAAACTGTCTAAGATAGTCTAAAATATTCATCAATATATGAGATATTAGACGTTTTAGATTAAAATGTATAGGTAAAGAAGGATAAATGGAAAGGTAATATCAATTGGACAAAAGGCTAAAACATCAAATGGACTCCTTAAATCTAGGAATAAGGTTTGAAGAAAGAAAATACTTGAAACTAAGGACATCCCAGTCATGAATGCTATGACCTCTTTCAAGGAAACCTTTTCAGAAATAAGTCAACCGATAGTATGATTTAGAAATAGTTTATAGATGAGATTAAGGTGCTCTTCTTGATATCATTAGGATGTAGCCAAATCAAAATGTAATAAGTGGAAAGTAATCTATGGATGAATAAAATATCATTTTGTTTTAAAAATCAATATCTTTTAAGTAAATATGAATCACCTTCCCAGAACCTACTCATCACTAAGTGATTTGATAAAAGCATTTCTGAATTTGCAATGCTTAAACATGAGGTCTTATACTATACTGACCCTATCAGAGTTGGCTTCACTCTGCTAATTAGTCTTACACCTTTTTCAATTATATTTTATAGAAATATTTTATGAGTAATCAGACATACATCTTGATAGAGAAGCATTATGTACAAAGATTCAGTCATCACATATATCTCAGTCTAATTAGTGATTCAAGGGCCTCTAAAGACAGGCACAACTTGGTGAATATACAGAATATTGTTAACATTTAAGAATTTTTTTTATTGCTAATTGAACATTCCCACTATGAACTATATTAAACTATTCCTACTACATTAAATTGTTGTTTTCTAAGGTTTTCATTATCATATATCTTTTATATATCAAAGAGTTAATTTTCAGGGAGTGCATTAAAACTTTTAAAAAAGTGTATATTGTAAGATTAATAGTATCAAAGACTTTTAAAAAATTATTTATTTATTTAATATTTTTCCCAATTACATTCAAAACTTTTTTTACTTTTTTTTTTTTTTTAATTTTGAGTTCTAGGTGCTCTCCCTTATCCCCACCCACAATTAAGAAATCACATATGAAGTCATACAAAACATTACCATAAAAGTTAAGTTGTAAAAGAAAACAGATCTCCTACCCTAAGGAAAATAAAAACCCTCAAGAAAAATTAAGTTCAAAAAGAGAAAGAGAGAATGCATCAATCTATATTCAGTCAGTTCTTTCTCTGGATATAAAAAAGGATTTTTCATCATAAGTCCTTCAGAAAAGTTGTGGATAATTGTACTACTGAAAATAGCAAAGTCATTTACAGTTAGTCATCCCAAAACATTATATTATTTTGTATATAGTGCATTTTACTTTGTGGAGAGTTCATGGAGGATTTTTAAAGTTATTATTTTTTTTCTGAGAGCATCCTGCTCATCATCTCTCATCATAATAATACATACTACAAGGTTATTTAGCCATTCCCCAGTTGATGGGCATCCCCTCAATTTCCAGTTTGTTTTTGCCCTGAGAAGAGAGCTGCTCTATTTTTTATACATAAAGGTCATCAAAAGAAAGTGAAACAAAGACTGAAATGGTAGTTATATATATTGGCAATATATCAAGTGAGATGCAGAATTGGGAGAGGGAGATACACATGGGTAATGGAAAGAAGTCAGCATGTCACCTAATCTTTGTTCAGAAATAAACAGTACATCAGGTACAATTGAATTGGATGATATGTATATAAGCTGCCTAGGCATGTCTCCTATTATTCATTCCAGACTAAAACTTCTTCTTTCCTTCCTCCCTCCTTCCTTCTTTCCCTCCTTCCTTCCTTCTTTTCCTTCCTCCTTCCTCCTTTTCCTCCCTCCCTCCTCCCTTCCCTCCTCTCCTTCCTTCCTTCCTTCCTTCCTTCCTTTTTTCCTTCCTTCCTTCCCCACTCCTTTCCATTCCTCCTTCCTTCCTCCCTCTCTCTCTTCCCTCCTTTCCTCTTCTCTTCCTCCCTTCCCTCCCCCTTCCCTTCTCTCTCTCTCCCTCCCTCCCTCCCTTCCTTTCTTTCTTCCCCCTTTCCTTCTTTTATCTTTCTTTTCTTATTTTTTCAAAAACTAACCTGAGGATTGGATAGCCTGTCCCCCTTCCCCCCTGCCCTTTTACTTGTGACTCATTGTCTAACGACTATAAGGTATTTTTCATTGTTCTTTTTCTTTTTAAATGTTTGAATGATGTTCTTTATGTTTTAAATTCTTGAACCTTCTTAATGACACCCTCTTCCCCCAACAGAATATCATATTATCAAATATATATGTATATTTTCAAGCAGATATATACATACACATGTATTTATTTATATATATTCTCATATATATATGTATATATACATATATATACACACACAAACATATTCAAACAAAAGAAATGTGCATAATCATCATAATGGAGAATGATTCATTTCACATCTATATCTCATCATCTCTCAGCCAAGAAATGAGATGTATGTTTGATTATCAGTTCTCTACTGTCACGACTAGACACTTTATTGATCAGACTCCTGAAATCCTTTATCTTTGTTTTTCTTTTTTTTTATAATGATTGTACAAAATATTTTTTTCTTGATCTGTTTTTATTCTTTAATTTTAGTTCATTCAAGTTACAGGGTAGTTTTTTTAAGACCGTCTATTCTCAAAATCTTTGAAATACTTCTAACATTTGACAGTGGCAGAATAAGCATCAGCAATTTGAAATTAAATACTTTGAGATATTTTGGTGGAAAGCTTTACAAAAGAATAAGTTTATATTGTATTTTCCAAGATTAAAGAACCTCCTAGATTTAATTCATAATTTTTCCATTCTGTAAAATCTAAACCATTGTAAAATTTTTAACTAATTATGACTCTTTTGATTTACCCACATTCAAAACCCTAATAGCACTAATTTCATATTGTTTGTATGTTTTTTTTTTTTCAGTCTTGCACAATTTTCAAAAGGATGCACAGGTTTTGCTGCAATTTTCCAAACTCACCTTTGCATTCAAGTAATTATGGAAAATTTCAATCTCAAGCACATCTTATGGAAAATCAGAGCCAAATGAAAACATGGTGCATAATGGAGCCCAAATGTACATGACTACAGTACAGAGATTGCTACTATAGGATTCTATAATGTATAGGCATAAGGGCTAATTTCACAGCTGGTGTGTTTTCTGCTGACCTGAAACTGAAGGGGAGGAAAAGTTTGTTGAGCAAAGAGCATCAAAGAGATTTAGCTAAAATGGTGTGCTTGGACTGGTAGATGAAATTCTCTGGACTGGAACCTGGAAATTCTCTTTAAAGTTATGAGCATAAAGAGCCAAATTTGGTAAGGCAGAAGAAAAATCAGTGCAGATCAGCAAAGCAAAAAGTATTTCCTTAAAACATTTCCCCCCTCATCTTACATTCTTTACTAAGACTTGGCATTTTATACATTTAACTGAGTTGGGTTGGTCTCCTAGATCAAATAACTCGCTATGAAACTACATTTCAACAATTCATATTCCTCAAAGGCACATCTTTTCATCAGTATGAAAAGTTGGGTTTTGCTCAGTAGATATTAGAAAAGAAGAAAAAAAAACTACTTTGGTCATGCACGATACTGTTGTATGTTTTCCATTGTGAATTTCTTTAACTGAACATTTGAATATATCCCTATTCTATCCAATAGTCAGTCTTTATTCCTGTAGCCTAAAATATAAACTCCTGTATGGCTTTTAAAACCCATTATAACCTGGCTTTTTACACTTATTATGTATATTATTCCCCTTTCTGTGGTATATAATCTAGGCCATCTGTTCTTATTGATGTTAATTCTCCATCTCATGTCTCTGTCCCTTTGCCATGGTTGTGCCCTATTTCTGGAATAAACCCCTTCCTCCCCTTTGCCTTATTTATCCATTACTTCCTTCAAGATTGAGCTCAAACTTGATCTTTTATATAAAACCTTTCCCCTACCTCAAAATTTCATTTCATTAATAAGTATCTATGGAGCTAGATAATATAGCAAATTGAGGGCTAAGTCTGGAGTCAGGAAGACTTATCTTCCTGAGTTCAAATCTGACTTCTGACACTTATAAGCTGTGTGACTCCTGGGAAAATCGCTGAACCTTGTTTGACTCATTTTTCTTTTCTGTAATATTAGCTGGAGAAGGAAATGCAAACCATGCCAGTATCTTTGCCTAGAAAACCCCAAATGGGGTCACTAAGAGTCAGATGCAAGTGAAAAAATGATTACAGGACAACTTGAATGCCAGCTTTGAAGCTAAGAACTGGGTTCAAGTCTTATCACTGATACCAATTGTCTGCTTCTCTCTGGTCAAGTCATTTAATTTTTTAGTACTTTAAACACTTGCAGCAAAGCTTCCAATGTGCCTAGACAACATAGATTGAAAGGTCAATTCATAGCCTTATTTATATTTACATATATGCATGCAGTCTCCTCCAATAGAATACAATCTTTTTCAAGTCAAAGACTGTTGTGTTTTTATTTTTGTGTGATTAGCATCTATCATTATCACATGGTAGACACAATAAATGTCTGTTGATTGATTATGGGTTCTGAAAACTAATGCTGGGATATAGTAAAATATCTTTGTCTAAAAGTAAAAATCACAACAGTTTGGTAATTCAAATACTGAACCAATTTAATGCTCCTAGACCACCTTAGGCATTGATGCTTTATGTAAAGTGTAAAGAGAAAGAGAAATAGAAAGCAATCTAATAGGAAGCCACTAGTATAAATGAAAAGGACCAGAGTCAACTGGAAGATTAAAAACATGGAAAAAGTGTGAAAGAATGACTCTTGATGGGAATCTGCTAATATCTAACAGAAAGAGAACTTATCAATTGGGAAAAACAAGGAATTAGGGAATGAGAGCAGTTTTGGTTTATAAACTGACAGATTTGAAAGACTTCTGTGGAACCAATTTAGAAATACCATGCTAATGCTTTTGTATCTTCATATAATACTAACTATTGAATAAGACAGGTTTTAAATGAACTCCACAAATTACAGTAAGGAATGGTGTGAATTAGACAAGGATTTCAAGGATACTAGGCAGTATTTGGACAAATTGTAAGTAGTACATTTGGTATTCATTCATTCACTCATCCATTCAATAGGCATTTCTGTAGATAACCATATGTAAGAGAAATAGAAATACATTAATCTTATGACACTGTAACTAATCTTGTTCAGAGTCACATACAGGACAATGCTCAATTCAGGAAAGAGATCTTCCTTTTTTTAAAAATAAAATCACACATTTTTCCCCATCATAATTACTATTCAAAAATTGTACAAATATTACTAACCTCACTTTCATAAGAAAATGGAAACAGAAACAAGTAATATATGTTGTGCAGGGGTTATTCAACTAGGAAGTAGGGAAGTTAGCATTTGAATTTAATCTTTTTGATTACAAATTCATTATTCTTTCTTACTATACTATTCTACTTCTCTAAATCAATATTTTTCTGGTGTTCTTCTACAGTATTCAATTCTTGTGTTCTTCAGACTGTATGGATACAAAACATTTTGTTTCTTCTGCCTAGAAACTGAAAATCAAGTTATGAAATATAGTCTGTAACTCAAATGGTCAGTTGTAAGGGACTCTCTCTTCATTGGTGGAAAGTGATTGACATGCTTGTGTGAGGATAGAATTGGTAAAATCTTAATCTCTCCCTTTTTTGCCTCTGTCTTTGTGACTTTGTTTATTCTCTCTCTCTCTCTCTCTCTCTCTCTCTCTCTCTCTCTCTCTCTCTCTCTTTCTCTCTCTCTCTCTCTCTCTTCTCTCTCTCTCTCTCTCTCTCTCTCTCTTTCTCTCTCTCTCTCTCTCTTTCTCTGTCTCTCTCTGTCTCTGTCTCTCTGTCTCTGTCTCTGTCTCTCTCGGTCTCTTTCTTTCTCATTGTTCTTAAAAGGAAAGCTCATTTGATTCATTCTATTTGTATTATCTAGTATGTCTTCTCATCTGTATACTTTTATTGACTGAAGTTTTGCTATTAATTTGGGCAATTAAGATTCTTTGCTATTGGTTATGTGTATTCACTGAAGAATTGGCATTTTATGGGAAAAGAGTCAAACCTTGTGGAGGAGCTTGGTGTCTTCCATTTTCATTAAGAAATAATGAATAGGATTTTAGCTTGAATCTAATTTTTTTTCCTGTAGACTAACAATACTTAATGGAGCAGATAGATAGAAGTCTATCCCAGTAACCCCTTTCTCTGATGAGAGCAAGAAAGCACTGGACCCAGTCTCGTGCTTCCCTTCCTGACATAAATCAAAGTCTACCTTTGAAAAAGTTGGGTGATAGGAGATCATTATACACTTCGACAAAGATATTGTATGAGGACATATTTTGATGGAAGTGGATTTCTTTGACAAAGAGACCTGAGTTTCAATTGATAAATGACGGACAAAAGCAGCTACACCCAAAGAAAGAACACTGGGAAACGAATGTGAACTATCTGCATTTTTGTTTTTCTTCCCGGGTTATTTATACCTTCTGAATCCAATTCTCCCTATGCAACAAGAGAACTGTTCGGTTCTGGTTCTGCAAACATATATTGTATCTAGGATATACTGCAACATATCCAACATATAAAGGACTGATTGCCATCTAGGGGAGGGGGTGGAGGGAGGGAGGGGAAAAAAATTGGAACAGAAACGAGTGCAAAGGATAATGTTGTAAAAAAAAAATTACCCTGGCATGGATTCTGTCAATATAAAGTAATTATTAAATAAAAATTAAAAAAAAAGAAGAGCAGGAGAAAAAATAAAAGAGAACTGAACTTCCAGTTAATGTGGACATTTAAAAAAAAAGAAAAAGAAAAAGTTGGGTGATAGAAAAGTTAAAGCTCTCAATTTTTGTCTCCCTATGAACCACATCTGGACAGATCCACATGGACACATACAATTTTTATCACCAAAATATCACATGTGCCATTTCCTTACAAAATAAATAAAGATAATATGGAACTTATTGAGGAACACATAAATAATGTATGTTTTTGAAGAATGGAAGTGTTAGAATAGGGAAACAGTATAAAAGAAAGCAATAGGATAAAATGGATAAAGAGGTAGCTGACCTTGAAAAAAAAAAGACCTACTTTCAAGTCTTGCTTTTTGAGACATGTATGTAGCTTTAGGTAAATCAATTAACCTTTCAATATTTCAGACAATGCCTTAAGATGTAAATTGAAGGACAGTTGTCTTTTTGTATTGGTAAGAAGATCTTTTGTCTATGGGAGTTCCTTACACTATTTAAAACACAGCTCTATCCAAAAAAATAAAAAAAGACTCATCGAAAAATGAGAAACAAAGATCATTTCAATGAAGTTGAATGAATAGGAACTGAAATGATAGAGAATTAGTCTGTAATAGTCATGGGAATAATTTTCCAGATGAAGAGAAAATTCATGGCTTGGTTGTAACAAGGGAAATGATAAAAGGGCCCAGAACCTGAATTATCGGGAAAGATGATATTTTTGATTATGATAAAAGAGAAGAGAAAGATGCATTTTTTTTTTTTTTGATGACGCAAAAGTTAAGTGACTTGTCCAGGATCACACAGCTAGGAAATGTTAAGTGTCTGAGATCAGATTTGAACCTCAGAACCTGACTTCAGGGCAGTGCTCTATGCATGAGAAAGATGTTTTTGAAGTCAAAATTTCATGTGTGGAAGGATAGTGCAAGGATTTGTTAAAGGTAGAGCTTGATGAATAATAGAGGACAGGTGATGGAAAAAAAGAAAAGAATCAGTTTTAATTATCTTAGATAATTTAGACCATTGCACTGTTAAACTGTGAATGGAGTAAATAATGGCTTCAATCATTTAAATTTAGGATACATATAAAATAGAGACAAATCAGAGAGAAATTAGATGGTAGATGAATAACACCAAATGTCTAAGGAAATAAAAATCATGCTGAGACATTTCCATTCAATTTAACTAGGAGGAAAACTTTGATAGATTTTGCTAAGATTTTATAATAGTAACCACAAGAAAAAGGATTAAAATATCTAGATTCTTACTAAATGAGAAGAAAATATGGTTTTAAAGTTGTCTTTTTAATTAGAAAGGTCCAAGTTGAAACCAGATCAGATATAGGACACTCTTTCTAACTTCCATCATGTTAATTGTAAAAACAGTAGTCAGTAACATGCCATATATGAGGGACCTTGCTTATCTCAGGGAGAAAGGTAGCAGAAAAATATCTGAAACATAATTTGATTCAATCTTTCTCATTCTCACTCTCTGCTTTTTGTACTCTCTAGTGCTTACTGGATTCAGAAAGTCTTTTGTATCCAGTTCTTGTTAAAAATTGTTCTTATTCTTCTGTTTAGTACTATGAATATGATTACTAAACACAACCCATTCCAACAAAAAGAAAAGAGAAAAATAACTAGAGATCACATCATTGAAACTGGCTGAAAACTTTACCTGGACAACTTGCCAAACTCATTTGGAAGCCAGACCACATGGGGACAGTTAGTAAATCATGTTTTTTGTTGCTAAAGTCATGTATTGCTAAGTCATGTATTTTATTGTTTTACTGTTGTAAATTTGTTGCCTGAGACTGTCTATTCTTTTAAATGCGGTACCTTCTAACATTATTGGTGGAGTTGAATGTTGTGAGAATGGGAAGTGTTTGAGAAGAAGAGTCAGGCAAATAATAGCCAAAGAAAAATGTATTCTAATTACATTTCCTTTAAAGAAAGATAACTAAAGAAAGCAAGTATATGTGTGGGAGTATATTGTGAAATTTGAGTCAACCCACTTAAAATTTCTCAGGGCAATGAGGGAAAATTCAGAAATATCAATCTTGAAAAATAATATAAAAGATCACGATTTTAAAAGATTAAGAACTCAGATCAATGCCATGACCAATTATGACTTCAGGAGATTCATGATGAATCATGTTTCTCACTTCCTGGCACAGAGAAGATGCACTAAAGTTACAGAACAAGATATGGCCAATGTGATTTATCTTATTTGATTATATTTGCTAATTACAAGGAAGGTTTATTTGGAGCAGGGGCCATAAATAGAGTTGTAAAAAGTGATAGTAAGTTTAAAAAATACTGAATGAAGTATTTTTAAAAATATACAAAAGAATGGCAAGAAGTTTGGGAGCTGACATAGATAGGCAGGACACTTTGGTTACTATGTAACCTTATGAAAACTACACTTAAAAAAAATTCCACAATTTAATTTTTCTTTTCCATTTTTCTTTGTATCCTGCAATTCACATTAGTTAAGTTTATAATAAAAAGAAATAAAAAACACTCAATTATATGAGTCAGGAAACTTGGGATCAGAACTCAACTCTGTGGCTGACTTGTCTTCCTTTAACTATTAAATCAATTTAAATTGATTCACACTTGATAAGTGCCTAATAAGTTCAAGGTAGTGAACCCAGGCACTAATAATATGAAGATTAAAACGATATGGTTTCCATCTTCAAGAAGATTATAATTTAATTGGAGAATGTATAGGGGAATAAAAGAAGATAGAGTGTGGTAAAGATAAAAGAAAGCTTTATAGTGTATAAAAAATTCTGAGGAAAAAAAGATCATTTTGGACAAGAGGATAAGAAATAGCTTTGTGAAAGCAGCACCTGAATTGGTCCATGAAAGAAGGAGGAGAAGCATTTTAAGGAATACAGGTAAGACCTTTGGAAAAGGTGGAGTAGTAGATAGAGCACCAGCCCTGGAATCAGGAGAACCTTACTAGTTGTGTGACCCTAGACAAGTCACTTAACCTTGATTGCCTCCCCTACTCCCACCAAAAAAGTAGAGGTAATAATAGCTAGCATATATATTGTCTTTTAAGTTTGTTAAAGAGCTTTGTGTGTGTTATTTCATTGACCCTATTTTACAGATGAAGAAACTGAGGCTGAGAAGTTAAGTGACTTGTCCAGGTTCACATAGGTTACTTGTATCTGAAGAAGCATTCTAGTTCAGGTCTTTCTCACTTCGGCTCTAAAACAATCCACTCTGACATTTAGGGTAAAGAGATGACAAATTTCGTGCATGGGGAATGATGTGCATGAATAAATGGAAGTGGGTGACTGAAGAATAAGATAGGAAAACAATAATAGTACTGTTTGTCTGGCATGTCGAATACATGAAGAGGAATATAATAACATATGTTTGGAAACACAAGTTAGAGCCAGAATGTCAACCTAAGGACATAATAATAAATAAATAATCTCAGGTCAATAATCTCCAGGGACAGTGGGATACTTTGAAAGGAAATAGTCTTACTATGAGGAAATTATAGATTTATCTCAGGGAGTATGTGAACATGCATATGAAGAATGAGAAGACAGAAGACATCCTACTGTCATTGATGTGTATACACACACATGTGCCTATTGTATACACATGTATGTGTATAGGTATGCAACACATGTATACATGTACCCACATACAAACACACAATGCTTGCATGCATGTATATCTATATTAATGTTTACCTATGCAAATATGCACATGGGCATATTCCTAAAGTTAATGGGTGTTATATGTGTATATATATATATTTATGTGTGTATGTATATGTATAACATACATATACATATATTATATATGACATATGTGTATTGTAATACCACTATATAGATGTTTTCATTAAGAAATAATCTACCTAGATGATACAATGGATTGAGTACTGGACCTGGAATCAATCTGCCTTTAGACATTAGTTGTAATCCAGAGCAACTCTTTCTCCCTCAGTTTGCTCATTTTATGAAAGATAGTGGATAATAATAGTGTTTATCTCCCAGGGTTGTTGTGAAGTTCAAATAAGATAATATTTGTACCCCTTGCAAAACTTGAAGAGTTATAGAAATATTAGTTATTATTATTATTAGCAGCCACATTCTGGGTTAGTTCTCTAGGAGAGGAAGAACTAGAGGCAGAAAGGCAGTATCTTAAAGTGACATTAAGAGTGGATTTGAAGTAAAGAAGGCATCCCCTTGAATCTCTACTCTGTTACTTCCTGCTATGTGACTGAGTAATTCACTTAACCTCTTTGCCCTTCAGCTCCTCATTTGTAAAATGAAAGGTTTGGGCTAGCTAGTCTCTAAGGGCTATAAATCTATGATCCTATATACAGCAGTAATACTGGCCTTTATATAGCGAGTGCTCTAAGGTTAGCAAGCACTTGATGTACATTATCTCATTTGATCCTCTAAAAAAATCCTTTGAGACAAGCATAGCAAATATTATAATCTACATTTTGTAGATAAGGAAACCATGAGTGAGAGAGGTTAAGCTATGGACCATATGACCTCTAATGTCCCTTTCAAATATATCATTCTGTGGTTAAATGAGTAGCCCAAGGTTATATAACTAGTAGGAAGCAGAAAAAAAGACTCAAACCCAGAGGATGGCCGACTAAGACAAATGTTAACTGTATGATATTAGGCTCTCTTTCACAACAGACTTTGTGGGTTTAAGGAAAAGTACATCAGGCTCAAAATTAAAAGCTTCCAACCTTTATTAGAAGCTATCATTTGATTGCTGAGTCTTGTTTTCTTTGCCCATAAAATGGGAATTGTAATTCTTTCACTATTCATCTCACAAGATTGTTTTGAATAAATAAATACAGGATATCCCAGAAGTCTTACTGCACTCTTAAGATTTAATACTTTACAACTGCACTGAGCCTTTTAAGATCCCCTCTATTAAATTTCTATTAAAATATGAAGCATTAATGTTACATTATTCTAGGCACTATGGATAGAACACTAGACTTTGATGTCTGAATTTGAATCTTGAGCCAAAAATTAGTAGTTGTAAGGCTTAGACAAGTCATTTTTCCTCCGAGGCCCAGTTTCCTCATCTCCAAAATTTGGCTTATATTGTATAAAGTTTTGTTCCACATAAGGTTGTGAGGAAGACTCATTGTAAATCTTAAATCACTATATATTTGTGAGTTAGCACTGTAATATTTCCATTCTCAAGTGTTTTTCTATTTAACTTAAGAACATCTTAAAAAATATTAAGTGTTATTGACTTAAGGTCTTTAGTGTCTAAAAACATGTTTTTCTGACTCTGCTCAACCCAATTAGGAAATGAAAATACGATTGTATGCACTAATAGGACCCACTCCAGGCAAAAATCTCATTTACAACAATTAAGACCAGTACAGAAAACTGAGCAAATGGATTAATTTTGTGTATTTTATAATGTTGTAACCACACTGTGGAGATTGGCTAGTGTTCAGACTTTAGTCATAACTATTAAAAGAAATTTTTTTTCCATTAGTGAGATCATAGGATTCAAGGGGTACAAGGGACTTTCAAGATTGTCCAATTCAAGATTTCATTTTACGAGGGAAAAAGCTGAGGTCCACAGAGATTGTGATTTTTTTACTCATGGTCACACAGATAGCAAACTGCAGATCCAGAGCCTCTGACTTTCAGTTTTTCTCTAATGTACAAGTAATGTACAAGGATACTTTCCTTGAATGTCAGCAAAAGAAACCCCAAGCATCTTTACATTCAATTCTTCTGCCAGTCTTTGAAGTCTCAGAACATAAAATCAGAAAGTTAAAGAGAGAGGGGTCTTTGGAAATAACTGAGTTTGAAGGACATTCATTTGTTTTTTAGATCCCTCTGCATGTTGTCGCTGCTGCTGTAAGCAGGGTCACTGGGTATTGTCCAGTTCAACAAGGATTGAGGAGCAACAGGATGCCACTAGTGGCTGCCAATTTGAGAAAAACAGATGTCTTCTCAAATGGACTCTCACTAGACTCCACTGTGTCTCCTTTGCTCTTTGCCCCCTCCCTCCCCTAAATAAAAATATTTAAAGAGACACTGGCAGTTTGTAACTCAATGTAACTTAGTTCTTTGTTAGTGAAAAAGATTATCATTACTTACATTTGAAGAAGGCCCTCCCAAGCTCAGCTCATGTACATAAGGCCTTTTCCTTATCTTTCCAGTTGTTACTGACTCTCCAGCTCTAAATAATATTTATTTACTTCATAATCATCTGTATTTACTTCATATAAATTTTATGAACACACACACATATGCAGACATATGTTAGTTTCCTTGATAGAATGTAAGCTTCTCGAGGACAGTGAATTTTTATGTGGGTGTTTTTTTTTTTGTTGTTGTTGTTGCATTTTTGGTACCTAACACGGTGCCTGATAAAAATGGTGTTTAATTAATGCTTGTTGATGGATTTATTTGAAGAATTCAAATATTTATCAGGTCCTATTACTCTAAAGAAATTTTTAAGTTTTAAAGCAAGGTAATTTGTAATCACCAATGAAATCAATAATTTGTGATTTGAATGTCAAAGGCAAATAATTTGTAAAGAAAAAAAAAAAAACAGTATGATCACAGGAATAGCCAGCTTTCATTTTTGAATAACTTTGAAAAGTTATTTGTCATCATTTAAAAATGTATTGTAGGCAGGATGTCTATGAAATTATTTAAATATGTTTCAATGTACCTTTAGAGAAGGACTAGTTGAGTAAACCTCAGAGAGTTGCAGGATTCTTGATTCATTAAGAAAACAGATATAATTCAGTTACTCTGATACTAACATGTTTCTATGAAGCCTTGAAGATTATTTATTGTCCAAAAACCTAGGGTGCATTTCAATTATTTAGCACTAATAGTCTTATCCTGATTGGTGATAAGGACATGATCCTAGAAAGATGGGTTCATTATCTCCTTAGTATTCTCAACAGAACATCATCAACTCATGATGAAAACACTGACATATTTTAGGTTGAAGTTAACTCTTCACAAGCTTAAGTTCCAAGTGAAGAAGAGGTTTTGAATGTCATTAAGCTTCATTCTTTTCACAAATCTTGCACTTACTCTATTCCAGCAGAGATCTCCAAGGTCCTTGCCTTGGTCTATCACTCATCCAGTAGTTACCTAACTCTTTCTGATTATATGGTAAAGAGGAGTTTATCCCCCAAACAGATCAAGAATTGTCCATTGTCCATTTCTATAAAAGAAAAAGAAATAGGTTGTCCAGTTACTCTATGCCTGAATTTTTTCTTGACAAACTCATGCTGGCCCCTTATGGTCACTGATCCCTTTTCTAGATGTTCATTAACCATGTCTTTACATACATATTCTAGAATGATGTTGGCAAACTACAGTCTGAGGGTCAACAAAGAATGGTTGTTACATTTTTAAATATAATAAAACTTTAAAACATTTAAATGTATTAATATTATAATGAATAAAATTTATTTAATTTAAATTTATGTAAAACCAGATATATTTGATTAGGATATATCTATAGTTTGCCTACTTCTGGTCTAGAATATTAAACAAAAATTAATTCAATCTTTTAAAAAAGTTTCATACTTGGGGCAGTTAGGTGGCAGAGTGATTAGAGAACCAGCCCTGAAGTCAGGAGGACCTAAGTTCAAATCTGGTCTCAGATACTTAATACTTCCCAGCTGTGGGACTCTGGGCAAGTCACATAACCCTAATTGCTTCAGGGAAAAAAAAATAAGTTTCATACTCTTCTTATGGAGAAATTTGCCCTTTTCCACTACTTTTGTATTTTTCTATTTTCCATTTATCAAAGATCATTGGCAATAAGACAAATCACATTTGCTAATTATTTCAGTACCATAAAATATAGTTCATCTGTACTTGGTGATTTCATCTCTTAAAATCAAGTCAACAAATTAGCAAACAATTATTAAGCATTTACAATGCACCAGACCCTGTGCATTGGGAATAAAAAGAAAGGCATAAAATATTCTCTTCTCTCAAGTAACTCACAATTTAATAAGGAGAATAATATGTAAGCAACTAGAAACAGACACAATATGTATAGGATAAACTAGAGAAAGAAGCCACTAAGATTAGAGGACTGGGCAAATTAGAATGTAGGAATTTAGATGAGACTTGAAGGAAGCCAGAAGAGGGAGAAAGTTCTAGCAATTTGATACATTTAATGAAAATGCACAAAGTAGGGAAATAAAGTGCTATCAGAAATAGCACTTTATTTCTCTATTTTCACTGCATCATAGTAGAAGGAGGTAAATAAAGTGTAAGAAGACTGAAAAGTAGCAAGGGACTTTACATTTTTACATAGGACTTTACATAGGACTTTAAAAACCAAGAAGTGGATGTTGTTTTTAATTTTGAGATAATAGGGAAGCAATGGAGTTTACATAATAGAGAGATGGTGTGGCTATTAGACATATGCTTAAGGATAATAACAGATACCTAAGTATAGTCCAGACATTAGTTGATGAGTTATTTCATATGGGTAATAGCAATGTCAGAGGAGAAGAAGGAGTCTAGGAGAGATATTTTGAAGGTGGAATCCATAAGATTTGCAGCAAATACATTGTCTATGGAGGGTGCCCCCTAGGTTGAGAGCCTGGGGGTTAGAAGAATGGTAGTGACCTTTCCAGTGATAGGGAGAGAAGACAGTTTAGGAGAAAAGATAATATTTTAAATTTTAGACATTTTAAATTCAAGTTGTATGTGGCAATGCAGTTCTAGATATCCAATTAGTAGTTGGAAATGTGAGATTGGAGGTTGGGGAGAGATTAATCTGAATAAATAGATCTTTGAACCATTCACACAGAGATGATAAAAGAATCCATAGGAACTGATGAGATAATCAGGGGAGATGTTATAGAGAGAGAAGAAAAGAGAACTTGGGACAGATTATTGGGTGATCTCCATAGGTAGCAGTTGCTTGATATGCCCTTAAAATTTCCCTATTTATCTTGACTCTCAACTCCCTAGAAATCATTTTTATTCTGTCCTTTCAAGCCCAGGCATCTTTCTCTTTGACAAAATAATATAACCCAGAAGCAAAATAAGTTATGCAATTTTGACGTATGTGTAACTGATGTAATTTTTTTGACTTTGAGGTTCAAAAAATGAGTGAAAAGTCAGGGCACAATGAGTTGGACTTTTATAAAAGGGAGAAACATTTTAAAAAGTGGTTTCCTCCAGTACTTCTGTGGTTTTTGTCTTGATATATTTTGTTCTGAATCACATTTGATTACTGAAAGCAATATTATATATCTCTGAAAGAGTACTAGTTGTTGCTTTTGGAACAATAAACTATTGATACAATCAAAAAGTGGGATCACTGATTCCAAACTCCTTATTGACACAAAAACTACTTTATAAATAAGGGGGAGGAAGCACAATTTTCCAAATGTGATCATTAAATCTCTTTTTAGTTTCTGGGATTGCTCATTGCCCAATTGTATTGTCTGTCAGTAATATCATTGAGATCACCTAATTTCAGGTTAGAAGAAAATGTATAAGTCACATAAGCCAGTGTTTTTATTTGAACATAGCTATGTATTGATGGAACTAACTTGATGTTACACCATACTGTACATTGTTTTCAAGGTAATATGAGTTCTTCAACCATCTGGTTCTTCTATGTGAACGGTTAGGCTGATATCTGTTGAGAACTAAGATTTTTGGTAAAGCGATATTGTAATATCAGAGTTCCATACAATTGATACAGTATGGATAGGAATAGGGCTTAGATGTATGATTTCAGAATTGTTAAGAACTTCCAGGTGAGGAAATTTCTACTAATAGAGACTAGCACCTTGTCCTCAACATAGAGTCTTCTCTCCAGGTGAATGAGAGAGCTTCTTCCAGTGCTGAGTGAGTCTTTTAAAGTTATATAGCCAGGCTACTGGGCTTATACCCCATAGAGATACTAAAGAAGGGAAAGGGACCTGTATGTGCCAAAATGTTTGTGGCAGCCCTGTTTGTAGTGGCTAGAAGCTGGAAAATGAATGGATGCCCATCAATTGGAGAATGGCTGGGTAAATTGTGGTATATGAATGTTATGGAATATTATTGTTCTGTAAGAAATGACCAGCAGGATGAATACAGAGAGTCTTGGAGAGACTTACATGAAATGAGCAGAACCAAGAGATCATTATATATTTCAACAATGATACTGTATGAGGATGTATTCTGATGGAAGTGGATTTCTTTGACTAAGAGATCTAACTCAGTTTCAATTGATCAAGGATGGACAGAAGCAGCTACACCCAAAGAAAGAACACTGGGAAATAAATGTAAACTGTTTGCATTGTTTGTTTTCCTGGATTCTGAATCCAATTCTCCCTGTGCAACAAGAGAACTGTTCGGTTCTGCACACATATATTGTATCTAGGATATACTGTGACATATTTAACATGTATAGGACTGCTTGCCATCTGGGGGGGGGGGAAGGGATGGGAAAAATCAGAACAGAAGTGAGTGCAAAGGATAATGTTGTAAAAAATTACCCTAGCATGGGTTCTGTCAATAAAAAGTTATAATTATTAAAAAATAAAAAATAAATAAAGTTATATAGCCAGTATGGGTCAGAGGTAGGAATTCTTGAACTAAGGTTTCCTAGAGCTTCAAAAGCTAACCTCTTACTACCATTCCATAATTTCTTTTACAAACTTTGTTGTTTTCATATTTTCTCTTGATTACAAATTGGAAATTTTATTTGAACTTTCCAAGGACATCTTATATAACAGTTTAACAATGTGGTATTAAGCTCTCTTAAGTTTTGCTTGATTTTTAGACCTAATCATCATTTTAAAAAGAATGGTTTCTCTGGTAGAATCCATAATGGAATATTCTACAAACTTAGCATATGACTGAGATGTCTCATTTGGGAAGAGTTTTTGAAGATACTTTTTACTTTATGGAGTCTTCCTATTTACCAAGTCTCCTTATTTTAGTTAGGCTGGAAATATGTGGCTACTCATTGGCCCAGTCCTACTATCATTACCATAGTACTTTCTACTTGCTCTATTTCCAATCTAGGACAGTTCTCCATTTCTAGACAACCTGGAATCTCATATTTTATCTCATCCTTTCCCATTGGCTTACCATATTGATTTGGAAATTATTGTGGATGCTCAGTTGGTATCGCCCATGGCTACTCAAAACTCCCACATACAAGAGAGCCTTAGCCTCACTGGTAGCTGATATTAAAATTGTGGGCCAACAAGACTAATAGGATGGGCTTCTTAATAAAGATGGAACTTGAAATAAGCTGAAAAGTTGGAAAGTAAAGAATGTATGTGTTCCTAGCACATAGAAGGACAGCCTGTGAAAAGACATGGAGGTAGAATGAGGAATTTAAAGATAAGTAAATACATTGATCTGGCAGATTACTTGATTTATAATCAGTTCATATACTTGGGCTTACCCTTGTATTTAACCTTTCAAAATGAGTGTAGAGACAAAAGAAAATAGACATCTAGGCAGGAATACTGGAGGTGGAAGTTATGGCAGAGAGGAACTAATTGGACATATTAGCATTAGGCTCTTTAGAAACATGTAACCCTTCCAAAAAGCTATGCTCTCAGGGAACCAGGTGCAAAAGGACATTATATGGTCCCAGGAAGGGTAATAGGTAGAATCACTATTGAAATGAGTCCTAGACTGAGACAGCAAATACAGGAACATACACTGTCAGCAGTAGAACAGAAGTAGTAGAACAATGGTGGAGTCCCTGAGTCAAGCTTTTTGTATGCAACAAAAGAATTCCAGGACCAAATAAAGGAGTTACTGAATCAAAAAATGACTATAACCTAAGAAAGAGGCTTAACTCTCAGCAAGGCATTAAGTCATGACAAGATGAGAAAAACTCATAATTGATGCTTCACAGGCATTATGAAATTTGTGAGCCTGGTGACAGGATCTGGCATTACTTAGGAAAAAAATGCTTGGCCTTTTGGAGGAAATATCAATTGCAAAGTCTTACTAAAAGCCTAGAGTTTTTATATAAGCCTCTGGAATGGTAAAATTGACCAGAGAGAGAAAGAACTATTACCTTGACTAAACAGTGAAATGGTATAGGAGAAAGAATGTTAAATTTGGGGCTAGGAAGAGCTGTATTCAAATCCTGCCACTGACAGTTTACTAGCTAGGTAACTCTGGGCACGTTGCTTAATCTCTTTCAGCCTCCATTACCTCTAATAATAGCATCTATTTTCCAGTTGTGAGGATCAGATAAGATAATGGATTTAATATTAGCAATAATATTAACATCAACCTTAAAGGGCTATACAATTAATAGTTATCATTTTTGCCTGTTTATAGGTATGGCTGTGAGTTATTTCTTTCTTTTAGCCTCTATTTGTTCTTTTTTTTTTTTAGCCTAACTACATAAATGGGAGATGAGGGCCTTTTTTCGTTTTGGAAACAAACACGAATGATCTGATTTTCCCATAGAACATTTTGAGTAGGATTCCCTTGTTCCCCTACCCTTTCCAGTGTATGATTAAGAGCCCTGAAGAAGCTAAACAATGTAACCAAGAACTATAGTTGTCAGACACAAGTTTTCTAAGTAACCCAAAGAAACAGTGAAATCTTATGATTCTCTATATGCCTCGGTTAGTTGTTTGACTATAAAAATGTACTTTGGTAAGAGGTACTAGGTGGACCTGAAGTCAAGAAGATCTGAATTTGAATATTGCCTCAGATATTTACTAACGTATGACCCAGGCTTAAACATAACCTCTGTTTGCTTCAGTTTATTCAACTCTAAAATGGTGGCAATAATAGTAAATATCTCTCAGGGTTAAGATGATATTTGTCTTTTTAAAAAGTGCTTAGTGTAGTGTCTGGCACATAATAGGTGCTATATGAATTCTTATTTCCTGTTCTTGTCCCACTCACTCATTTTAAAATATTAAAAGCCTGTTATTTCCTTAAAATTTTGTCAAGGAGTTAGTATAGAGGTGAGGGAGAATTGTAGATAAATCTGATGAATCAAAAGAAATTGATAAGACTATGATGGATATTAGGCTATATTATAAATTATGACTTCTCCATGAAAAGTGGCATAAAAGACTTCATTAAGGACATGTAGTAAGGACAGAAAAAAAGCAAGATTGAGGTAGAAAAGTTGAATACAAGTGTTGCCTTGAAATACACAAAATTCTATTAGAAAAATGGGAGTCTTTCAGCACATAGGTAGATCCTTTATGAGGAGTTCAGAGTATGAAAGGTGTGCATCTCTCTGTACTGGTGAACCAAGTACCCATGCCCTTGGAATCCTGGTTATGGTAGAATAGAAATCCTGGTATGATAGAATATTGAATATAAACTGTTTCTGGGGAGATAATGTTGATAACTTGCCTCAGGACAGAAAGAAAATTAATCATTCAACATTAATTCAGCACCTACTATGTGAAAATATTGTCCTCAGTGTAGGAAATGCAAAAACAAAAATGACAAAATATTCCCTGATCTCAGAGATTTTATAATCCTCATTAGGAGAAAAAATAGGCACTTGTATGAGTAAAAATTGTTTGAATAAAGATGAAACCACTAATTTCTTCCAGGACTACCAGGCAAAAATGCAAGTACAAGCTAACTCTCCACTTAAATTCTGCTTTAAGACTTTAAGGTCCATGCTGATTTACTCTGGGATTTCAAAGAAGCTATGTAACCTTCCCTGGTCTATCTGTGGAGAAGGTATAATGACATTTCATATTTCTACTGAGCATTATTGGGAAGGATTATGGAATTCATGCTTGAGAAGACATTGAATGAGTACTGTTATTAAAAATGATCCTTGGCTCTGTTTGCCTCAATTGATTTCCCACTCAGTTCTTCATGACTGATGTTCTAAAAATAATTAATGAAGATGTCACTAGACATGCCTGGCATTGGGCTTTTCTATGTGCCCATGTTGTCTTTTGAACTGGTGTTCAATATGTTTCATACATAATACAGCACCGCTGTCTATTTCCTTTTAACTTGTATCACTTCGAATTCAACTTGTCTCAGCTTATGGATGAAGTGGGCTTTCAAGATAAAGACAAGACACAGTCTTCTCCTTGCATGAAGTGCCTTGGAGCTTTAGAAGTCCTAGTGAAAATGTGCCATTAAGGCATTAATAGCTGGAATATAGAGCATCAGGAAACTCAGCATGCAGATTTCTCCTTTTCTTTTGCAATTACAGAAGGGTATTTCCTAATCTTGAGCAGTTTTAAACTGCCCTTCTACCACAAGGCAGAATTAGTATGACCCTCTGAAGAAATTCCACTGTGGGTGATACATGTAATGAGCTTAAAGAGATTTGGCTTAGAGTCATCCTTAATTGACAGCATATGACTGCCTGGAATCACACAGCCACTTTACAAACCATTCGAACAAGTAATTCCAAATTAATACACATCTAATTCATTATTTATGTAGCAAATTATCTTCTTTCACAGCAAGCAGGAGCTTTCCAAATGGTTCATCACTGTAGTTAACTGCAGATTGAGGGCAGGGGGGTTGTCCTTTGTTGAAGACAATGAGACCAAATGCTTACAGAATTGGTTTAGGCCTGTGGGCCATTCTGTTCTCTCCTTTCTATCTAGCCCACTGCAGAGCTAAGAGGAAGCAAAACATCATGTGTTCCCACTGTTTTATCTATATTTCTCTACTGCTCTCCTGTCAACAGTGCCAATTGTGCCCTCATTGGCTAGCAGAGTAGGAATCGATCTTGGGCATTAACTAGTCCAACACTTTCATTTTACGAGTAGGGATACTGATATTCAGAGAGATCAAATGATTCCACCAAGATTACAGAGATAGTTAATGGCATAACCATGATTTGAGCTTACATTTTCTGACTGCCAGTTCAGTGTTTTCATAATTGTGTCAGGTATAAAAAAAATCTGTTTTCTTTACCATTCTTGCTAGTAATAATTAAAGTATTACCATTGAGATGCAGGAACTAAAGACAAAGCACTGACCATTTGGTATCTAATGGGATAATTCTGACCGGCAAGAAGCAGAGGGGTTTAGTTAGCTAGCATAGGCAGTAGCTGTGGCTATGGCAATGAGACAGCTCTCAACTTTGTCTCTCATAATTTTTGTTTTGACTTATTTGACTTATGAAATGATAATGACTTATCATTTGACTTATGAAGAAACCAATATGTAGAACTAATGTTGATTATGAATCAGTGTTATTTATTAGAGTAATAAAAAGATAACATGGCATAGTAGAGGGATAGCTGGCCTTGCAGAATTTTGCGTTTTAATTCCCAACTTTCATATATATTGACTGTAGGCAAATCACTTAACCTTTTAATATTCTTGACAAGTAAAACTATCAGTTGCAAAGAATGTACTAATCTGCATTAGCGGAGGAATTTTTTTCACCTGGAACCTTCCTAAACCAAGAAATCATAGATACTGTCTATAT
The DNA here is from genome assembly GCF_016432865.1 of Antechinus flavipes. NCBI lineage: Eukaryota > Metazoa > Chordata > Mammalia > Dasyuromorphia > Dasyuridae > Antechinus > Antechinus flavipes. The sequence continues at coordinate 384,256,521 of NC_067398.1, forward strand.
GACCTATGTAGTAGTTATTGTTTGTCTTTCATTCTCATAGAGGACCAATAACATCAAGGAGGTGATGTCATGACTTGCAAATGAATTGGATTTAAGTGAGGCAAGGAGGTGCAAAGTTATCAGTCTCACACTCTCTCCTTCAGAGGCATCTCAGTTAATAAAAGAATGGGAAGCAGTATTTAAAAATAGCCATTGGCACAGTGGATAGAGCACTGGCTTTGGATTTAGGAGGGCCTGAGTTCAAATATGACCTCAGACATTTAGTAGCTATGTGATTATAGGCAAGTCACTTAAGCCTATTTGCCTCTTTTTATATATGAAGGTTATCTGAAGGGAATGAATCTCATTATCAATATTATAAATTAGATGTATGATTTCATTAGTGATGGTAAATTTCAATTGTCGTGTTCACCAAGTCAATACTCACACATTCCAACAAAGAATTTCTCTAGATTTCTCCATTGGAGAAGAACATGATATAGCTTAGAACATAGATATGTGTCTGGCAATCTAGAGTCAGAGTTTGTAAAGATAATTATTATGCTTCTATTTTGTTATAACCTAGCCAAATCTGAATACTAGTAGATTTTACTTTGTTCAATCAAAAACCTTTTCCCTCCCTCATTTTTTTTCCATTTTTTGCTAAAATGACACATCTTTTAATGATTTTAGTTGGCAGGTATTTCTTGATTGTTAACACTTATATTCCTTTGAGCTACTTCCTTTTGCTCCATGATATTTGTCATACTTCTAAGGGGAATTTCTAGTAATTAGTGTTGTTCTCCAGTTTAGTTTTAGTGTTATATTTACAGAGCACAACTTTGTTGTGTGTAACTGTGTATAACTAGACTTAATAAAAAGCAAAGTAACTATTCCTTAGTTTTAAAAAAAGGAATGAAGAAGGGAGGGAGGGGAAAAGTAGGAACAGAAGTGAGTGCAAGGGATAATGTTGTAAAAAAATTATCCAGGCATGGGATCTGTCAATAAAAAGTTATTTAAAAAAAAGGAATGAAAACTCCTCAAATTACACTTCTTATAAATACCAATAGAATGAAAGAAAATAGGAAACAAGTAGAAGGAATGATAGATTTGGAGCCAAGAACTTCTTTTCAGATTCTAATTTTGTCACCTACTACTTTGGATAAGACTATGGTGGTCACTACATTTCTCTGGATCTCCATTTCCTTATTTTTAAAAATAAAGGTGTTGGATTAGGAGGCCTCTAAGGCATTTTAGAGCTCTCTCTATGACCTCATATTCCTAAGGTTTGATATTTATGGAAATAAGAATGAAAGAGAAAAATTAAATTACAATGAAATTTAACTCTATTTTATTTTTAGGTCTGTTCTGTAGGATTGATTTGTTTTTGTTGTTTCAGTTATGTATGACTCTTCATGATCCTATTTGGGGTTTTCTTGGCAAAGATACTGAAGTGGCTTGCTATTCTTTCTCCAAATTATTTTACAGATGAGGAAACTGAGGCTGTTAAGTGTTTGAGGCCATATTTGAACTTAGGAAAATGAATCTTTCTGATTCCAGGCCTAGTATTCTCTGTACTATACTACCTAGCTGCTCTCATTCTACAGGGTTATGTCATAGGTAAAATGATAGTGATGTTCAGATAACTTTAGGCAGCATCCATCTCACTCTTTGACTCTTCTCTGCTTTGAACTTGGTGTCTTGCTAATAGTAGGGCAAAGCCCTGGGAATAAAAGAACAAATATGCAAATGATATGACACTATTTAGCAATGAGTTTCAGAGTCAGAGATGACAGAGCACATTGGTGTCAGTTCTCCTAGCTAGGAGGTATCTTTCTTTTCTTTTCTTTTTTTTTTTTTTATTTACAAAGGATATGCATGGATAATTTTCCCAACATTGATCCTTACAAAACCTTTTGATCCAAATTTTCCCCTCCTTCTCTGAACTCCTTCCCCTAACTGGCAGGTAGTCTAAGTACATGTTAAATATGTTGAAATACATGTTAAATCCAATATATGTATACATATTTATACAGTTATCTTGCTGTACAAGAAAAATAAGATCAAGAAGGAAGAAAAAGAAAAACTGAGAAAGAAAACAAAATGCAAGCAAATAACAACAGAAAGTGAGAATGCTATGTTGTGTTCTACACTGTTCCCACGGTTCTCTCTCTGGGTGTAGATCGCTCTCTTCACCAACAAGTAGAACTGTTTTGAATCATCTCATTGTTGAAGAGAGTCACATCCATTAGAATTGATTGTCATATAGTCTTGTCTTTGTCGTGTATAATGATCTCCTGGTTCTGCTCATTTCACTTAGCATCAGTTCATCTAAGTCTTTCCAAGCCACTCTGAAATCGTCCTGCTGGTCATTTCTTATAGAACAATAGTATTCCATAGCATTCACATACCATAATTTATTCAGCCATTCTCCAATTGATGGGCATCCACTCAATTTACAGTTTCTTGCCACTACAAAGAGAGCTGCCACAAGCATTTTTGGACACGTGGGTCCCTTTCCTTCCTTTAAGACCTCTTTGGGATATAAGCCTAGCAGAAACACTGCTGGATCAAAGAGTACGCACAGTTTGAAAACTTTTTGATCATAGTTCCAAAGTGCTCTCCAGAATGGTTGGATCCATTTACAGCTTCACCAACAATGTGTCAGTGTCCCAATTTTCTCACACCCCCTCCAACATTTGTTGTTTTCTTTTCCTGTCATCTTAGCCAATCTGAGAAGTGTGTATTATCTCAGAGTTGTCTTAATTTGCATTTCTCTGATCAATAGTGATTTGGAGCACCTTTTCATGTGACTACAAATAGTTTCAATTTCTTTATCTGAAAATTGTCTGTTCATATCCTTTGACCATTTATCAATTGGAAAATGGCTTGAACTATTATAAATTTGATTCAATTCTCTATGTATTTTAGAAATGAGGCCCTTTATCAGGTCCTCTGGATGTAAAGATATTTTAGGATGTATCTTTCAATCCCTTCTCTGAGCAATGAGTGAGAAATACTCAAAGGTCTTTGTCTTACCTAGGACAGGATGATAAATTGAAAAACAGTGGCCCATGGGATTTTGTCTGTACTAAGTATTCTCCCAAATTCATGTCAAGATTTAGGAGTTTAGGAGAAATGAATGTTCTTTCATTTTGGGTCTAACCTAATTTGAAGTCAGGAATATAATATGTTAGAAGCCTCTCCAGGATGTGCTGCTGACTCATCTTAACAGGATCTTGCCTATAATGTAATAGAAACTCTTTACTCTGGAAGCTCAATTCATCACTTGATTGCTTCTCATGTTAGAAGTACATAAACTCCTATCTTGAGGCCTCACCTTCTGATTGGCTTGTTCCTTCCAGAACCAAGATTTTAAGGAGGAGTCCTAAGCACAAGATGTCTTCATTCCTTTCCAGGATCACTCATGTTTCATTTCTACAGGGCTTTCTCTGTCTCACACCTATGCTAGTTCTTCCTCTTCCCTCCCCCCACCCCCTTTCATGTCTCTTTTACATGTTGTCTTTCTTCATTAGAATGTAAATTCCTTGAGTACTAAGACAATCTCTCTTTTTAAAAAATTTGTAATTTTGTAATTTTGCCTAGCAAATAGTAAGAGTTAAATAAATACTCGTTGAACCCTATTCCATTTCCTATACTTTGTTGCCTGCTCATAGAAGGGCCAATTGTGGGAGGCAAAACCAACCAAAGAATGTCCTTGCTGGAATTTCTGACTTTAGGACATAGTTACACACGTATCCTTTGAGGATGACTGAGTCTAAAAGAATTTAAAGACCGTAGTCATCTTCTATTCTGTGCACTGTCCCTTAAGGCTACTCTATCTGCCTACCTGCCAGTGGCCAAAACGAGGCCAGCTCATCTGCCTTTGGGCTCCAATCCAGATCACATAGAGACAGACTGACCAGGCGGTGCAACCACTCGATCTTTCTTCAGTCATCTCAGTGGGGATAGCAGGAAGCCCTAGTGCAAGAGTGTAAGAGTACAAGAGCACAGTAGCATAAGAGTAAGAGAGTGAGTTTTGCTCAAGGCTTTCTATTTATGCTGCCTGTCTTCTGGGATTGCCCATGCCCAGCCCACTCAGAACTGTGAAGGCGGAGCCTTAGAAGGGAGGCTTCTGGAATTAGTGCTGAGTTCCAGGAGATCTAGCAAGAGGACACGCCTCTTGCCATCTCAAGAAACCTATGGTGTTCCTTTAACTTCTGCCAGACACAACCTCCTGCCTCAGAGGCCAAGCCCCTTTTTACCTTTTGGGCCCACCCTACCAAGTGACAGGGTGTACAGGCTCTGTGGCACATCTCAAAGAGAGAGCAGTGCTTCAATGCCCTTAATAATTCTGTACTGTAATCAATTCTATGCAAAATGAAAAAAAAGGACTATTCAATTTTTTCTTATCATGGAGACCAATTCTCTTGATTAGAACTCAGGGAAATATATTAGAATCAAGGTGAAGATGAGAATTCTGATAGGTGGAGGTTCAAGAACAAATTATGTAAATCCATAATAATTATATTCTTGAAGTCATGAGACAAACATAGATACCGGTGTTTGGAGAAAAAAAGCTGGAGGACAGGAAGTCACCCATTCCCTGAGAATTACAGAGAACCTCGGACTTCTAAAAAAATCACCAAACACCTTAGAGGCCATCTAGTCCAATACCTTCATTTTTAAAAAAATAAGGAAATGGAATCCAGAGAAATATAGTGACCATCATGGTCTTATCCATAGGATAGTTCCAGAATGGTAGGCATAACCACCAAATGAATATGGGGCTAACCAGAGGCTAGTCCTTTTTGTTGAATGTGATTAAGTTAATCCTTAACTATTCTACCTGGGAGTTAAATAGCATATGTTTCCCATACTTGCCTTGTATGAGGCTCATTTATTTTCTGTTGCATTTTGTGATATACTAAGATTTATCATAATCAATAATAGCTAATATTTATGTAGTCCTTTGAGGTTTGCAAAATGATATACATACATATTTATATCACTTTGAAAACCTCAAAGGATTGCACACACACACACACACACTGAACTAGATTAATCAGGAACAAAAACAATATGCCAGGAAAAAGAGGATAAAGGTACTTTTTACTCCTATGAAGAACTTAAAAAAAATTACAAGGTAAGTGAATATCCAGAAGGGGTTGAGAAAGACACAACTACCAAAAGTGTGATTAATAGCTCATAATTAGCTCTGAGAATGATAACTCATGATTAAACTCATTCTACCTCTGAAAATCTTTTTTTTTTTTTTTTGTCTTTGAACTTGATCCCTGGTAAATTTTTAAAAAAAATTTTTCTCTACCAAAATAATTTATAGAAATCACACATTCATTTCTAGTATTCTTCTTCTGAATTAATCTTAGATTCCCTCCTTTTCTAGGAGAGAATTTCAAAGGCTAATTCTAGAATAGTAGCTCAGCATAAAGCCAGGAGGCTCAAGATCAATCAAAGGTTGCTAACAGTATGCTAACATAATTTGGCACCATCTCCTGGCAGCTCAACAGAGTTAGAAAAATATGGTTCTTGCAGTCAGAGGTCTACGGATAAATCAGTTTAAATCTTCACCTCTCTAGTGCCTTATCTACCAAAAGAAGAAAAGACATTGATTCTGGTAATATTATGTGACAGACAGAGAACTGAGGGCAGAGAAGTAGTTAGGTTCTCACCTATGCAGGTAGTCTTGAGGATCTGGGTTATAGATTACATTTTAGGAGATTGAGCATTTGACACAACTGTAGTCCTTAGGTTCCCAGGAGAGTACCTTAGGTATGGGCCTTTTTCTTTTATTAAGTATGAAAGGATATCATAGTTTTATAGTGGACTATGGAGTCAGAGGACCTAGATTTACTTCTGGTTCAGCCTTTTACAACTCTCAGTAACTTAGATCTCTGGTGCTTGGTTTCCTTACCTATAAAACTAGGGTTTTAGGTTAGATCATCTCTAGGATCCTTTGCATCTTTAAATATGGGATTCTGTGGGTTCATTTTTGACATGTCTTTTACTCTTTTCCCAGACCTAGACTTTTTGAATTACTTTCTGATGCTATCTTTATCTTTTATCCCATAGAGACAACTTTTAGAATGTCTGAAAGTTACAGTCAAGTTCAATTTAAATCAGCAAGCTTCCATGGAGAGAATACTACCTCTGTAGTATGGAGGCCTTTCCATACCCAGCTCATAAAGTAGATTCCTCAATCAAGGTACCCCAGAGTTCAAGATACTGAATAGATCTGCGACTACTTAAAACTATAGTTCCCGAGCACCCACTACTATGTTTATGTTTTCCTACTTTTTAAATTTTAATTTCCTCTTCATTGGTGGAAAGTTCTCCTTTTTCATTTTTAAGACTGACAATTTGATTTTCCTCTTAACTTTTTCTAATCAAATTTACTTAAGGTTTATTTATTTTGTTGGCTTTTTCATAAAACCAACTCTTAGTTTTGTTAATTCAATAGGTTTTTGTTTTTTTTTTTTACTTTCAATTTTATTAATCTCTCCTTTTATTCTTAGAATTTCAAGTTTAGTATTTGATTGGGGTTTTTAATTTGCTCTTTTTCTAGCTTTTTTTTTTTTAGTTGCAAATCCAATTCATTGATCTTCTCTTTCTCTATTTTATGCAAGTAGGCATCTAGAGAAATAAAATTTCCCCTTATTACTGCTTTGGCTGCATCCCACAAATTTTGGTATGTTGTCTCTTTATTGTCATTCTCTTTAATGAACATATTAATTGTGTCTATTATTTGCTGTTTCATTCTTTAGGATGAGATTATTTAGTTTCCAATTACTTTTTGATCTATTTTCCCCTGGCTTTTTATTGAATATAACTTTTATTGCATTGTGATCCGAAAAAAAAAATGCTTTTATTATTTTGGCTATGGTCAATTTTTGTATAGGCTCCACAAACTGCCGAGAATTTCTTTCTCCATTCAATTTTCTTCAAAGATATGTCATACCTAACTTTTCCAATATTCTATTTACCTCTTTAACTTCTTTCTTATTTATTTTGTGGTTTGATTTATCTAGTTCTGAAAGAGCAAGGTTGAGATCTTTCCCTATTATAGTTTTGCTGTCTATTTGTTCTTGTAGCTCTCAACCTCTTCTTTAGGAATTTCCATGTTATACCACTTGGTATAGCAAAATATAGTTTCCTTCCTTATCTCTTTTAAGTAGATCATTTTTTGCTTTTGTTTGATCTGAGATCAGGATGGTTACTCCTGCTTTTTTTTTTTACTTCATTTGAAGTATAATAGAGTCTGCTCCAGCCTTTTACCTTAACTCTATATGTATCACTTTGCTTTAAATGTGTTTCTTGTTAACAACATATTGTAGGATTCTGGCTTTTAATCTAATCTGCTATTCACTTCCACTTCACCCCATTCACATTTATGATTAAAACTACTAATTCTGTATTTCCTGCCATTTTATTATCTGCACATTATTCTTTTCTCTTTCCCTTCCAAACCAGTATTTTATTTACTTGCCTCAAGCAGCCCTCCCCCTTTACAGTCCCTCCCCCTTTTTTATACCTTTACCCTACTATTTCTGTTTTCCCTTCTATTTAGTCTACCCCTTCCTTTTTTTGCCTTTCTCCTCCCACTTTTCAATAAGGTAAGAGAAGTTTTGTTGTAAAACAAATATGTCTAATAGTTTCTCTTTGAGCCAAATCTGATGAGAATAAGATCCACACAATGTTCATCCCCCTCCTTTCTTTCCCTCAAATATAATAGGTTTCCTTTACCTCTTCATGAGATGTAAATTCCATCACTTTACCTCTAATTTTCCTTTTTTCTGGTACAATCATCATTCCACCTTTAGTTTCTTTTTCTTATTATAACAGTAAAATCAAATTATACATGTACTCTCTATGTATACCCATATCAGAAATACAGTTCTCAAGACTTCTTTTTACCTTTTTATGCTTCTCTTGAGTCCTATATTTGGAGGTTAGATTTTTTGTTTAGCTCTGGTCTTTTCATCAGAAATAAATGGAATTTACCTGTTTCATTGAATGCCCATCTTCTTCCCTGGAAGAAAATGCTCATTTTAGTGGGGGTAGTTTATTCTTGGTTGCTTTCCAAGTTCCTTTTTCTTTTGGAAGATCAGATTCCAGGCCCTTTGATCCTTTAAGGTAGAAGCTGCTAGATCCTAGGTAATCCTTATTGTGGCTCTTTGGTATTTGCATTGTTTTTTTTTTTTTTTTTTTTTTTTTTTTTCTGGCTGCTTGTAATATTTTTAACTTGGTCTGATAGTTCTGAAATTTAGCCACAATATTCCTTGGAGTTTTACTTTTGGGATCTCTTTCAAGAGATGTTCGGTGTATTCTTTCATTGGCTATTTTACCTTCTGATTTTATGGTGTCAGGGCAGTTCTCTTTGATAATTTCCTGAAAAATAGTGTGTAGGCTCTTTTTTCATCATGATTGTCAGGGAGTCAAATAATTTTTAAAGATTGCCTCTCCTAGATCTATTTTCCAGGTCAGTTGTTTTCCCACGTAGGTATTATACACTTTTTTTTATTTTTTCATTTTTTTGGTTTTGCTTGACTGATTCTTGATGTCTCATTGAGTCATTCATTTCCATTTGTTCATTTCTGATTTTAGTGAATTATTTTCTTCATTTACTTTTTTTACTTCTTTTTTATTTGTCCAATTGCGTTTTTAAATGAGTTGTTTTGTTCTATGAATTTTTTTTTCCATTTCACATATCCTGTCTTTTAAAGAGTTATTTTCTTTTTCCATTTCACAAATTCTGTTTTTAGGTGTTGTTTTCTTTTTCCATTTTGTCAAAGCTATCTTTTTATGAGTTATATGCCTTTTCCAAACCCTCTTACAAAGTTTTCATTTCCTTTCCCCATTTTTCTTCTAGCTATCTTTTAAGATCCTTTTTAATTTCTTCTAGGGGAGCCTTTTGTGGGGGAAGGGGTCAAATTTATATCACCCATTGTTGCTTCATCTGGAGACTATCTGCTTTTAGTCTCCTCAGGGTTTGAAATCTGTTCTTCTCTTTTACTATAGAAACTATCTATGGTCAGCCTTTTCCTCATTTTTTTTTTCTTTTTAAAGTTGGGAATCGACTTTTAGGGCAAGGGAGGTTTTCCAAGCTTCCTCTATCAATGGTGGTGGCTGTGCTGGGTCTGTGTTGACTGATTCCCTCTGCGGGGTGGGCATGGCCAGGTCCGTGAGTTTCTGGCTTTTCAGGGTTCAGTATTTACCTTTTGTGTTTGTGTTGGATGTTTTATAACTTCTCTGCTGATCTACTGGCTTGCAGCTAGGGCAGAGTAGCCGACACTGTTGTAGATTCTTCTCTGTAGATTCTCTGCACACAGAGTCTGCATAGCCTCAGGACTCTGCGTTGTTTGCACTGGCATTTGTGCTCAGCTGCTTACACCTGGCCACCTCCCTCCATACCCAACTGAAACAGATCTTTTCTTGTGATCTTTGAAATTATCTTCATCTGGTAATTTGTTGCACTCCCAATTTCTATGGATTCTGCCAGTCCAGAATTAATTCAGAGGCTGGATTTGCTAATTAGTCTGAGGGTCATGGGAGAAGATCAGAAGGAAGCATGTGTCCTCTCCGCCATCTTGACTCAGCCCCCAAAATATAGTTCTTAGATTCAAGCAGCTTACAATCAAATGAGGAGATGACATGTAATCAAATATATGAAGCAATATCCAAGATAAGAGAAAATAATTAATGAAAAGAAGGTTCTAGAATTAAGAGGAGTGAGAGAAAGCTTGCTGCAGAAAATAGGATTTTAGTTGAGACTTTAAAGGAAATCTAGAAAGTCAGTAGTCAAAATATGGAAGCATTCTTTGCTTCAGTGCTATGCATCATAACTATTGATGACAACAGAAAGTCCTTTGTAATTTTCATTTGAAATATACTATCAAAAATATCACACACCTACACAGTCACATTTTTATACACAGAAACCTGTGCCTTATTATATGTGCCTTTCACATATAATACTTCAAACTTCTGAAAATAAAAACTTGGAAAAAACAACTACTCCCCCCCCCCCGAGAATCTTAAACATTTTGTGTTCAAAAATTGTAGGGAAATAATAATATTGTTTCTATGATATATTCTGTTTGAAGCAGCATGTTAATTAGTATTCAAAATGCAACCATGTACATACAATATAACATTTATGTGTTCTTTATGAAGCAAATGCATTAATAGCAACATCAAATTAATTATAAAATTGCTTCATTGTTAATAGTGCAGTACAATAAAAATCAATGTTAGATGATACAATAGTAACAAAACAAGAAAAAAGTAATAAATAATAAAAACAAACAATTGGAAGCAATAATAATTTACAAAGAAGATATTTTTTTCAAGAAAAGTTTTATTAAAAAGGATAGCTAATGAAACTGAACATGCCCTTTGATCTAGCAGTGCCACTGTAGGTTCTATATCCTAAGGAAATCATAAAGGAGGAAAAATGTGTACAAAGATGTTTATAGCAGTTCTTTTTTTTTTTTTTTTTTTTTTTTGTGGTGGCAAAGAATTGTAAAATGAGTAGATGCTCGTTAATTGGGGAATGGCTGAATAAGTTATATTATATGAAAGTAATGAAATGTTATTCTATAAACATGAACAAACTGATTTTAGAAAGACCTGGAAAGATTTACATGAACTGATACTGAGCAAAACAAGCAGAACCAGAAATATATTGTACACAATAACAACTAAATTGGGGAATGATCAACTACAAAAATCTTTTTTTTTCTCAGTGGTTCAGTGATCTAATAAAACTTTGGATAAAAAATGTTATCTGTATCCAGAGAGAGAATTATGGAAATTGAATGTAAATCAACACATGCTGTGTTCACTTTTTTCTTCTTTTTCTTGTTTTTTTTTTTTTTTTCCTCTTACGGTTTTTCCCTCTTGTTCTGATTTTTCTCTCCCAATCTGATTCATAAGGAAATCTATTTTTTAAAAAGAATATACATGAATAACCAGAAAAATAAAACAATAAAAAAGGATAGCTAGACATTGTACATCTGTTTTATCCATGTCTGATCCTTCATATTCTCTTCAAGGGTTTAGTTAAAAGTAATTAATGAGATTCATAATGAAATACAGGTTTCAACTTATACATATACACCTAAAAACTCAGTGTATAGTTTACCCTGCTGATACAGCATTTCTGATAGCAGAGACATGTAGGGGGTTATTTGAGATGCAAAGAAATAAGTGACTTGTTCAAGGTCACATAATTAGTAAATAATCCAAGTAAAATCTGAATTATGTTTTCCTGATGCCAGCTTCTATATTCTATCTGCTAGCTTGCCTAGAGAAATGCATACATCCAATGAATATGGAAGGGAGGTTAGGTGGCTCAGTGGAAAGAATTGAAAAGAACTTGAGGTCTGGAGTCAGAAAGACATATTTTCCTGAATTCAAATCTAGCCTCAGACACTTATTAGCTGGGTGAGCAAATCACTTTACCCTGTTTTCCTCAACTTCCTCATTTGCAAAATGATATAGAGAAAGAAGTGGCAAAGCACTCCAGTATTTTTGCCAAAAAAAAACATTAAATGGGATCACAAGGAATCAGACATGACTGAACAACAGTAATAATACATATAATTAGGAGGTTCAGTGAATAGAACACTGAACCTGGAGTCAGGAAGACCTGAATTCAAGTCCAACCTCAGATATTTACTAGTTGTGGGATCCTGAGCAAGTCAATTAACCTCCTCCTCATTTTTTTTCAGCTATTAAATGGTGATAACAAATGGAACTTACCTCTTAGAAATATTGAGAATCAAATGAGATAAATCTTTAAAGCTTGTACTGCATAGTAGGTACTTGTGTTCACCACAGTCCCAAGCACATGGTAGGTATTTAATAAACATTTGCTGACTTCATTAGACTAGCAAAAACTGATAATTACAATTTATAGAGCCATCTAAATCATCCCCTCTCAAACTGTAAAGGAAGGATAGGACATGAGTTCGTCTCTGAAATTACTTTGTAAAATACTGTCTTCATTATAACTCTTCAAGGTTGATAATGTAGTTTTTATTATCTTCATTTTATTGATGAAGAAACTGAAGTTCTGAGAGGTTAAATAATTTAAGTAAAGTTGTTTAAATTGTAGTGTCTAACTTGGGATTAATAGCCAGCTTTCTCTCCTTACCTCATCAGGCTGCCTTATAAATGAAAATCCTTTTAGTCTTTCAAATTGAGGTAAATCACTTCACAGGACACCTAAAAACACTTACTTAAAATCTAAGGTTAAGAATTGTGAAGAGAATGTGTTAGACAATATCAGACTTGAAGCCCCCAATGACATTGTCTTGTAAAACTTTCAGTTTCCTATCTGTAAAAGAGGGACTTGAACTCTTGCTCATTCCCTCCTTAGAGATTTTGAGTACTAAAGTTATAATAAGTTCAAAGTACTTCCTATTTATTGAAACAAGGATTGAACAAATTTTACCAGGCATTTTAGTACCAATCAGTTTATAATTGGCTATCCCACAAGCTGTTAAATTCTTTATTTAGGAAATGAGTGGTAGTCAAAAAGGTGTGAAATTCCTCTTTGCCTTTGAAAATATTAAAGGCATTTTTGCTGCCCTCCTTGGTCTGGGCAAGGCCAGACTCAGGGACACCAGCTTTTGAGAAGTTATATACAAAATACATACATATATACATACATACATATATTTATACATACATATCTATCTCTCTCTATATATGTGAATATATATATATATATGCATTTCCCTATATATTTCATATATATATTTTCTCATATATATGTGTGTCAATAATTATCTAAATTTTGAGATTAAATTCTTATTCATATATATATTATATATGTATAAAATCATCTAATCATTGAGAATAAGTTCCCATATGTGTGTGCATATGGTCATCTCCACATTAAGATTAAATTCCCTTTGGATTAAATTTTTATTTGTTGACTTTTTAATGCTTACTCAGTTTTGTGTGCCTCAGTGATGGTAACTTAAAAAATTAGAGTCATTTTCTCATGGAATCAAAATGGCACTTAATAATGGGAGAGTCAGAGTTCAGTCGCTGATTGTTGCATGTGTATTTTTATCTGAGCTCACATTTTTCAAATTGGTTATAGGCATAGAAGAGTTGGGGAATAGGGTAGGAGTTCATGGCTGAATAGGAAAGATGCTCACTCTATTTAATACTAAAAATCTTTGCACTTTTATTCCATGGAAGACAATAAAATATGGAAGGAGTCCAGGATACCTTCTAGTGTTTGGGGAATGGAAAGAAGTATAAAAATATCTAATCAAATCTATTGATTGGGGGTGAGGATTGGGACATGGTATTGGGGACAAAAATTTTCCCCACTCCTCAAAGACATAGTGTCAGTACTCTGACAACTATATTACTTCTTTTTACTAATATATAATGGCCATCTGGGAAAGACAGAACAAAATGTTAAGATATAATAAAAAAGAAAAAGAAAAACCTTAAAATGATTAAAAAAGCAAAACTTTTTTTAAATCTTGGAAAAATTAATCAAAGGGCAAGAGACACAAGGGCAAAACCTGGCTTAATTAATCTATAGAACTGCTAACAAAATGAATGACATATTTTAAAACTGAATTGCTGAGGCCTAGCAAATTCTGAGGGGGCTTCAAGCCTATTTAGAGAAAGCTAAAGTCATAATGTCAATGGATTATCAAAAATTACAAATAATTAGCAAAGTCTTATAATTGTTATACTGAGAGATAAGGACTTAGAGCTGTCCAAGTCTATACCTATCTAAAGTACTCAGAACCCTTTGTAACAATGCTGTTTCTAGAAGCACAAGAACAAAATAAGCCTAGGATCTACTGAGTCTGTGTTGCATATTATACATTCTTGTGTAAGAATAAACATTTGATTAGCAGGTGTCACTGTAGAGGGCAGTATTTAGTTAAATAAGGCTTTCCCTCCACCCAACTAGAAAAAAAGAAAGAGTTGGTATATAAGCAAATTGAGGCTGGTGACTGCACAGCCCTCCCTCATTTAAATCCAATTAATTTTCATATTATAGCATCACCTCCCTGATATCATGGTCCTCTTCAAGAATGAAGAACAAACAACAACAACACTAGCTACTTGTATTTTTGGCCTGTGTAAAGTTTGTCATTGATTGCATGCTAGTCACCAAGGATTCTGCCTACACTGGGGGACAAAGAGTACTCCATTCTCCTCTCTTTATATTGTCAACCTGCTTATGCATTTGTGGTAGCTTGTTAGTCAATCAATAAACATTTATGAAGTTATTGCAGACATGGTGCTAGGTACAGAGGATGCAGAAAAAGGCAAAAAATATGTTCAGTTCTCAAGGAATTAATAATTTAATTTATATTTCTGTGTGTCCTTTCTGCATCCTCTTTGATTCCAAAGGAGAGGCTCCGGCAAAAAGTATCTCCCTCTTCCTGGTCCAGGTAAGGGAGAGAGTGATGTTCCCTTGAGGATTACTCATCTCCCCAATCCCTACTGATAGTTTCAACTATTTCCTCTGTGTGGATTAACTACTTTGAACCCAAATAAATGTCTTTTGCATTCAGAATGAATAGATTATTGCAAAAAATTGTTACACCTCCTATTTGATTTAAAGGAGTAAGCAAGACAGCCAGTCACCAATATAAAAACTTGTTTCTAATTATTATTATAAGATAGAGCTTCATGGGATTTAGAATTTCAAGAGACCTTAGAGGTTACCTCATGTCAGGATTAACTTATGTTTACTCAGTTGAGTTAACATAATACTTTAATAAGGCCTAAATTTACTCATCTGAAATAATGTGATAGTATGATAATGTGTGTGTATGTGCAGATGTGTACATCTATTATATATGCACATTAGATGTATGTATGCTTGCATATGTATATAATATCCACATGAATATATATTATCTACACAATTCACATATATCACATATATAGAAAGAAATAATAGTACTGATCCATAAATACAAAAACTGGCTGTCTATGTATAATGTATCTCCATAGTTGCTGGAAAGAACTATAAAAATTTTTCATTTTCATCCTATAGTCCTTTGAATTGCAACAACCATAGAAAAGAAGAACTGGACTTTTTCAGTTATCTCTGGAAGCTTAAGTTGATGCTGGAATCAATCTATAACACAGTGATAATTATATACACATATTATTTCTCTGAAAAGGGAAAATTCAAAATGCCTCATGGCCTCCCATCAATAACTATAACCAAACTTTTTCAGATATCAGTAATGTCCAAGCACCACAAATCTCTTCATTCTGAGTTCATCAGCCCTGCAGTCCTCAGAGGTACCTTGTGTCCCTAGGCTCTTTTACTCTGATTGAAAGGATTCATCCAAGAATCTCCATTTAAAGAGATGCCTAGTTCTTCCTTTCCCACAAAGCTAGACTCCTCTAGATTCTTTTCCCATTTCTCTAACCTAAGTATTTTACCTCCTCCCCCAACAATGAGCTTCCTTTTATGTAGTGTCTGTTTTGTTGGAATGTAAGTTCCTTGAAAGTATTTTGTTTTGTTTTTGCCTCTATTCATTTTCTTGGCAAGTTGTATAATGTATGGCACATTTGTAAGAATTTAACAAATGTTTATGAACTGACTAACTTGTGTTCTTTACTGTAAATATACAAGTCAAATCTTTGTTTTGTAATGAATTTTTAGGATATTATGACCTTACTTTCTATTTTTTTCCAATGTATTTTTTTCATGGTCACAAATAGAGATGGCCCCGAGCATTAGTGTTATTAAGGAATGCAGATGTTTGACCTAAAAGAGGATCATGGTTTTCTAGAATAGTCAACAGATTGATTTGCTTTTTTTCTTGGATGTTATCAATATGCGTGTTAGGGGTGTGGGAAAGTGGCATAAAATTTTCTCTTTTTTCTACTGTATTTCTCCAAGTGTTCTTCCTTGACACTAATTTCTTCTTCTCTCCTCAGTGTCCTGTTGATCCTTTAATTGACAAGACTGGAAAAGGAAGAGAGGAGAGAGTAATTGGGGGAAGCATGAGAGACTTGGGAGAGTAGTTTTCAAATGTAGAAGTGGTGACATTGAATTAAAACTGAAAAAAAAGGAGAATCCTTTCTTTTCTGCCCTTCTTTAACTACTGATTCTGCATTTCATTTTAGGGCTATGCTTTTAGGGTCTTATAGAGCCTCAGAGATAGAGGTGACACAAAGTCAGTTAATTTCTTCTATTTGTCTTTTCTTGAACCAGTCCAGTTTCTGATTTGTAATCACACAAGACTTAGAACATCCTTTCTCAGAGTGACATTGCACAAAGGCTGACTCTGTATATAATTTAGGATTACTTTTCTCTCCAACATATGACAGTCATCCGTATTAAGTCAAACAGCCTATAAAACCAGTTTGACATGAGGCAGCTTGTGATTCAAGGCTGCCACTGTCTCTTGACTGACTTTACTAGTTACTGCTTCAAAAGGCTCCTGAGGAATAACGGGAGTTACTTACTGAAAGCATGATATCTGAACCAGCAATTTTATGGGTCAGAAGGAAGGCCTTTTGCTTGCTTCTGAGATTTCAGTGTTGGCTTTCTATTGCCAGTTAAGAGAATTGGTGGTGGATTATTCTGACAGCAGCAATTAGATCTCCAGCTAGTGGCTTTCCAATAAGACAAACTTGCTGCTCAACCTATATTCTTTAGACAGTATAGAAACTGACTTGATGGGCTAAC
Organism: Antechinus flavipes; assembly: GCF_016432865.1. Lineage (NCBI taxonomy): Eukaryota > Metazoa > Chordata > Mammalia > Dasyuromorphia > Dasyuridae > Antechinus > Antechinus flavipes. The sequence goes on from NC_067398.1 coordinate 384,273,223, forward strand.
CTGGAAATGTTGTTAGTGGCTATCCATTTGACCATTGTTGAAAATTATGTATTTTTGGAGGGTTGGCAGGAATGGAAAAACAAAGCGAGAAAAATTGAGAGAGAGGAAATAAAAAAGAGGTAAAGTAGGAAGATGATCATTGAGGGTAAGATGGGTGATATTGAAGTTGTTAGCATCAGTAAATAAGCATTTACCAATTGCCTATTACATATGAGGCACTGTATTAGATGATAAGTATACAAAAATAAAAATAGAAAAACATTCTTAACTTCAAGAAGATTATATTTTATCATGGTAAATAGCACATTAATATATAAAAAAGAACTCATGTTTCATGTCAATTTGATTCAGAAATCATGCTCCTAGGCAATAGGTACACTGGTGTAGGTTACTCCTTTTTATTTAAACATTCTTAGATTTACCCAATTTTTTGTGAGCACATTTTGATCATTATGAGTCCCTTTAAAATGTTTCAACAATAAAGCTAATAGCCATTTTCTAGATGTATGGTCAAATGAATATATAGTTTTATCCATTGAAAAGTTCTCTTTAATGATGAAAATAATGATAGCTAATATTTATATAGCATTTAGAATTTATCTTATTTGATACTCACAACAATCTTATGAGCTGGATATTATTAATTTCTTCTTTTTGCAGATAAGGAAACTGACACAGAGAGAGGTAATTTGCTAAAGGTCACATGGCCAGTAAATGTCTGAAGTTGCATACTTAATTCTAAGCCCGGTGTTCTATTCATTGTTACCTAGTTTCTGATAATGTAGATCATAACCTATCCATTCTGTGTGATTCTTGTCTTATGTCCTTAAATAAGGTCATCATAGAGAATCAGTTCCCTTTGTTCTGAAAGCTCTTCTCCATTTCCTGATGTATAATCCTTTTTTTTTTTTTTTTTAACTTTTTATTGACAGAACCCATGCCAGGGTAATTTTTTACATTATCCCTTGCACTCACTTCTGTTCCGATTTTTCCTCTCCCTCCCTCCACCCCCTTCCTCAGATGGAAAAGTCCTATACATGTTAAATAGGTTACAGTATATCCTAGATACAATATATGTGTGCAGAACTGAACAGTTCTCTTGTTGCACAGGGAGAATTGGATTCAGAAGGTATAAATAATCTGGGAAGAAAAACAAAAATGCGAGCAGTTTACATTTATTTCCCAGTGTTCTTTCTTTGGGTGTAGCTGCTTCTGTTCATCCTTGATCAATTGAAACTGAGTTAGATCTTTTTGTCGAAGAAATCCACTTCCATCAGAATACATCCTCAAACAGTATCATTATTGAGGTATATAATGATCTCCTGGTTCTGCTCATTTCACTTAGCATCAGTTCATGTAAGTCTCGCCAGTCCTCTCTTTATTCATCCTGCTGGTCATTGATTACAGAACAATAATATTCCATAACATTCATATTCCACAATTTATTCAACCATTCTCCAATTGATGGGCATCCATTTATTTTCCAGCTTGTAACCACTACAAACAGGACTGCCACAAACATTTTGGCACAGACAGGTTCCTTTCCGTTCTTTAGTATCTCTTTGGGATATAAGCCCAGTAGAAACACTGCTGGGTCAAAAGGTATGCACAGTTTGATAACTTTTTGAGCACAGTTCCAACTTGCTCTCCAGAATGGCTGGATGTGTTCGCAATTCCACCAACGATGTATCAGTGTCCCTGTTTTCCCACATCCTCTCCAACATTCCGCATTAGCTTTCCTTGTCATTCTAGCCAATCTGACAGGTATGTAGTGGTATCTCAGTGTTGTCTTAATTTGCATTTCTCTGATTAATAATGATTTGGAGCATATTTTCATATGGCTAGAAATAATTTTAATTTCTTCATCTGAGAATTGTCTGTTCATATCCTTTGACCATTTATCAATTGGAGAATGGCTTGATTTCTTATAAATTAGAGTCAATTTTCTATGTATTTTGGAAATGAGGCCTTTATCAGAATTTTTGACTGTAAAAATGTTTTCCCAGTTTATTGTTTCCCTTCTAATCTTGTCTGCATTAGTTTTGTTTGTACAAAACCTTTTCAATTTGATATAATAAAAATTTTCTATTTTGTAGTCAATAGTGATCTCTAATTCTTCTTTGGTCATAAATTCCTTCCTCTTCCACAGGTCTGAGAGGTAAACTATCCTATGCTCTTCCAGCTTATTTATAATCTCATTCTTTATGCCTAGGTAATGAACCCATTTTGACCTTATCTTGGTGTACGGTGTTAAGTGTGGGTCAATGCTTAGTTTCTGCCATACTAATTTCCAATTTCCCCAGCAATTTTTATCAAATAATGCATTCTTATCACCAAAACTGAGGTCTTTGAGTATGTCAAACACTATATTATTAAAGTTATTGGCTGTTTTGTCCTTTGAACCTAACCTATTCCATTGATCAACTAGTCTATTTCTTAGCCAATACCAGATGGTTTTAGTAACTGCTGCTTTATAATATAATTTTAGACCTGGTACAGCTAGGCCACTTCCATTTAATTTTTTTTTCAATAATTCCCTTGAAATTCTTGACCTTTTGTTTTTTCATATGAACTTTGTTGTTATTTTTTTCTAGGTCATCAAAATAGTTTTTTGGGAGTCTGATTGGTATAGTGCTAAATAAATAGATTATTTAAATAGTATTGTCATCTTTATTATATTTTCTCACCCAATCCAAGGGCATTTAATATTTTTCCAGTTGGTTAGATCAGACTTAACTTGTGTGGAAAGTGTTTTGTAGTTTTGCTCATAAAGTTTCTGATTTTCCCTTGGCAGATAGATTCCTAAATATTTTATACAATCAGTAGTTATTTTAAATAGAATTTCTCTTTGTAACTCTAATTGTTGGGTTTTGTTAGTGATATATAAGAATCCTAATGATTTATGTGGGTTTATTTTGTATCCAGCAATTTTGCTAAAGGTGTGGATTATTTCTAATAACTTTTTAGTAGAATCTCTGGGGTTCTCTAAGTATACCATCATATCATCAGCAAAGAGTGATAACTTGGTTTCCTCATTGCCTATTCTTATTCCTTTAATCTCTTTCTCAACTCTTATTGCCGAAGCTAGCATTTCTAATATAATATTTAATAATAATGGTGATAGTGGGCAATCTTGTTTCACTCCTGATCTTATTGGGAATGGTTGCAGTTTGTCCCCATTACATATGATGCTTACTGTTGGTTTTAAATAGATGCTACTGATTATTTTAAGGAAAAGTCCATTTATTCCTATACTCTCAAGTGTTTTTAATAGGAATGGATGTTGGATTTTATCAAATGCTTTTTCTGCACCTATTGAGATGATTATATGGTTTTTGTTAATTTGATTATTCATATAGCTAATTATACTGATAGTTTTCCTAATATTGAACCAGCCCTGCATTCCTGATATAAATCCTACTTGATCATGGTATATTATCCTGGGCATGCTTTTCTGTAGTCTTTTTGCTAATATCTTATTTAAGATTTTAGCATCAATATTCATTAGGGAGATTGGTTTATAATTTTTTTTCTCTGTTTTCAACCTACCTGGTTTAGGTATCAGTACCATGTCTGTGTCATAAAAGGAATTTGGTAGGACTCCTTCATTCCCTATTTTTTCAGATAGTTTATAAAGCATTGGGGCTAATTGTTCTTTGAATGTTGGGAGAATTCACATGTAAATCCATCTGCTCCTGGGGATTTTTTTTAGGGAGTTGATTAATAGTTTGTTCTATTTCCTTTTCTTAAATGGGACGATTTAAGCAATTTACTTCCTCCTCTGATAACATGGGAAGTCTATATTTTTGGAGGTAGTCGTCCATTTCACTTAGGTTATCAAATTTATTGGCAGAAAGTTGGGCAAATAACCCCTTATTATTTCTTTAATTTCCTCTTCATCAATGGAAAGTTCTCCCTTTTCATTTTTAAGACTACCAACTTGGTTTTCCTTTCTTTTTTCTAATCAGATTTACCAAAGATTTATCAATTTTATTGTTTTTTTTTCATAAAACCAACTCTCAGTTTTATTTATTAGTTCATTTTTTTTTTTTACTTTCTATACTATTAATTTCTTCTTTTAATTTTAGAATTTCAAGTTTAGTGATTGGGGGGTTTTAATTTGGTCTTTTTCTAGCTTTTTAAGTTGCAAGCCCAATTCATTGATATTCTCTTTCTCTATTTTATTCAAGTAAGCCTCCAAGGATATAAAATTTCCCCTTATTACCACTTTGGCTGCATCCTACAAATTTTGGTATGATGTCTCACCATTTTCATTATCTTGAGTGAAATTATTAATTGTGTCTATAATTTGCTTTTTCACCCAATCATTCTTTAAGGTGAGATTATTTATTTTCCAATTACTTTTTGGTCTATTTACACCTAACTTTTTGTTGAATGTAGTTTTTATTGCATTGTGATCTGAAAAGAAAGCATTTACTATTTCTGCCTTCCTGCATTTAATTTTGAGGTCTTTATGTCCTAATATATGGTCAATTTTTGTGTGGGTTCCATGAACTGCTGAGAAGAAAGTATACTCCTTTCTGTCACCATTCAGTTTTCTCCAAAGATCTATCACACCTAATTTTTCTAATATTTTATTTACCTCTTTAATTTCTTTCTTATTTGTTTTGTGATTTGATTTATCTAAATCTGAGAGTGCAAGATTGAGATTTCCCACTATTATAGTCTTGCTATCTATTTCTTCTTGCAACTCTCTTAACTTCTCCTTTAGGAAGTTAGATGCTATACCACTTGGTGCATATATGTTTAATACTGATATTGCTTCATTGTCTATAGTACCCTTTAGCAAGATATAGTTTCCTTCCTTGTCTTTTAATTAGATCAATTTTTGCTTTTGCTTGATCTGAGATAAGGATGTCTACCCCTGCTTTTTTGACTTCACCTGAAGCATAATAGATTCTGCTCCAGCCTTTTACCTTTACTCTGTATGTATCTCCCTGTTTTAAATGTGTTTCCTGTAAACAACATATTGTAGGGTTCTGACTTTTGATCCAGTCTGCTATCCGTCTCCTCTTTATGAGAGAGTTCATCCTATTCATATTGACGGTTAAAATGACTAATTCTGTATTTCCAACCATCCTAAGATCCCCAGATTATGCTTTTCTTTTTCTTGGCCTCCTTCTCCCCTTCCCTCGTATTAAACTTATTGGTCCCACTTGTATCACACAGCTCTCCCACTTTAGCATCCTTCCCTCCTCTCTTTGAATCCCTTCCCCCTTCTTGTAGTCTTCCCTTATTACTCTTTTTCCTTTTCCCTTTTCCTCTCCCTTTTTTTTAATTAGATGAGAGAAGATTCTCTGTAAAACAAATATGTTAATTATTTCCTCTTTGAGCCAATTCTGATGAGAGTGGGATTCACACAATGTTCCTCCCCCTCTCTAAGTTCCCTCAGATATGATAGGTTTCCTGTGCCTCATTGTCACATGTAGTTTCCCTCTTTTTATTTCCCCATTTCCCTTTTTCTGACACTATCCCCTCTCCATTTCTACTTCCCTTTTTTATGTTATATCAGTAAAATCAAAATGTACATGTGGTTTTTATGTATATCCACAACAGAAATACAGTTCTCAAGAGTTCCTTTTACCTTTTTTTACTTCTCTTGAGTCCTATTGCTGGAGATCAAATTTTTTGTTTAAGTCTGTTTTTTTCCTTAGAAACAAATGGAATTCCTCTGCTTCATTAAATGTCCGTCTTCTTCTATGGAAAAAATGCTCAGCTTAGCTGTGTAGTTTATTCTTGTCTGCATTCCAAGTTCTTTTGCCTTTCGGAATATCAGATTCCACGCCCTTCGATTCTTTAATGTTGAGACACCCAGATCTTGTGTGACCCTTATTGTGGCACCTCAATATTTGAACTGTTTTTTCCTGACTGCTTGTAAAATTTTTTCTTTAGTCTGAAAATTCTGAAGTTTGGCTACAATATTCCTTGGAGTCTTTATTTTAGGGTCTTTTTCATAAGGTGTTCAATGAATTCTTTCATCACCTATTTTACCTTCTGGTTCTATTACTTCTGGGCAGTTTTCTTTGATGATTTCCTGTAAAAAAGTATCTAGGCTGTTTTTTTCCCATCATAATTTTTGGGTAGTCCAATGATCTTCAGGTTATCTCTCCTAGATCTAGTTTCCAGGTCTGTTGTTTTTCTAAGTAAATATTTGCGGTTAAGATAGCAGAGAGGAAGCTCACAGCTGCATAAGCTCCACGCTTTCTCTCACTATCCACTTCATTACAAGCCTCTGAATTAATGCTTGACTGAAAAAAAACCCACAAATAGTTACCAAGAGAAGCCATCCTTGAGATTCGCCAAGAAAGGTCTGTCTTTACTGGAGGGCTGGGACGGTTTTAGATCGGGCGCAGGCTGAGGGCAGCGGCAGTGAGAGCACGGGAGCAGACTGGAGAGGGGGTGGGGAGTGATCGCAGCCGTCTCTGCGGGGAGAGCTTCGCTACAGGTTTGGATACTTTGCTCCGGCAGCAAGTCAGCAGCCCAGCAGAGAAGCTAAAAACACCAGGGCTGAAGAATACAACCCCAAACAGCTGGAGTCTCCCGGGACCTGGCCGTCCCCCCCCTCCCCCACAGTGACTCAGCACGCTCTGGGATCTCAGAGCCCACGCGCACACAGTCCTGCTAGTGCCTCACTCCTGCCCCCTGCAGTCTGTAGAGGAAGCTCGATAACATACCCAGCCCCTCCCCCAAAGAAAGACTCCAGTTTTTTTCTGTTTTTCTTTGGTAGTTTGTCTCTGATTATTAGACAGAATGAGCAAGAAGCTGAAGAGGACTTTAACCCTTGACAGCTTCTATACAGATAGAGAGCAGACTCTAAATCCTGAGGAGACTAAAAACAGACAGTCTCCAGGTGAATCCCCAAAGGAGGAGATCATCTGTTCCTCAGCACAGATGAACCTCATAGAAGTGATTAAAAAGGCTCTCACAAGGGAGCTAGAAGAAAAATGGGGAAAGCAGAGTGAGGCTTGGGAAAAGGAGAGGGAGGCTTGGCAAAAGAGCCTGGAGAAGTCAGTTAAAGAGAGAGTGGATAAAGAAGTAAAATCCTTGAAAAATAGGATTAGTGAACTGGAAACAGAAAACAGCTCTCTAAAAAACAAAATTGGCGAAATGGAAAAAAATTCCACAGAACAAAAGAACTCAATTGGACAATTAGAAAAAGATTTTTAAAAAGTGAGTGAAGAAAATACTTCACTGAAAATCAGAATTGAACAAGTGGAATTGAATGACTCGAGGAGACAAGAAGAATCAGTCAAGCAAATCCAAAAAAATCAAACAATGGAGAAAAATGTGAAATACCTTCTGGGGAAGACAACAGACCTGGAAAACAGATCCAGGAGAGACAATCTGAGAATCATTGGACTTCCAGAAAAACATGATGAAAAAAAGAGCCTGGACACTATTTTCCAGGAAATTATCAAAGAGAACTGCCCAGAAGTCATAGGAACAGAGGAAAAAATAAACATTGAAAGGATTCGTCGATCACCCACTGAAAGGGATCCTAAAATCAAAACACCAAGGAATATAGTGACCAAATGCCAGAACCCTCAGATGAAGGAAAAAATATTGCAAGCAGCTAGAAAAACCCAATTCAAGTATCAAGGAGCCACAATAAGGACTACCCAGGATCTGGCAGCATCCACATTAAAAGATCGAAGGGCCTGGAATATGATATTCCGAAAGGCTAAGGAACTCGGTATGCAACCAAAAATAACTTACCCAGCGAGAATGAGCATCTTTTTCCAGGGAAGAAGATGGACATTCAACGAAGTAAGCGAATTTCATCTATTTCTGATGAAAAAACCAGAACTTAACAAAAAGTTTGATCTACAAATATAGAACTCAAGAGAAATCTAAAAAGGTAAAGATTAATCTTGGAAACTATATTTTGACTATATAGATGTATAAAGAATACATGTATACCTTGTTCTAGAAATTGATGTGGAAAGGACATTGTATCAGAAAAAGGGTAAAGTGGGGGTAGTACATCTCATGAAGAGGCATAGGAAACCTATTATATCTGAGAGAAAGAATGGAGGGGGATGAATATAGTGGGTATCTTACTGCCTTCAGAATTGGTTTTAAGTGAAAAATCTTAAGACATATTCAATCTATGGTGAAACTTCTCCCACCTCATTGAAAAGTGAGAAGGGAAAAGTGAAAAGGGAAGGAATAAGCTAAGCGGAAGAGAATATGGGAACTGGGAGGGAAAGAGTTAAGATAGGGGGAGGAACTCTAAGGCGGGGGGAGGGATACTAAAAAGGGAGGGCTGTGAGAAGCAAGTGGTGCTCACAAGCTTAATACTGGGAAGCGGGGGAAAAAGGAAAGAAGGGAGAAAAGCATAAACCGGGGTTAACAAGATGGCAAGTAATACAGAATTGGTCATTCTAACCATAAATGTGAACGGGGTAAACTCCCCCATAAAGAGGAAGCGATTAGCAGAATGGATTAAAAGCCAGAATCCTACAATATGTTGTTTACAGGAAACACACCTGAAGCGGGGAGATACATGCAGGTTAAAAGTAAAAGGTTGGAGCAAAATCTACTATGCTTCAGGTGAAGTCAAAAAAGCAGGGGTAGCCATCCTGATCTCAGATCAAGCTAAAGCAAAAATTGATCTAATTAAAAGAGATAAGGAAGGGCACTATATCTTGCTAAAGGGTAGCATGGATAATGAAGCACTATCTATATTAAACATATATGCACCAAGTGGGGTAGCATCTAAATTCTTAAAAGAGAAACTAAGAGAGCTGCAAGAAGAAATAGACAGTAAAACTATAATAGTGGGAGATCTTAACCTTGCACTCTCAGAATTAGATAAATCAAACCACAAAATAAATAAGAAAGAAGTCAAAGAGGTAAATAGAATACTAGAAAAGTTAGATATGATAGATCTCTGGAGAAAATGTAATGGAGACAGAAAGGAATACACTTTCTTTTCAGCAGTTCATGGAACCTATACAAAAATTGACCATATATTAGGACATAAAAACCTCAAACTCAAATGCAGTAAGGCAGAAATAGTAAATGCATCCTTTTCAGACCACGATGCATTGAAAATTACATTCAACAAAAAACCAGGGGGAAGTAGACCAAAAAATAATTGGAAACTAAATAATCTCATACTAAAGAATGATTGGGTGAAACAGCAAATCATAGACATAATTAATAACTTCACCCAAGAAAACAATAATAATGAGACATCATACCAAAATGTATGGGATGCAGCCAAAGCGGTAATAAGGGGAAATTTCATATCTCTAGAGGCCTATTTGTATAAAATAGAGAAAGAGAAGGTCAATGAATTGGGTTTGCAACTAAAAATGCTAGAAAAGGAACAAATAAAAAACCCCCAGTCAAACACTAAACTTGAAATTCTAAAAATAAAAGGTGAGATCAATAAAATTGAAAGCAAAAAAACTATTGAATTGATTAATAAAACTAAGAGTTGGTTCTATGAAAAAACCAACAAAATAGACAAACCCTTAGTAAATCTGATTAAAAAAAGGAAAGAGGAAAATCAAATTGTTAGTCTTAAAAATGAAAAGGGAGAAGTCACCACTAACGAAGAGGAAATTAGAGCAATAATTAGGAGTTACTTTGCCCAACTTTATGCCAATAAATTCGACAACTTAAATGAAATAGAAAAATACCTCCAAAAATATAGCTTGCCCAAACTAACAGAGGAAGAAGTAAATATCCTAAACAGTCCCATCTCAGAAAAAGAAATAGAACAAACTATCAATCAACTCCCTAAGAAAAAATCCCCAGGACCAGATGGATTTACATGTGAATTCTACCAAACATTTAAAGAACAATTAACTCTGATGCTAAATAAACTATTTGAAAAAATAGGGATTGAAGGAGTCCTACCAAACTCCTTTTATGACACAGACATGGTACTGATACCTAAACCAGGTAGGCTGAAAACAGAGAAAGAAAATTATAGACCAATCTCCCTAATGAATATTGATGCTAAAATCTTAAATAAAATATTAGCAAAAAGATTATAGAAAATCGTCACCAGGATAATACACTATGACCAAGTAGGATTTATACCAGGAATGCAGGGCTGGTTCAATATTAGGAAAACTATTAGCATAATTGACTATATCAATAACCAAACAAGCAAAAACCATATGATCATCTCAATAGATGCAGAAAAAGCATTTGATAAAATCCAACATCCATTCCTAATAAAAACACTTGAGAGCATAGGAATAAATGGACTTTTCCTTAAAATAGTCAGGAGCATATATTTAAAACCATCAGTAAGCATCATATGCAATGGGGAAAAAGTGGAACCTTTCCCAGTAAGATCTGGAGTGAAGCAAGGTTGCCCACTATCACCATTATTATTTAATATCGTATTAGAAACACTAGCCTCGGCAATAAGAGTCGAGAAAGATATTAAAGGAATTAGAGTAGGCAATGAGGAAACAAAACTATCACTCTTTGCAGATGATATGATGGTATACCTAGAGAACCCCAGAGATTCTACTAAAAAGCTATTGGAAATAATTTATAATTTTAGCAAAGTAGCTGGATACAAAATAAATCCCCATAAATCCTCAGCATTTTTATACATCACCAACAAAACCCAACAGCAAGAGATACAAAGAGAAATTCCATTCAGAATAACTGTTGATACCATAAAATATTTGGGAATCTATCTACCAAAGGAAAGTCAGGAATTATATGAGCAAAATTATAAAAAAGTCTCCACACAAATAAAGTCAGACTTAAATAATTGGAAAAATATTAAGTGCTCTTGGATCGGCCGAGCGAACATAATAAAGATGACAATACTCCCTAAACTAATCTATTTATTTAGTGCTATACCAATCAGACTTCCAAGAAAATATTTTATTGATCTAGAAAAAATAACAACAAAATTCATATGGAACAATAAAAAGTCGAGAATCTCAAGGGAATTAATGAAAAAAAAATCAAATGAAGGTGGCCTAGCTGTACCTGATCTAAAATTATATTATAAAGCAGCAGTCACCAAAACCATTTGGTATTGGCTAAGAAATAGATTAGTGGATCAGTGGAAAAGGCTAGGTTCACAAGACAGAATAGTCAACTATAGCAATCTAGTGTTTGACAAACCCAAAGCCCCTAACTTCTGGGAAAAGAATTCATTATTTGATAAAAACTGCTGGGATAATTGGAAATTAGTATGGCAGAAATTAGGCATGGACCCACACTTAACACCATATACCAAGATAAGATCAAAATGGGTCTATGACCTAGGCATAAAGAACGAGATTATAAATAAATTAGAGAAACATAGAATAGTTTATCTCTCAGACTTGTGGAGGAGAAAGAAATTTGTGACCAAAGATGAACTAGAGACCATTACTGATCACAAAATAGAAAATTTCGATTACATCAAATTAAAAAGCCTTTGTACAAACAAAACTAATGCAAACAAGATTAGAAGGGAAGCAACAAACTGGGAAAACATTTTCACAGTTAAAGGTTCTGATAAAGGCCTCATTTCCAAAATATATAGAGAACTGACTCAAATTTATAAGAAATCAAGCCATTCTCCAATTGATAAATGGCCAAAGGATATGAACAGACAATTTTCAGAGGATGAAATTGAAACTATTACCACTCATATGAAAGAGTGTTCCAAATCATTATTGATCAGAGAAATGCAAATTAAGACAACTCTGAGATACCACTACACACCTGTCAGATTGGCTAAGATGACAGGAAAAAATAATGATGAATGTTGGAGGGGATGTGGGAAAACTGGGACACTAATGCATTGTTGGTGGAGTTGTGAACGAATCCAACCATTCTGTTTTTTTTTTTTTTTTATTTAATAATTACATTATATTTACACTCATTTCTGTTCCGATTTTTTTTTCCCCTCCCTCCCTCCACCCCCTCCCCTAGATGGCAAGCAGTCCTTTATATGTTGGATATGTTGCAGTATATCCTAGATACAATATATGTTTGCAGAACCGAACAGTTCTCTTGTTGCATAGGGAGAATTGGATTCAGAAGGTATAAATAATCCGGGAAGAGAAACAAAAATGCAGATAGTTCACATTCGTTTCCCAGTGTTCTTTCTTTGGGTGTAGCTGCTTTTGTCTGTCATTTATCAATTGAAACTCAGGTCTCTTTGTCAAAGAAATCCACTTCCATCAAAATATGTCCTCATACAATATCGTTGTCGAAGTGTATAATGATCTCCTGGTTCTGCTCATTTCACTTAGCATTAGTTCATGTAGGTCTCTCCAAGCCTCTCTGTATTCATCCTGCTGGTCATTTCTTACAGAACAATAATATTCCATAACATTCATATACCACAATTTACCCAGCCATTCTCCAATTGATGGGCATCCATTCATTTTCCAGTTTCTAGCCACTACAAACAGGGCTGCTACAAACATTTTGGCACATACAGGTCCCTTTCCCTTCTTTAGTATTTCTTTGGGATATAAGCCCAATAGAAACACTGCTGGATCAAAGGATATGCACATTTTGATAATTTTTTGGGCATAATTCCAGATTGCTCTCCAGAATGGTTGGATTCGTTCACAACTCCACCAACAATGCATTAGTGTCCCAGTTTTCCCGCATCCCCTCCAACATTCATCGTTATTTTTTCCTGTCATCTTAGCCAATCTGACAGGTGTGTAGTGGTATCTCAGAGTTGTCTTAATTTGCATTTCTCTGATCAATAATGATTTGGAACACTCTTTCATATGAGTGGTAATAGTTTCAATCTCATCCTCTGAAAATTGTCTGTTCATATCCTTTGACCATTTATCAATTGGAGAATGGCTTGATTTCTTATAAATTTGAGTCAGTTCTCTATATTTTTTGGAAATGAGGCCTTTATCAGAACCTTTAACTGTGAAAATGTTTTCCCAGTTTGTCGCTTCCCTTCTAATCTTGTTTGCATTAGTTTTATTTGTACAAAGGCTTTTTAATTTGATGTAATCGAAATTTTCTATTCTGTGATCAGTAATGGTCTCTAGTTCATCTTTGGTCACAAATTTCTTTCTCCTCCACAAGTCTGAGAGATAAACTATTCTATGTTCCTCTAATTTATTTATAGTCTCGTTCTTTATGCCTAGGTCATAGACCCATTTTGATCTTATCTTGGTATATGGTGTTAAGTGTGGGTCCATGCCTAATTTCTGCCATACTAATTTCCAATTATCCCAGCAGTTTTTATCAAATAATGAATTCTTTTCCCAGAAGTTAGGGGCTTTGGGTTTGTCAAACACTAGATTGCTATAGTTGACTATTCTGTCTTGTGAGCCTAGCCTTTTCCACTGATCCACTAATCTATTTCTTAGCCAATACCAAATGGTTTTGGTGACTGCTGCTTTATAATATAATTTTAGATCAGGTACAGCTAGGCCACCTTCATTTGATTTTTTTTTCATTAATTCCCTTGAGATTCTCGACTTTTTATTGTTCCATATGAATTTTGTTGTTATTTTTTCTAGATCAATAAAATATTTTCTTGGAAGTCTGATTGGTATAGCACTAAATAAATAGATTAGTTTAGGGAGTATTGTCATCTTTATTATGTTCGCTCGGCCGATCCAAGAGCACTTAATATTTTTCCAATTATTTAAGTCTGACTTTATTTGTGTGGAGACTTTTTTATAATTTTGCTCATATAATTCCTGACTTTCCTTTGGTAGATAGATTCCCAAATATTTTATGGTATCTACAGTTATTCTGAATGGAATTTCTCTTTGTATCTCTTGCTGTTGGGTTTTGTTGGTGATGTATAAAAATGCTGAGGATTTATGGGGATTTATTTTGTAGCCAGCTACTTTGCTAAAATTATGAATTATTTCCAATAGCTTTTTGGTAGAATCTCTGGGGTTCTCTAGGTATACCATCATATCATCTGCAAAGAGTGATAGTTTGGTTTCCTCATTGCCTACTCTAATTCCTTTTATATCTTTCTCGACTCTTATTGCCGAGGCTAGTGTTTCTAATACGATATTAAATAATAATGGTGATAGTGGGCAACCTTGCTTCACTCCAGATCTTACTGGGAAAGGTTCCAGTTTTTCCCCATTGCATATGATGCTTACTGATGGTTTTAAATATATGCTCCTGACTATTTTAAGGAAAAGTCCATTTATTCCTATGCTCTCAAGTGTTTTTATTAGGAATGGATGTTGGATTTTATCAAATGCTTTTTCTGCATCTATTGAGATGATCATGTGGTTTTTGTTTGTTTGGTTATTGATATAGTCAATTATGTTAATAGTTTTCCTAATATTGAACCAGCCCTGCATTCCTGGTATAAATCCTACTTGGTCATAGTGTATTATCCTGGTGACAATTTTCTGTAATCTTTTTGCTAATATTTTATTTAAGATTTTAGCATCAATATTCATTAGGGAGATTGGTCTATAATTTTCTTTCTCTGTTTTCAGCCTACCTGGTTTAGGTATCAGTACCATATCTGTGTCATAAAAGGAGTTTGGTAGGACTCCTTCAATCCCTATTTTTTCAAATAGTTTATATAACATTGGAGTTAATTGTTCTTTAAATGTTTGGTAGAATTCACATGTAAATCCATCTGGTCCTGGGGATTTTTTCTTAGGGAGTTGATTGATAGTTTGTTCTATTTCTTTTTCTGAGATGGGACTGTTTAGGATATTTACTTCTTCCTCTGTTAGTTTGGGCAAGCTGTATTTTTGGAGGTATTTTTCTATTTCATTTAAGTTGTCGAATTTATTGGCATAAAGTTGGGCAAAGTAACTCCTAATTATTGCTCTAATTTCCTCTTCGTTAGTGGTGAGTTCTCCCTTTTCATTTTTAAGACTAACAATTTGATTTTCCTCTTTCCTTTTTTTAATCAGATTTACTAAGGGTTTGTCTATTTTGTTGGTTTTTTCATAGAACCAACTCTTAGTTTTATTAATCAATTCAATAGTTTTTTTACTTTCAATTTTATTGATCTCACCTTTTACTTTTAGAATTTCAAGTTTAGTGTTTGACTGGGGGTTTTTAATTTGTTCCTTTTCTAGCATTTTTAATTGCAAAGCCAATTCATTGACCTTCTCTTTCTCTATTTTATACAAATAGGCCTCTAGAGATATGAAATTTCCCCTTATTACCGCTTTGGCTGCATCCCATACATTTTGGTATGATGTCTCATTATTATCGTTTTCTTGGGTGAAGTTATTAATTATGTCTATGATTTGCTGTTTTACCCAATCATTCTTTAGTATGAGATTATTTAGTTTCCAATTATTTTTTGGTCTACTTCCCCCTGCTTTTTTGTTGAATGTAATTTTCATTGCATCGTGGTCTGAAAAGGATGCATTTACTATTTCTGCCTTACTACATTTGAGTTTGAGGTTTTTATGTCCTAATATATGGTCAATTTTTGTATAGGTTCCATGAACTGCTGAAAAGAAAGTGTATTCCTTTCTGTCTCCATTACATTTTCTCCAGAGATCTATCATATCTAGCTTTTCTAGTATTCTGTTTACCTCTTTGACTTCTTTCTTATTTATTTTCTGGTTTGATTTATCTAATTCTGAGAGTGCAAGGTTAAGATCTCCCACTATTATAGTTTTACTGTCTATTTCTTCTTGCAGCTCTCTTAGTTTCTCTTTTAAGAATTTAGATGCTACCCCACTTGGTGCATATATGTTTAATATAGATAGTGCTTCATTATCCATGCTACCCTTTAGCAAGATATAGTGTCCTTCCTTATCTCTTTTAATTAGGTCAATTTTTGCTTTAGCTTGATCTGAGATCAGGATGGCTACCCCTGCTTTTTTGACTTCACCTGAAGCATAGTAGATTTTGCTCCAACCTTTTACCTTTAACCTGCATGTATCTCCCCGCTTCAGGTGTGTTTCCTGTAAACAACATATTGTAGGATTCTGGCTTTTAATCCATTCTGCTAACCGCTTTCTCTTTATGGGGGAGTTTACCCCGTTCACGTTTATGGTTAGAATGACCAATTCTGTATTACTTGCCATCTTGTTAACCCCGGTTTATGCTTTCCTCCCTTCTTTCCCCTTTCCCCCCCTTCTAAGTATTAAGCTTGTGAGCACCCCTTGCTTCTCACAGCCCTCCCTTTTTAGTATCCCTCCCCCCTCCTTAGAGTTCCTCCCCCTATCTTACCCCTTTCCCTCCCAGTTCCCGTATTCCCTTCCCCTTAGCTTATTCCTTCCCTTACCACTTTTCCCTTCTCACTTTTCAATGAGATGGGAGAAGTTTCACCATAGATTGAATATGTCTTAAGATTTTTCACTTAAAGCCAATTCTGAAGGCAGTAAGATACCCACTATATTCATCCCCCTCCATTCTTTCTCTCAGATATAATAGGTTTCCTATGCCTCTTCATGAGATGTACTACCCCCACTTTACCCTTTTTCTGATACAATGTCCTTTCCACATCAATTTCTAGAACAAGGTATACATGTATTCTTTATACATCTATATAGTCAAAATATAGTTCCCAAGATTAATCTTTACCTTTTTAGATTTCTCTTGAGTTCTATATTTGTAGATCAAACTTTTTGTTAAGTTCTGGTTTTTTCATCAGAAATAGATGAAATTCGCTTACTTCGTTGAATGTCCATCTTCTTCCCTGGAAAAAGATGCTCATTCTCGCTGGGTAAGTTATTTTTGGTTGCATACCAAGTTCCTTAGCCTTTCGGAATATCATATTCCAGGCCCTTCGATCTTTTAATGTGGATGCTGCCAGATCCTGGGTGATCCTTATTGTGGCTCCTTGATACTTGAATTGGGTTTTTCTAGCCGCTTGCAATATTTTTTCTTTCACCTGAGGGTTCTGGCATTTGGCCACTATATTCCTTGGTGTTTTGATTTTAGGATCCCTTTCAGTGGGTGATCGATGAATCCTTTCAATGTTTATTTTTTCCTCTGTTCCTATGACTTCTGGGCAGTTCTCTTTGATAATTTCCTGGAAGACAGTGTCCAGGCTCTTTTTTTCATCATGTTTTTCTGGGAGTCCAATGATTCTCAGATTGTCTCTCCTGGATCTGTTTTCCAGGTCTGTTGTCTTCCCAGAAGGTATTTCACATTTTTCTCCATTGTTTGATTTTTTTGGATTTGCTTGACTGATTCTTCTTGTCTCCTCGAGTCATTCAATTCCACTTGTTCAATTCTGATTTTCAGTGAAGTATTCTCTTCACTCACTTTTTTAAAATCTTTCTCTAATTGTCCGATTGAGTTGTTTTGCTCTATGGAATTTTTTTCCATTTCGCCAATTTTGTTTTTTAGAGAGCTGTTTTCTGTTTCCAGTTCACTAATCCTATTTTTCAAGGATTTTACTTCTTTATCCACTCTCTCTTTAACTTTCTCCAGGCTCTTTTCCCATTTTTCTTCTAGCTCCCTTGTGAGAGCCTTTTTAATCACTTCTATGAGGTTCATCTGTGCTGAGGAACAGATGATTTCCTCCTTTGGGGAATCACCTGGGGACTGCCTGTTTTTAGTCTCCTCAGGATTTAGAGTTTGCTCTCTATCTGTATAGAAGCTGTCAAGGTTAAAGTCCTCTTCAGCTTCTTGCTCATTCTGTCTATTAATCAGAGACAAACTACCAAAGAAAAGTCAGGAATTATATGAGCAAAATTATAAAAAAGTCTCCACACAAATAAAGTCAGACTTAAATAATTGGAAAAATATTAAGTGCTCTTGGATCGGCCGAGCGAACATAATAAAGATGACAATACTCCCTAAACTAATCTATTTATTTAGTGCTATACCAATCAGACTTCCAAGAAAATATTTTATTGATCTAGAAAAAATAACAACAAAATTCATATGGAACAATAAAAAGTCGAGAATCTCAAGGGAATTAACGAAAAAAAAAATCAAATGAAGGTGGCCTAGCTGTACCTGATCTAAAATTATATTATAAAGCAGCAGTCACCAAAACCATTTGGTATTGGCTAAGAAATAGATTAGTGGATCAGTGGAAAAGGCTAGGCTCACAAGACAGAATAGTCAATTATAGCAATCTAGTGTTTGACAAACCCAAAGCCCCTAACTTCTGGGAAAAGAATTCATTATTTGATAAAAACTGCTGGGATAATTGGAAATCAGTATGGCAGAAATTAGGCATGGACCCACACTTAACACCATATACCAAGATAAGATCAAAATGGGTCTATGACCTAGGCATAAAGAACGAGATTATAAATAAATTAGAGAAACATAGAATAGTTTATTTCTCAGACTTGTGGAGGAGAAAGAAATTTGTGACCAAAGATGAACTAGAGACCATTACTGATCACAAAATAGAAAATTTTGATTACATCAAATTAAAAAGCCTTTGTACAAATAAAACTAATGCAAACAAGATTAGAAGGGAAGCAACAAACTGGGAAAACATTTTCACAGTTAAAGGTTCTGATAAAGGCCTCATTTCCAAAATATATAGAGAACTGACTCAAATTTATAAGAAATCAAGCCATTCTCCAATTGATGAATGGTCAAAGGATATGAACAGACAATTTTCAGAGGATGAAATTGAAACTATTACCACTCATATGAAAGAGTGTTCCAAATCATTATTGATCAGAGAAATGCAAATTAAGACAACTCTGAGATACCACTACACACCTGTCAGATTGGCTAAGATGACAGGAAAAAATAATGATGAATGTTGGAGGGGATGCGGGAAAACTGGGACACTAATGCATTGTTGGTGGAGTTGTGAATGAATCCAACCATTCTGGAGAGCAATCTGGAATTATGCCCAAAAAATTATCAAATTGTGCATACACTTTGATCCAGCAGTGCTTCTATTGGGCTTATATCCCAAAGAAATACTAAAGAAGTGAAAGGGACCTGTATGTGCCAAAATGTTTGTAGCAGCCCTGTTTGTAGTGGCTAGAAACTGGAAAATGAATGGATGCCCATCAATTGGAGAATGGCTGGGTAAATTGTGGTATATGAATGTTATGGAATATTATTGTTCTGTAAGAAATGACCAGCAGGATGAATACAGAGAGGACTGGCGAGACTTACATGAACTGATGCTAAGTGAAATGAGCAGAACCAGGAGATCATTATACACTTCGACAACGATATTGTATGAGGACATATTTTGATGGAAGTGGATTTCTTTGACAAAGAGACCTGAGTTTCAATTGATAAATGACGGACAAAAGCAGCTACACCCAAAGAAAGAACACTGGGAAACGAATGTGAACTATCTGCATTTTTGTTTTTCTTCCCGGGTTATTTATACCTTCTGAATCCAATTCTCCCTATGCAACAAGAGAACTGTTGGGTTCTGCAAACATATATTGTATCTAGGATATACTGCAACATATCCAACATATAAAGGACTGCTTGCCATCTAGGGGAGGGGGTGGAGGGAGGGAGGGAAAAAAATCGGAACAGAAACGAGTGTCAATATAAAGTAATTATTAAATAAAAATTAAAAAAAAAGGAAAAAAAAGAATTTAAGGAAAAAATAAATTAAAAAAATAAAATAAAAAAATGAAATTAATTCAAAGTCAAAAAAAAAAGTAAATATTTGCCATTTTTTCCAATCTTTCATTTTTTTAGTTTTGTTTGACTGATTCTTGATGTCTCAATGAATCAGTCATTTCTCTTTGTTCAGTTCTGATTTTTAGTGATTATTTTCTTCATTAGCTTTTTTTTTTTTTTTTACTTCTTTTTGTATATGTCCGATTGAGTTGTTTTGCTCTATGGAATTTTTTTCCATTTCACTATTTTTTTTTTTTTTTAGTGAGTTATTTTCTTTTTCCAATTCACAAATTCTGTTTCCTTGTACTTCTCAGGTGTTTTTTTTACCTTTCCCAATTCACATTTCAGGAAGTTGTTTTCTTTTTCCACTTTATCAAATTTTTCTTTTAGTGAGTTTTATGCCTTTTCTGTACTCTCTTGCATAGCTTTTCTTTCCTTTCCCCATTTTTCTTCTAGTTCTCTTTTAAGATTTTTAATAGTCTCTTCTAGAAGAGCCTTTTGTATTGGGGACCAATAATTGTCTGGAGACTGCTGTTAGTCTCTTCAGGATTGAAAAGCTGTTCTCTTTCTGTATAGAAACTGTCAATCATCCTTTTGATTTTTTAATTCATTTTTTTGAAGTCTGTAGGGTCTGCCTTTAGGGCCAGGAGGTTATCAGCTTCCTCTGCAGAGCAGTGAAAGGTGTATAGATGGGTAGCTGTCCTGCCAGCCGGCTTTCATGGCAATCTTCCAGATTGACTTCGGCTGGTAAGTTGTACTGCTTCTAATCTTCATGAATGTAAGCAGTGAAGAGCTATTTTTGAGGCTGAATTAAATAGTTGGTTATGAAGGGAATGAGAGAAGCATAGAAAGTCACGTGTGCCTTCTCAGCCATCTTGGCTCCGCCCATTCCTGATGTATAATCCTTTAGAATCCACTATTGCCACTAGAGTCATAATAAACAAAATGTATGTTACTGTTTGACTGATACTGACCTACGTAAACTAGTGATTTTGGAATCTCTTATACTACTTCAGAATATAACTCAAGTTGCTATGACAGTTTCCTGCTGGACTTTTCATTTTTAAATATTTATTTGATTTTTTTAAACATACAAAAGATATTTCTCTGCTCAGGTTGGTGGATGGAGAACTTATCTTTACTTCTTCCTCATCATATGAGATAAAAACAATAAAGACCTACTGTGATACTTCATTTTTGCCTAGTGATAAACCCAGGTGCTCAAAGACTATGCCAGTAAAATGTAAGCTGTGAAATGTTCTATTAAGTTGAGAAAAAATAAAACTAGCTAGCATTCAAGTGGTGCTTTAAAGTTTGCAAATGCTGTGTGTGTGTGTGTGTGTGTGTGTGTGTGTGTGTTAATATGTCCTTTGTTCCTCATAAAAACCCTATGAAGTAGGTGTTAGAATTCTTAAAAGGTGCTAAGTCACTGCAATTGATAGAGACAATAATTATCTAATTTAGCATGGTACTTAACAATTCTCTAGTTCAGAGTTCACACCTTTCACACCTTTAAGAGTTCACATCTTTAAGAGAGCATATATAAGGAGGAGTTTCCATAAGCCCACAGAAGCTCAATAGAAGCTCATTCAGGAGGAGGTCTTGGAACCAAGGAAAGAGATAGGCCTCTAAGAAAGCCAACTGGGCTATTTTGAAGGAGACAATAAAGGATTTGGACTTTAACAGCTAGCTGTATTTGAGGTGATTATTACTCTAAACTGAAACTAAGATTACCTCCAGAAGCCCCCCAAGAAACCTGCTCCCAGAGAAGATTACATTTTAGAGAAGAGAACATTACATTTTGGCGCCTGATTGTGGGACCAAGAACCTTCATTTGTGACCCAGAAATTAGGGTGAGTACAACAAGGAAACTTTGTTAAAGAGCTAAAGTAGAATTTCAGCTGAAATGGGACAGATGTTTAGAAAATAGCCTGCTTTTCCTCTTCAAGGAAAATGTGTAGAGAGCATTGTCAGACTTATGAAAAGCCAAGGTTTGATTATAATTTGGGAACATATCACTGAACTTTTATTTTTTATTTTTTATTTTTTTTTTTCCATTTTTATCACTGAACTTTAAAAAAAAAAAAACTGTACAGTAAACATCTCCTTGGTTTTCTGTGGAAAAAGAATTGGATCCAGATGAGTGGAAATTAGTAGGAAAGCATCTAGATGAATACTACACTTCCAATCCAAACTCAATTTCCAAAAAAATACACTTAATACATATAATTTAATACAACTGGCTTTAAGAAATTATATAAGTGTTAGAATAAGGAAAAAGAAGAAAGAACAGGAGAGGGAGGTGCCAAATAAACTAGGTGAAAAGAATGAAGAATCAGATAAGAATTCACAGCAGGAGAAATTAGCTCATTCCCAGTCCCCTCACCTACTTCCCTCAATTAAGTCTTCATGGGTGGAGGGAGAAAGAGGAGGGGGAGAGGCAGAAACACAATCAGCCATCTCCTATGAAGACTAAGACAAAATTACAAAAAGCATTGGTTAAGGCAAAAAATGAAGGACAGAATGTATCTGATTTTATAAATGCATACTCTATGATTGAAGAGCCTTACTCTGTAAGTCAAAAAAGGAGAAGATACACTCCTGATTTGGAAAAAAAAATAAGGATTTGAAAAAGAGTTGCACTCTTTATGGGGATACATACATCCTCTTATGTTAAAATTTTACTAGATAGTTTGGCTTATGAAATCTTAATCCCGAGTGATTGGAAATCCATAGCAAGGACATGTTTAGAACCTGGACAAAACTTGTTGTGGCTTTCAGAGTATCATGAATTATGTAGAATTCAAGCCCAACAAAATAGGCAAACAGGAGTTAATTTACAAATCACTTTTGACCAACTAGCAGGTGAAGGTCAGTATGAAAAGAATTCAGAACAGATTAATTATTCCATAACATTGTATGAGCTAAGTCTAAGTCTAAGGCTGCAATGAAAGCTTGGGGTTCTCTCCCAGAAAAAAGATGAAGGTAAACCTTAACAAAAATACAGCAAGGTCCCAATGAACCTTTTGCTGATTTTGTGGGACATTTGCAAACAGTTGTCACAAGAACCATTGGAGAAAATGCAGTTACAGAAATAATGACCAGACATCTGGCTAAGGAAAATGCTAATCACATTTGCAAAAGAATTATATGGGACTACACAAAGATGCTCCTTTAGAGGAGATCATAAGACACTGTGTCACAGTGGGCACAAATGCTTATTATACCCAGACTATAATGAACATGGAAAGACAAGGTCTCTCTTGGCAAGGGATTTCTAGAGAAACTCATTGATGTTTTCAGTGTAGAAAGATTGGATATCTGAGAACCCAATGCAGATACAGAGATAGAGTGAGAGGACAGGGTAAGAGAAAACCCGAAACCCCATGTCTAAAATGCCACAAGGGCTTCCACTGGGCCTCAGACTATAGATTGACCCAGGGAAATGAGAGGCAGGGGCCAGTCCCAAGATGTCATTCAAAAGACAGGTGGGGCCTGATGGCAGTTGAGTTTATACCCAGAGACTCTTTAGAAGGTCAGGACTCTGATGTGATCAGTTAGCCAAAAAGCAATCAGATAGCAGAAAGGGATTACAATTGTCATAACTCAAGTTGCTATGACAGTTTCCCTGAGGGAAGTATAGATTTCTATATCTGAAGACACACACACACACACACACACACACACACACACACACACACACACAGTGAGACAGACAGAGACAGAGAGACAGCAGAGGAGACAGAGACAGAGAGACACAGAGACAGAGACAGAGATAGAGAGACAGAAACAGAAAGAGAGAATTTCCTTCTTTGAACCAGTATAGATGAGGGTGAGGTTCAGATCTATCCCTCCCATTTTCCTTTCCATTGTAAAGTCTGTTTTATTTTAGATATTTCCCCCTTTTTCTCCCTTTCTCTTCTCCCACTGTATTTTTTTTTAACCAATGCATTTTTAAACATTATTCCAGCTTAATCAATTCATTTCTGTGTCGTTTATTAATGTAGAATCCTCTTAACTGCCCCAGTAATGATAAAGTTCTCAGGAGTTATATGCATAACTTTCTCATAATGGAACATAAGTAGTTTAATTTTATTGAGCCCTTTATACTTTTTTCCTTTCACTGTTATCTTTTTATTCTTCACTTGTATCTTATTCTAAAATGAATTGCAGAAGAAATATTAAAACTATACTAGTGGGGGACCTCAATTTCCTCTTAGAACTATACAAATCTAACCATAAAATAAGCAAGAAAGGAATTATGAAGATGAAAAGAATTTTAGAAAAGTTAAATATGATAGATTTTGGGAAAAATTGAATGGGAATACAAACAAGTATTCTCCCCTCCTACCCCCAGCTGTACATGGTGCATTTTTAAAAAACTGACTATGTATTAAGATATTATAAAAATCTCATAACCAAATGCAGAAAAGCAGAAAAACTTAATTTATTGTTTTCATGCCATAATACAATCAAATTATATTCAGTAAAGAGTCTTTGAATCATAGATTAAAATTAATTGGAAACTAAATAATTTCATTAAAGAGAATGACAACAATGAAACCATATACCACAATTTATAGGATGCAGCCAAAGTGGCACTTGGAGGAAAATTTATAATTCTAATTATTTATATCAATAAAATAGAGAAAGAGCATATCAATTAATTGGTTATACAAATAAAAAAATTTAGAAAAAGAAAAAGAAATCTCCAATAAAACATCAAATTGAAAATCCTTAAAGTTAAAGGAGAGATTAACAAATCTGAAAATTAAAATTAATTGAATTAATAAAACTAGAAATTGGTTTTATGAAAAAATATCAATAAAATAAATAAGCAATTGGTCAATTTGATTTTAAAAAAAAGAAAACCAAATCAGTTGTTTTTTTTTTTTTTTAAGGGTGAATAAAACATCAATGAAGATGAAATTAAAGTATTAGGAGTTATGTTGCCTAATTATTTGCCAATAAATCTACCACTAATATAGTTTTACTATTTCTTCCTGTAACTCATTTTAGAATAAGATACAAGAAAAGAATAAAAAGGTAAAGGTGTAATATAAAACATAAGGGACTCAATATTAAGTTGAATTACTTATATTCCAATGTGAGAACATTATATATGTAACCAAGAACTTTATTGTTTTTAGGGCAGTTAAAGAAATTCTTCATAAATAGAGACACAGTAATGAATTGATTATTCATTGATGATGTAAAAAAAGATTTGTTTATACACACATTATAATCTTTCAGTGACTCAGAGAAATTGTTATTAAAAAATTAAATGAATAAGTCATTTTGACTATTAAAACTATTCAAATTAACTACAAAGGAACCATGAAGAAAGATGCTATCTGTAGCCAGAAAAAAAAAAATGACAAATGGAAGTATAGACTAATTTTACACACACAAACACACACACACATGCACGCACACATACATTTGTGTCTATTGGTAACCATCTCTGGGATGGGAGAGGAAGGAAAAAAAAAGAAAATAAAGTTACATGTTACATGATAATTTTTATTATATATTTAAAAGGAATAGCAAGTTGAACATAATAGATTTGCAGTTTCATGTACAATAATATTTATTCTCCTGAATTATGGAAATGCTTCTTTTATTCCATAAATTAAAATAATTTTTTTTTAAAGAAAAGAATCTTAAGCTGCAGAGTAGGTACTGATTTGCATTGGCAAAAGGAATGCTTCAGTTTCTTACACTAAGGAAATCACAGGTCTGTTAAGAAAAGAAACTTCTTCTAGGGACATCATTTGGCTATAAATCAAGGAAAATTACAGTTTCAGGATTCAAAATTATTTGTGAACAAAAATCAAATCTAGAGGTGATTGGGGGCATAAGTAAGTGTTGTGATGTTACTAAAGGCAACTTTTAGACAAGGAGTAAAATAAAAGAAAATATTCATAATCCAGGTATTCTGGAAGGCTATTGGAAACTATACCTCAAAGTTACTAAACTACACATAGCCCTTGACCAAGTAATATCACTATTAATCCTGTATCAAAGAGATTGAAGAAAGAAATCTATAACACACACACACACACACACACACACACACACACACACACAAACATTTAAAACAGTTCTTTTTTTCTAATAACATATGACTAGAAACAACAGGGAATGCCCATAAATTGAATGACTGAACAAATTATAGTATGTGTATGTGATGAAATATTGTCTTGTTAAGAGGTCATAAAAGAGAGGGTTTCACTATTTCTAGCCATATGAAAATATGCTCCAAGTCATTATTAATCAGATAAATGCAAATGAAGACAACTCTGATATACCACTATACACCTCTCAGATTGGCTAGGATGACTGGGAAAGATAATGTGGAATGTTGGAGGGGATGTGGGAAAACAGGGACACTGATACATTGTTGGTGGAATTGTGAACACATCCAGCCATTCTGGAGAGCAATTTGGAACTATGCTCAAAAAGTTACCAAACTCTGCATTCCCTTTGATCCAGCAGTGTTTCTACTGGGCTTATACCCCAAAGAGATACTAAAGAAGGGAAAGGGACCTGTATGTGCCAAAATGTTTGTGGCAGCCCTGTTTGTAGTGGCCAGAAACTGGAAACTGAGTGGATGCCCATCAATTGGCGAATGGCTGAATAAATTGTGGTATATGAATGTCATGGAATATTATTGTTCTGTAATCAATGACCAGCAGGATGAATACAGAGAGGATTGGCGAGACTTACATGAACTGATGCTGAATGAAATGAGCAGAACCAGGAAATCATTATACACTTCAACAATGATACTGTATGAGGATGTATTCTGATGGAAGTATATTTCTTCAACAAAGAGATCTAACTCAGTTTCAATTGATCAAGAATGGACAGGAGCAGCTACACTCAAAGAAAGAACACTGGGAAATGAATTTAAACTGCTTGCATTTTGGTTTTTCTTCTCAGGTTATTTTTACCTTCTGAATCCAATTCTTCCTGTGCAACAAGAGAACTGTTCAGTTCTGCACACATATATTGTATCTAGGATACACTGTGACATATTTAACTTGTATAGGACTACTTGCCATCTGGGGGAGGGGGTGAAGGGAGGGAGGGGAAAAGTCGAAGTGAGTGCAAGGGATAATGTTGTAAAAAAATTACCCTGGCATGGGCTCTGTCAATAAAAAGTTATAATAAAAAAATGAAAAAAATGGGAAAAAAATTAATAAGAATGTAGATGCTAAAAAGAGAGAGAGAGAGAGTTTCAGAGAAACCTTGTAAGACTTCTATGTATTTATACATTGAATAATTGATACAAAATAATAAGATTGTAAAATTGCTTTGAAGTAAATATTTTATCTCATACATTAGATCATAAGTTCCCTGAGCATAGGGATTATACATTTTTCAACTTTGTTTTCTCTATAGAATTCAAACTGTGTCCCATCTCTGACACATAGAGGCTGCGTTATTCAACACATATCAGTAACACATTACTGAACTTGACAGATGGAAAAATTAAGGGAAAGGTTCAGACATTTTTCACTTAATCATTTCGTGTTCCAAGAAAATTTCTAAGGCTATATAGAGAAGGCACTGATCAAGAGGAAGTTTTTCTATCCTGTAGTCCCTATGTCAGTGAAATCACAGATTCAGTTCCTGTGCTATCCATAACACTCTACATGTAGAAGGTAATTAATAAATGTTTGGTGAATTGAATTTATGCTTTTCAAACCTAATTGTGAGCTAAAGTTTACCAAGATAATGCTGCAGTATCTTTCTAATCTGCAAAGTTAATTAAATCCTCTATATTTAGAGTAAATCCTCTATATTTTATACTCATGTTAGCTCAGCTTAGCTATGCTTCTTTGAACATAATATTTAGACTCTCCATTCTTCAGAAGGGAAATTATAATAGCACAGATTTGGGTAAGAGACTCCTAAGCGCCCCCCCCATCCTCCCTTGAGCTATAATATTCTTAGTTTGAGTAATTCCAACTCCATGACATTTCCCATTAATAACCACTGTAGTAACAATGCTCTATGGTATAACAGAAAGACCACTCAATTCCTGCTTAGTAAAGTATTGGGCACTTTGAAGGAGTTTAATAAATACTTGTCAACTCACTGACTAACTGAGTTAGAAGACCTTATTTCTTTTACTGTCTGCTACTAACTAGTTATATAATTATGGACAAGATACACATCATTTCTGTACTTAAGTTTCTTACCTGTTAAATGAGGGGTTATGTTAAATGCCCTCCAAGAAATGTTATAGATTTTAAAATGTGTACATCTCTTAAATAGTAGCACAGATCATGCCCTCTAGAAACTTAAATTAGAGCTTTGTGATTCAGGCCTATAATTCATAAAGTAATTATCAAAAGGTATGGTTTTTCCATGACAGGATATATTTAATAAGCCTCTCTCTAATAAGCATATACTATAAAATTAAGATATAAGAAATCATACTACCTATGTTGATTTTTTTAACTAAGCAGATTAAAAAATTATAACAGCATATTTTTCTGAAAATTAATGGACCTGTGAACTGTCTTATCAATGTACTTATTTTTTTATAAAGAGATTGTAACTTCTCCATGCTTCCCTATCTTTGAAACATTCTTCCATGTTAAGTTCATACATTTTCCACAGAAGATCTATAAATTATGCTAAGGATCTTACTTAATTTCTTTTAATATGTTATAAATAGAAATGGAGCTTTAACACTGCTCACTAGTTATCTCTAAGGGGATTCATTAACACCCTAAAATAGGTAAATGACCAAGAATGATAGCTAAGAGCAAGAGAAAAAGAAAACCCTATTTCTTTCTTTTTTCTACGCAGTTTTGGTGTCTCTATCTACCTATCATTTAAATGGCAAATGCTTAGACTTGGGTCTACATAGTTCAAATAAAGGCTTCAATGGGTGTTCTAAGCATTAACAATCCAAAGGATAATTAAATCATGATAGCTAGACAATTCATTTGCAGTATATAATCTAAGAAAATTGCCTGGGGCATTGAGAATTTAAGTGATTTGCCTGTGGTCTCATAGGTTGGCAAAATGATTTCCAAAATTTAAATAGTTCATGTATGTGTAATCATATTAATTTGAAAACAGTTTATGATAGACCATTCTTGGCATCCCATCTCTGACACTCACCACTTAATATCCCTGGAAAACAATCAAATATGTAGGTTCATAAGTAAGAGATGGGCTGTAGCTTGCTTGTTGAAGGAAGTTGAAGTCAAGCTCATTGACATATTGATGTATTTTAAGCATCAAAGAGGTCAAATAAATCAACATTATAATTTGGCCCCACTTTAGTCAATCATCATATTCCTGAAAAGTTGCATGAATTTGATTTCAATAAATCACATTATATTTTAAGATGTTTAAAGGCATTCTATGTGATATATTTGTGAAGTGAAAGATCATTTTCAAAATTAAAGAATCACTTCCAAATTTATCTTTTTATTGGAAATAAGAATTTTCCGTTAGGTTTATTATATTGGATTTATTTAAAGTGAGGTAAGCCTGCACATGTGCCATTACAGAGCTGAAGAAAACAAGATGCAGAAAATAACTAGCCCAAGGCCTTGTTCTCTAATGCCTAGTATTCATGATCCTTTATTTGACTCTTTGATCAAAACTAAATTAGTAACAGCACTGCTGTTAGTGCTATTCAAAAGTTAAAGCTCAACCAGTATAAAGTGGAGCTCCATTATAATATTATTATTTGAGGGATAAGATGAACACTAACTTTATAGGCAAATTGTGTTTTTAAACTTATGTGGGATGTTTTGATTTAACTTGACAACCTGTTGTGTAAACAAATTCATGTGTTTATGAATTACTTTATAGTGCAATTCTCTTCTATCATATGTGGTATCAAAGAGTTTATAAGAGATAGTCAGCACAAATGAGATACTTCTATTGGAAGGCAGTATGGCAAAGTGCAAAAAGGGCTGCATCTGGAGTCAGAAAGCCTGAATATAAAATCCCAGCTCTTCCCCTTCAGACATTTATGTGTGTCTTGTGTGTATGTATGATTATACATATATATGCTATTTGTACATTTATAATGCGAATTGTAATCCCTCTATTCCTCCCAAACTTATGCCACATTCATCCATGTTCTCCCATAAATTTGTCACAGAAGATCCACATGACATACTGAGGGCCTTCTTAGTGTTCTCTTGAAATCATGTAGATAGTAATAGAGCACTTATTTACAATGTTTATTGTTGACACCTAAAATAAGGAAATCACCAAAGAGGTATAGTTAAGAATAGGAGAAAAAAGAAAACCCTACTTCTTTCTGTTTCTAATTAGTTTTGCTGCCTCTATTTAACTATCATTTGGATTATAAATGCTTAGAACTTAAATAAGACATATATGAATACACAATATGGATATGTATATAGAAGTATTTTATCACAATAGGTGTCTATTCATATATATATATATATATGTGCATACACACATGTACACACAGGCATACATATGCACATACATATATTTATATGGTTCTGTTGCAACCTGTAGGACCTCAGCCAAGTTATCTATCCTTTCTTGGGATTCAGTTTTTTATTTTGTAAAAGGAGAGAATTAGAAGTAATCTAACAATAAAGCTTATGGTATAAGCTTAAATCAGTAAGAATTCATTTTGAGTTGTATAGTAGCCCCCAAAGGATTACTACCACTACAGCTATTGTACTATTACTACTACTACTACTACTTACTGTAAAATGTGGTTAAAAAAGGTTTTAAGAAAATGGTAAGTCCTTAGTAGTCTATAGATATTCTAGCTTCATAGGGGAAGACAATTTTAACAAAGATATAAAAATGGAATTGGGAAGAGATTAGGATTAAGGAAATAAATGGAAAAGGAAATCTTAATATTATGCAACCCCCAGCTTTTTAACCTGTGGTTCATGCCCCTATTTGGGGACTGATAACACTATGGGGATTACAAAATATGATTGGTTATCAATAAATGTTTGATTTCTATACCTATTTTAGATACCTATACACTTGAGGTGATGTAAAAATTTCAGGGGTGAAGAGGGGGTAGAGTAGAAAAAGCTTAAGAAGCCTTTAAACAGAAGGTAGAGATTAAGTGATACAGTTTTTATGGATTAGGAAGCAACAGTTAGTGTGGTCTAAATCATCCCGTGATAAGCACCAGAATTAAAT
This sequence comes from Antechinus flavipes, assembly GCF_016432865.1. Classification (NCBI taxonomy): domain Eukaryota; kingdom Metazoa; phylum Chordata; class Mammalia; order Dasyuromorphia; family Dasyuridae; genus Antechinus; species Antechinus flavipes. The sequence goes on from NC_067398.1 coordinate 384,303,901, forward strand.
GACTACATAGTTATTAAGTATCTACTGTATCCCAACTATTGCATTAGGCTCTGGAGATGCAAACTTAAAGAGTGAAAAAATCCACATGACAAGGAATTTACATTAAAGTGAGAGAGATAACAAGTGTATGTGTGTGTGTGTCAATATACACACACACATATAAAATATATATATGTATATATATACACACATATATAAATATATATATGTATATACATATATGCACACACACACACATACTTAGGCAAGTCACTTTATTGTTTGCCTCACTTTCTGCTGCTGTATGATTTAGCTAATTATAATTCTTACTTATTGTGGCTGATGAAAGGATTAAATGAGATATTATTTGTAAAAATCACTTAGCACAGTGTCTGGAACACAATAGGTGCTATAAAGTGCTCATTCCCTTCCTCCTTTCTTTATATACCATAAATGTAGATATATACAAAATAGAGGAATAAAATATATTTGGAGAGAGAGGTTACTAACAGTTGAGAGATTGAAGAAAAGCTTCATATAGTAGAACCTCCTTAATCTGTGTCTCAAAAGAAGAGATGCTGAGGTGGAGCTTGGGAAGGAATGCATTCTATATGAGGGATTGCTAGTGCCAAGGCATAGAATAAGGAAATAGTGTCATGAGTATGAAACAGAGAGAATAACAGATGGCTAGATTACAGAGTACTGGAGGAGGAGTAATATTCAATGACTGTGGAAAGATAATTTAGAGTTAGTTTGTTTAGGATTTGAGAGCTAAACAGAGGAGTCCGTATTTGCTTTCAGAGGCAATGGGAATTGAGTAGGGAAGTTATGTGTTCACTTCTTTGCTTAAGAAAAATGACTTTGGTAGCGATATGGATTGAAAGATTAGGAACAGAGAAACTAATTTTGATGCTGTTGAAATAAGCAAGATAAGAGGTGATAAGGGGCTAAATTATGTCATTAACTATATGAATGGAGAAAAGGCCTCAGAAGATATTGTGAAAGCAGAAATAGGAAGATTAGGCAACTGATGTAGGATATATTGATCTGGTAGTCATCAGCCTAGAAATGAGAGTTAAACCTATGGGAGCAAATTAAGTTACCAAAAAAGTCAATTACTTGGGCAACATGAAAAGTTAGAAGATATGGTAGAAATGAGAAGCCAGCAGAAGAGATTGAGAAGGATAAGAAGTGAGCAAGTATAGCTTTGGAAATAAGAGTTGAGAAAGAGATTAAAGGAATAAGAATAGGCAATGAGGAAACCAAATTATCACTCTTTGCTGATGATATGATGGTATACTTAGAGAACCCCAGAGACACTATTAAAAAGTTATTAGAAACAATCCACACCTTCAGCAAAGTTGCAGAGTATAAAATAAACCCACATAAGTCATCAGCATTCTTATATATCACTAACAAAACCCAACAGTTAGAGTTATAAAAAAGAAATTCCATTTAAAGTAACTACTGATTGTATAAAATATTTAGGAATCTATCTGCCAAGGGAAAATCAGAAAGTTTATGAGCAAAACTACAAAACACTTTCCACACAAATTAAGTCTGATCTAACCAACTGGAAAAATATTAAATGCTCTTGGATTGGGTGAGCAAATATAATTAAGATGACAATACTACCTAAATCAATCTATTTATTTAGCGCTATATCAATCAGACTCCCAAAAAACTACTTTGATGAACTAGAAAAAATAACAACAAAGTTCATATGGAAAAACAAAAGGTCAAGAATTTCAAGGGAATTAATGAAAAAAAAATCAAATGAAGGTGGCCTAGCTGTACCAGATCTAAAATTATAAAGCAGCAGTTACTAAAACCATCTGGTATTGGCTAAGAAATAGACTAGTTGATCAATGGAATAGGTTAGGTTCAAAGGACAAAACAGCCAATAACTTTAATAATATAGTGTTTGACAAACCCAAAGACCCCAGTTTCTGGGATAAGAATGCACTATTTGACAAAAATTGCTGGGAAAATTGGAAATTAGTATGGCAGAAACTAGGCATTGACCCACACTTAACACCATACACCAAGATAAGGTCAAAATGGGTTCATGACCTAGGCATAAAGAATGAAATTATAAATAAATTGGAAGAGCATAGAATAGTTTACCTCTCAGACTTGTGGAAGAGGGAGGAATTTATGACCAAAGAAGAACTAGAGATCGCTATTGACCACAAAATAGAAAATTTTGATTATATCAAATTGAAAAGTTTTTGTACAAACAAAACAAATGCAGACAAGATTAGAAGGGAAACAATAAACTGGGAAAACATTTTTACAATCAAAGGTTCTAATAAAAGCCTCATTTCCAAAATATATAGAGAATTGACTCTAATTTATAAGAAATCAAACCATTCTCCAATTGATAAATGGTCAAAGGATATGAACAGACAATTCTCAGACGAAGAAATTGAAACTATTTATAGACATATGAAAATATGCTCCAAATCATTATTAATCAGAGAAATGCAAATTAAGACAACTCTGAGATACCACTACACACCTGTCAGATTGGCTAGAGTGACAGGGAAAGATAATGTGGAATGTTGGAGGGGATGTGGGAAAACAGGGACACTGATACATTGTTGGTGGAATTGTGAACACATCCAGCCATTCTGGAGAGCAATTTGGAACTATCCTCAAAAAGTTATCAAACTGTGCATACCTTTTGACCCAGCAGTGTTTCTACTGGGCTTATACCCCAAAGAGATACTAAAGAAGGGAAAGGGACCTGTATGTGCCAAAATGTTTGTGGCAGCCCTGTTTGTATTGGCTAGAAGCTGGAAAATGAATGGATGCCCATCAATTGGAGAATGGTTGAGTAAATTATGGTACATGAACGTTATGGAATATTATTGTTTTATAAGGCCAGCAGAATGAATACAAAGAGGACTGATGAGACTTACATGAACTGATGCTAAGTGAAATGAGCAGAACCAGGAGATCATTATATACCTCAACAATGATACTGTTTGAGAATGTATTCTGATGGAAGTGGATCTCTTCGAGAAAGAGAGCTAATTCGGTTTCAATTGATCAAAGATGGACAGAAGCAGCTACACCCAAAGAAATGAATATAAACTGCTTGCATTCTTGTTTTTCTTCCCGGATTATTTATACCTTCTGAATTCAATTCTCCCTGTGCAACAAGAAAACTGTTCGGTTCTGCACACGTATATTGTATCCAGGATATACTGTAACCTATTCAACATGTAAAGGATTGCTTGCCATCTGGAGGAGGGGGTGGAGGGAGGGAGGGGAAAAATCGGAACAGAAGTGAATGCAAGGGATAATGTTGTAAAAAATTACCCTGGTATGAGTTCTATCAATAAAAAGTAATTAAAAAAAAAACAAATGAGCAAGCATAAAGCAAGATCATACAAATCCAGAGAGGAGAGAATATCCAATAGAAGTATGTAGTCAAGTGTGTCAAATGCAGCATATAGATTGAGATTAGTTAGGACAAAGGATCATCAGATTTGGTAATTAAATTCTTGTTAATTTCAAAGAGAGAGAGGCAATAGAGATAGTAAGTATAGAAAACTTTTTTAAAAGAAGTTTTTGACTGAGAGGAGTGATGTAGAAAAATAGTTTGAGGAAATGGTAAAATCTAATAAAGCTCCTTGAAATATGAAAGAAAAACTTGGGTATATTTAAAGAAAGCACAGAAGTTAATAGGGAAGGTTAGAGAAGGAATCAATTGATGAAGGAGTTTAAAGATTTGAGAAAGAGGGATTGATTGAGAATATAATATACTGAAAAAGACAGCAGAATCAAGTATATATTTAAAGGGTATATAATCTTGGCAAAGAAAAATCTCTTTGATAGGGACTGGGGGAAATGAAAAGACTGGGGAATGGTTTCAAAGGATTTTGAGATATAAAGAAGATATTTGAGATATAAAGAAGAACTAATGTTGAATGACCTCACTTTTTTAATAGCCTAGGTTCTTGGCTGAGAGAGATGGAGGAAGAAATAGCTTGGGAACTTGAGGAAGGAAGAGGAGCATTGGAATAGCCCCATGGTGAATGAGATAGGGAATCAGTTAGGGAAAAATAGAAGTCCTGCCTTTGCTGTATTGGGAGCCCAAATGAGGTAATATAACAATAATTTGTGAAGATGAATATATCTTATGCTAAAAAAGACTATAGTCTAAAACAATAAGAGTATTAGACAGTGTTGTGCATTGAAAGCTGCATTTTCATCAAAATCTTAAGTGAATAATATAGATTCTGTTTTCAGGTTAGGTTTACCTAAGATACTTGGATTTACCTAAAGTGAAACTTTTCAGTTCTTCCTATATTACTTTCTCAATGTCTGTACATATTCTCTTCTTCTTTTTGTTCTCATAGGAAGAATTAGTAATCTATTTTGCCAATATCTCTATCTATACTCTTAATCTCACTCACTTTCAATTCCTACCTTACTTTACTACATCAAAGAATCTTTATTCTAATCTTTACTAGTTCTTTCCCTTTATCTACAAGCATACTCAAGTCTTCCCTATTCCTAAAACAAAATGAAAACAAAAAAAAAAAACCCAAAAAATAATCCACGGACACTGCTATACACTCAAACTTTCATCTTATAGGTCTCTTCTTTTCTACTCTCACTTCTATAAGTTTGCCATCACACAAATTTGTAACTAGGTAGACAACTGAGGCTTTAGCCCACTAATACATTTTAGTGAAGTGCTATATACTTTCAGTTGTTCAGTAGCAAAAAAAAAAAATAATAATAATAACTGAGCTTAGCTTCTAGCTAACAAGAATAATTAGTTAAAATAGTAATCTAAAGAATGACAGCTTCCACCTACCTGGTGGCTACATCCCAGATAAGATTGACTATGTACACTTATGGTGACCTTGCAGTGAAATGAAGTGTCTGAAACTCTCTCATCTGGCTTAATGGTATATTTTATTCTATTTACCCTGGATCTGTAAACATTTAGTTATAACTCTGATACCACCCATTTTTATTCATTATTTTTTCCTCAGTAGCCTTCCATTTATTTTCCCATATCTTGTAATCTGACTTCAGAACTTGTTATTCTCTGAAAATTGGCCCCTTCAAGGTCATTAATGATCATTTTGTTACCATATCCAAGCTTCACAGAGCTGATTTAATTTTCACTATGTTGTTGAGCATAGTTAGCTGGGCTTGTCTGCCTTGACCAGAGAGCCAACCTGAGAAGTTTTATAGTTTTCTAGCATAAGCAAACTGGTTGTCACTAAAATAGCTTAACATTTTATCAACACCTTTTCAATGGTGATTGTGAGTGCCATTTCTTCATAAGTTTGAGAATAGAAATCAATTTACCTACCAGTATAATAGTGAGGACACAAGAGAAACTCCTTGTAGAGAAGTGTTTCATGTGAGATATATTAAGCTGAAGAGATCAAGACCTGTAGACCAGAGTAGTAAATTAGTGCAAGCATGAGTTTTTCTTATCTTCCTTCTTGTTTCTGTAAGGTTGTGCTTACTCATCCATATAGTTACCATGTATATTGGTGAGACAATGTGACCTTAGTTTATATGTGTATTGTTATACTTTGATTATTTCTGCATTTACTTTATATTAAGTCACTATGAAGTTATTATTCTTGCTTTTGTCTCAAGTATATGTTTTATATTTAGATTAATGGTGTTACTGTAATTGATTTTGGGTAAATTGGAAGCATGCAGGTGGGAGCTCAGGAGGTAAAATGGTGAGTAGTTCCTGTAGCAAAGTTACCTCTAAGACCTTGAGAGCATTTGAATCTTAACCATATGGGTAAGGTCCATTTTTGAGAATTCCAGACCTGCTGGTGATATCTTGATAGCTTAAAAAAAGTTTTTAGGTTAAGCAAGCTAGCCTATAGAGGCAAAGTTGCAATGGCATACATAGTTATGCACATATATGCTTAATATACACCTAAACATATATACATGTGAATAAACACTTATACAAATATATACATGTGTACATATTCACAAGCAATAAGAAATTCAGTGTATCTGGTTTATATTCAGCTGTCTGACAAACTGGTGTTTTCTCTTTGTAATGTTTCTTTGTAAATGTCTACATGTGCCTAGGAAAATATTTGCTTCACCTTTAGCAAACTTCCTGGTCTTAATGCTTTCAACACCTTTAACTTCCTACCTGAAGGTTCTTCAGATTCACCTAGACACCTCAAGGGTGGATAGAATATACGGTAAATGTGGGGAAAAAGAAGTTGGCCCAAGAAAAGAAACATTCCTGACTAATAAGAAGCAACTTGTGTGTATTCCTAATAACAAAAAATCCTTTGAACATCTTCCAGCACTACAAATATATGGAGGAATGAATCCAGCTCTGAGGAATATTATTTCCAGTCTTCCTCCTTAACCCTGTTTTACTACATCTGGATGCATAAGACCCATGCTTTTGCAGTAGGGAGAGCGGTAAGTGATTTTGGAAGAATTTATATAGAGAACTGCAAGTGGAAAAAATGACTCAAAAAGAAACACCCAATAACATTATGCAAACAATGCATTATAGGGTATAAATAAAGTCTTTTCCACTTCTCCTAAGATTTAGAGCTAGAAGAGGTGATAAAGTTCAAAACCTTCATCATATTGGTGAAGAAACAGGTTCACAGAGGGAAAGTGATTTGTCCAGTTTTATACAGATAGTATAATAGCTGACCTGCAATTTGGCCCAGGTACTCTGACTCTAACCATTTTATCACACATTTTAACCCCAATTTAAAAATCACCAATGACTTACAATTAATGTGTTATATTAAAATATTAAGTTGTAGTGCAATGAATTGGGAAGAGCACTCCCCTAGAAATCAGGAGATCTAAATTTGAATCCTGTCCCAGTCCCTCAAACAAAATATATATTCATTCTTATTCTCTTTTCTGAGACCTGTGGACATTTTTAACCATTGTATTTGTGTTGAACTTAACATGTCAAAAATAGAATTCATTAACTTTTTCTCAAAATCTATTTCTTTTCCTAATCACCCTATTTCTATTGAGGGTATAATATTTTTTTTTTCTGGTTACTCACATTGGTAATCTAAAACAATCTAAATTTCTCCTCCTTTCAATATTCCCTTACCCAATTATTTGCTAAGTTTTTTTTTTTTCAAAACCTCTCATGTTCATCCTCTCTATTTTCTATTCACTTAGCCAGTATTTAGATTCAGACTGTTATCTCTTCTCAACTAAAACTGTTGTAATAACTTCTCAGTTAACTGATCTCCTTACTTTAAATATCTCCATTGGCTCTTTTTTGCCATTTAAAGCACTTTCCAATTTGGCTCTTGTCTAACTTTCCAGACACATTAGACATTAATCCAGTTCATAAACTATGGTGTGGCTAGCAAAAAAATCCCTATTGTTAATCTTCAAATAAGTCATTAAATCTATGATCTTTGGACCTTTTCTCCATTCTTGGAATCCTCTTCTTCCTTTTCTCTATCTCTTAGAAACTCAAATTTCCTTCAAATATCAGCTAAAAGAATATTGTTTATATGAGAACTTTTCTGATCCCAGATCAACTATTCATCTGTCCCTTTTTCTTCCTTCCTCATTCACATTGCTCAAACTTTCTATATATTTTGCATATTTATTTCATCCAATGTAAGTTTTTTGAAGGCAGAAATTGCTTCATATTCATCTTTGTATTCTCAGTCCCTAGAAAAACCTAAAAATATAGTAGATTCTTGATCAGTATTGATTGAAAGGAGAGCTTAGTTTCTCCATTTGTAAAATGAGATTTTGGAGTAGAATTTCATTTAATTTATTTCTGTTTTTTAAAGTCTGCAATAAATATTGAGGGATGAAAAATTGTTGTTTTCAAGATTACTATGTTATTAGAATATTTAAAATGTGAAAAAGACACAATTTACTTTAAATATTTCAATGATACTCCTCCAATGTAAGAAAATAAAAAAGAAGACATGACTCTGTGTTTAGCAACTTATTCTGGTATCTTTTCCCCTCTTTTAAAAAAGTAATTTTCATTTAATCAACAACCTCATAACATAAGTATAAAAGATATTCATCTGTATTTATAGTTACTTTAGTAACACTTTTCCACTTGGCTTTAAATAATCTTTGATTATGAAAGTCCAAATTTATACTAAAGATAAACTGGAGAAAGTTATCATTGACCTTATCAAACTATAGTTTACTGGCAGATGCATAATTGCAAAGATTTAAATTGTTTTCTTTCCTACTGCCTTTTAAAATATGATTTATTTGAAATTGTTTACATGCAATATTGAAACAGATTTATTGCATAAAGAAGAATACACTGGTATCTTGTTTACCTGAAAGTGCTATTTGCTTTAGAATAGTATGACTTTCATAACATTGTAAACACATTTCTGAAACTTGTTTCATTTTCTTCCCTTAAATTAGAAGTTTCCTATAATGGAATTTTAATTTTAGTATTATATTTTTGAGGGTAAGTAGAAAATGTCTCTATGGAATGGTTTAGTGGGCCAGGGTTAGATGGATCTAATCATTTGAATTAGCTGAAATAAATTGTCAGACAACTATGGTTGAAATGGCTTATGAGATAGGTCTTAGTTCTATTAAAATCATTGAGATGAAAAGTGGGAACAAGCTGTAGTCCAACTACAAAACCGATCTATGAAGAAAAAAGAAAAACATAAAAGAAGTCTTTTAAAAAAGCAAAATTTAAAATACAATAAAATATAGGAGGCATGTGGGGAAGAGAATAGTTGAATATATGCCAAGAACTGCTGTGCTTTTATGCATATTTCATTTGATATCATATGTACCCTATTTGAAAGATTAAACTGTTTTAAGGAGTTTGACTCATTAATTACACACAAATAGTACATATTATATGCTACTTTTATAAAATAAGGATACAAACCATTTTAAAGGAAGAAATCATTGCTTATTTTTGCTTTTTAAAATTTATAACTTTTATAAAAATAACTTCAAGGTGGCATATATAAAAAACAAAAGATAGCATCATTAATGGATCATAACTTCCATCTAGACAATATGATAATTATTTTTAGAAGCAAAATAAAACCTTAATTATTAAAGAAGAATTGGTCATCACCTAGGCATCTAGCAATCATTTCCCTGTAATATGCCAACGATGCTAAATTTTTAGAAATAAGCACTTATGGAAATAACTTCTACCTTGGATTCATCAAACATTTACCAAGAAGCTCATAAAAAGGTACTCTAAGTGTAGAAAGGATATTTGCTTTCTTGGGATTCATTCTACATTGAGAAAAATATTTGTAAATTAGAAAAAAAGAGAAAATTTGCATTTCCTTTCTGGTAAGTAAAAGATAGGAAGTATCTAAAGCTTGAAATTTAAGATTTTTATATTGACCTGGATGCCACTTCCAAATAAAAGAGTAACTTATGTTAACATTTGTTAAACATATGTTTGTTTTGTGAAAATAATTGTTCTAAAACAGAAACAATTGAATACCTAGGCTCGCTTGTTGATTTAGTTAAAAACCCACAAAGTGAGATTCATTTGGAACATCTGTTGTTTTGGTAATACTTGCTGTCGCCTAATTCTGAAGATCAAAGATACCCTCCCTTCCACCTGATATATCTGTGCCTAACCCGTTTTAAAAGATCATTTACTCCAGAAGGCTTCAAAATTCTATTTCATTTAATTTTAATAAATACAAAAGAGTCATTTCCAACTTTGAATTATGTCAGAGAACTGAATCTAAAAATTATAAAAATAATCACTTAAAATGTCTGGTATGTGGTCTTAAAAAAACAACTTTCACCCATCTCTGGACTTTTAGAAATATTAACATTCAAACAAGCAGCTTGTCCTTTGGTAGAAAAAAATAAACAAAAATATCCCATATAAATTTTTTTTAGGAAAAATGAATTATTTTTTAAATTTAAAAATATTTAAGAAAAATTTAGGAGAAAAGGAATTATTTTTAAATCTAAAAACATTGTGTCAAAAAGAAAATTTGTTTTTAATCTAAAAATTTTCACCCAGACCATTATTATCCCTAGCCTTTGTAAAAAGGCACATTTATTTGAAAGTAGGCATCCTTTTTAATGAACCTTTGTGTCCCAAGAATGAAGCTCAAGACATATCATGAAGAAACCACACTAAAAAAAAAAATCTGGGTAAAGGCAACTAAAGAGACCTCTGTTTGCTTACCATAGGAGGATGAATGATTGAGTCAATTTTTCAAACTCTCAACCTGTAGTTCCTGAGAATGGAATTGTGCAAAACTTTGGATTTCAACACTAAATTATGCAGCTGGCATACAAATGATTAAACACATGGAGTGTATTACCTGTAGGCAAATTCAGCAGTCATTGAATGCACAGCAGTAGCTCTCCAAGAGAGGGAATGTTCACTGAGACACTGAGGTCATCCTGTTTCAAAAAACTGCCATGGGATTCTTAATGCATAACTTGAGAATGCCAGAGATGGGTGATAAGAACTTTGGTTTGATGTCCTGTTTCCAGGGCAACGCTTCTAATAATGCTACATTCTCCTGGAAATAAAAATGATACCTGGGGAACATGGGGACATTGACAGCATTGTACTTTCAATATATATCTTGGTACTTTAAAACTTCAAATCATGTTTCCAGCAGGCCTTGGATAGAATGCAATGACACAGAGCAGTATAATCAGAAAGCTATAAAGTGCTAGTGAATAAACAATGCATATATCAATGTTTCACCAGTCTCATTGCTATAGTAATGAAAAGAATGAATGGCAACCAAAAGAACCCTAATGAAAGAACTTTATAAAGAAATGTGTCTCTCTCTCTCTCTCTCTCTCTCTCTCTCTCTCTCTCTCTCTCTCTCTCTCTCTCTCTCTCTCTCTCTCTCTCTCTCTCTCTCTCTCTCTCTCTCTCTGTGTGTGTGTGTGTGAATGTATGTATGTATGTATTTCTTCCTCTAACCTTTCCATACTTCATATATCTCCTTTTGAAATAAAAAGGAAGAGGATTAAGGGGATGGGAAATGATAGTGAGGGGAATAGAAGTTTAGAATTGTAGGCTTACTTTATTTGACACAGGTCAAATAATTTCCTTTTGATGTTCATGAAGATGAATAAATAAATGAAAATTATGCAGTAAGCACTTATCTGTGCAAAATAGCATGACAAGTTTTAGGGATACTAATAGAAAAGAAATTAGTAGGTTTCGTAAATATTTAACAACTGGCTCTCCAGAAAAAAATGCACAGCATACTTTTAAATATAATCTGTGTTAATATTTTTCCATCACTTTCTCAAGTTTAGATAATCAACAAAACAATAAGGCAAACCTAAGTTTATAGTATTTGCTGATTTTTTAGGTGTATTTGTTCACACTGAAAATGAAGTGCACTCCAATATAACCTTGGTTGTTAGATTAGGGAAATAGAGAGACCAGAATGTGATTTATTGTTGGGAGTAATCAAGTAAAGATCATTAGCTTTTTCATTTTTTTCTCACCAAACCATCTCTTATTGTCTTTATAGAATAGGGTAACATGAAAGGGGAGTTTAAAATGAATTTTCTTATTGCTTTCACACCAGTATTTTGTCTATTTGAGGAAACAGTGCCCTGATAATATTTGTCTCATTCAGGAAATATGATAAGGACCAAGATGTGTAAGTGATCATAAGAGATGAGTTATACTGAGGGATTCAGAGATGTTATAAGAAAGGATCTTCAAATATACGATAAAATTCCATTCTGATATATGCTATGATCTGTGAATAGCCTGACTAAAAGGAAAGGGCTTTATTGTGATTTATTGAAAGAATGGAGAAGAGCTATAGTACTCCATTTCAGAGGAGAGGCTTACTTAACACAGCACCCCTCATTTGAAGGGCAAGATAGCAGGTGGCCTTGAAAATAACATTTGAGTTGGACTATTATAGCTGAGACTCATTGGGAGTGTGAATAAGCTGACTAAAAGAGATGTAGTTCATCTCTCTGTGGGAGATTCTTACTAATTACAACACCCCCAGTGTATATTAGAGTATTTTGTTTCACTATACGTAAATAGACCCCTGAAGATGAACTGATGCAGAGATAGGATACCCATGGGTAGAAGCAAAATATGTGTATATATATATATATATATATATATATATATATATATATATATATATATATATATATATATATATAACTTGATAGGGAACAGTGAGGCTAGAAGATCAGTTCTATAGATCTCTTCATGCTTATATCCTAGAGATGTATGTTCTCTCTATGTGTATGTACCACTCCAAGTAGGTACCTTGACCATGTATAATTCTAATATATATAAGATATAGGTGGTCCCAGTGCACATCCAATACTATGTCACTTCACTAAATATTTCTGAATTAAATGTATTTTCTGGCTGAATAGTGGGAAAAAAAACATTGATAGGGTTCCACCAATTATCATTTGGAGAACAATTTCAGCTATAAAATGTCTAGAACTTGTGGTAATCATCTGGGAGTATAAGGTTGAGAAATTCAGAAATGCTATGGAGATAAAGAAAAATGATTTAGGAAAAATTCTGAAAAGTTCATTCCTTTAAAACAGAAACTAAACATCTTAAATATAGCTATTCTTAAGAACAATCCAAAGAAAGAAAGAAAGAACTGAATCAAATTTAATGATAATTGGAGAAAAATAGCTTAAGATTTCCTAATCTCTAGTTTCAAAATAGAGTCCCACAGAACATTTCTATTTATTTATTTATTTATTTGTCAGCATTCGTTTTTGTAAGATTTTCAGTTCAAAATTTCCCCCCTCTGTCCCTTACTTTCTCTCTCCCAAAGTCAGCAAATAAACCGATATAAGTTATACATATACAATCATGTTAAACATGTTTCCAAATTAGTCATATTGTGAAAGAAAAATAAGAACAAAAAGAGAAAAAGCACAAGAAAAACAAACAAACAAAAAAGTATACTTTAATTCACATTCAGTCTTCATAGTTCTCTCTCTCTTGGTGTGGTGGCATTTTCTATCCCAAGTCTGTTGGAATTTTCTTGGATCACTGTACTTCTGAGAAGAGCTAAGTCTATCATAGTTGACGATCATATAATATGCAGAACATTTGTGAAATGGAATACTGCCATAAGTATAGTAGTGAAGCATAACAATTAAATTTGACCACAGTCATTTCCCCTGCCTTCTAGATACCATGTCAACTCCCTAAATATTCTCTTCTGCTGCTTAAACACCCCTTATTTCTTCATTCTTTAATCATATGATAATTGTTCCAAATAATCCACTGTTCCAGAGGGTTTCCTCTGATCATGTTCCATTCTGTCAATACCTATCTTGAACTGTGATATTATGTACTGAATTTAATATTTCACTGATAAGAGATGTCTACAATGACATTATTATCTCCCAGGTCCTGGACATCATAAAACTATGGATATGACTTTAAGATTACATTTTGGTGGGGGAGGGGCAGCTGTATTATATGTTAACTATTAGTTAACATATTAAGTCAACAGTTGAATAAAGATTTTAACTTTTTCACACAAAGTATCATGAAATCAGATTTCTCCCAGTTCTCTATTTGTATAGCTTATTATTTTTTATTACATTTTAGTGCTTTATAACTATTAAGTCACTTTTTCAGATTCCACCAATTATTCTGATCTATCAAAATCCTTCTGACATTCTATATTCTAAAAATAGTCTATTTCATCCAGCTTTATGACATCTGAAACTTTGAAAACCATGCCTTTTAGATATTCATTCAAATTATTGATTTAAAAAAAAAAAAACATTGGATAAGAGGGAACTGAGGATAAAAAGTCTTATATTATACAATTTAAGAGTTCCTAGATGACAAAAGAGCACTGTGGAGCAGGAGGGAAAAAGAGATGAATAGGAGGCTCAAATTCACAATTTTGTATAGAATTGGACTTATGTAAAAAATCATTGATTTCTTTTGAAGAGAAGTTATGTACCAATTAACAAGCATTTACTAAAAATTACATGGTTAGTAGTCTACATGCCAGCAACTGCTCTAGATGCTGGAATTAAAATGCAAACAGTAAAACTATTTCTATTCTCAAAGGAGAGACAATAAGTACATATATGTATATTATAATTTTAGATAGAGATAGACATAAAAAGATAAAAGAAATTTTAAAAATGACATAATGGATCAATTGAATAAGAGAAGGAGGACACTAACATTTGGGAGGATCAGGAAAGGCTTCATTCAGAAAGCAATTCTTCAATTGTGCCTTGAAGGAAAAGAAGCATTAAAGGAGTTGAAGATGAGGAAAGAATGCATGCTAGGTGAATCAAAACAATCACAATGTAAGAGTATTGATGATAATGAAATGAATTTTGGCAACAATATCTTTTTGTCATTACCCAACAATCTGTTACTACATTTTTGAAGATATTTTAACATTTTCTCATCTCAGACTAAGAATAAAAAAAAGTGTTTAAAACATGGTATCAAAAGATAATGAATAATGTGGAATGGAATGTGGGAAAAATGGGACACTAATGCATTGTTGGTGGAATTGTAAACTGATCCAAACACTCCGTAGAACAATTTGGAAATATATTCAAAGGATCATATAACGGTACATATGCTTTGATCCAGCACTGCCACTACTTGGTTTGTATTTCAATGAAATTATAAATATAAATTATAAAAGAAGGGAAAGGACATACATATGTAAAAATGTTTGTAGCAGCTCTTTTTGTGGTGGCAAAGAATTGAAAAAGAGTCGATGTCCATAATTTGGGGAATGGCTAAATAAATTATGATATATGAAAGTAATAGAATATTTTCGTTCTATAAAATATGATGAACAAGTTGATTTTTAAAAAGACCTGGAAAGATTAACATGAATTGATGCTGAACAAAAAAAAGCAGAACCAGGAATACTTTATATATAGTAACAGTAAGATTGTGTGATCAACTATAATAGACTTGGTTCTTCTCAGCAATTCAGTGACCCAAGAAAATTTCAATAAGCTTTGGATGAAAATTCCATTTGCATCCAGAGAGAAAATTATGGAGACTGAATGTGGATCAACCCATTCTATTTTCACCTTTTTATTCCTTCTGTTTTTTTTTTTTTCTTGTAGTATTTCGCTTTTCTGATTTTTCTCTCCTAAGATGATTCATATGGAAAATATGTAAATAATAAATGTATATGTATAGCATAAAAAAGAAAAAATATCTCCTAGATAAAGCCAGAATATTAATTATGGATTCTGTAATCCTTTTTGGGGGGGAGGAAATAGAGATTATAGGATGTGAAGAAGCCTCTTCTAAATCGGTCAATAATATCATTTCCATGATACATCAAGTGTGAATATTTCCCTTTGCATATATCATTAAAATGGAATTGAGAAGGGAGATGTTTCTAATAATCTAAGGAAGGTAGTGCCTACCATTTCAGTGTCATCATTAATTTTTGCTCATCGATATCCATGGTGCTATAGGGAATAAGAGACAGTAATAGCAAAATAATAGTAATAATAATAAGATAGATAATAAATAGGGAATTGAGACCTAATTGAGGAAATAAGAATAAAGAATCCAAATTTAAATGGCACAAATATAAAATGGGAAGCAACATGGTGCAATGCAAAGATCACTAACTTTATACTTGATGAATCTTTGAAAACCTTGAGCTTACTTTCCTCAACTGTAAAATGAAAGCCTTGAACTAGAAATTCTCTGTAGTTCTTTGTAGCTTTAAATCCACAAAGCTATCATAATTTGCATGATACAGACTGTTCTAGGAATTTAAGGAAACAAGCCTTTAGGTGTTGGAGTATCTAGGGAAGTCTTCCTGCATGTAGGAGATGGTACTTTTGAGCTGAACCTAGAAGAATTGGCATGTCTGAGTTAATAGTAGTAAGTAGAAAAGGCATTTTCCATATGGCAAAAATAACATAAGCAAAATTACAGGGGTGGAAATGGGCAGGGTGTGTTTGCTGTGGAGTGAGCATGTAAGTATGAGTAAACTGTGGAATGGGTATTGAGGAATGAAGCTAAAACATAGTGATGTGAAGTCAGACACTGTAATCTCCTGTACATCTTAATAGAAGGTCCCATGAGTTTCTGTGGTTGAAATAATTCATCACCTTTTCATGAAAGTCCTGGTAATGAGTGCCTATGAGCTTGCTTAATTTGGTCTGTGACTGTCAAGGACAGAATGCGTTGTTAGGCCCATGCTCAAAGTCTTTTTGGTTTTTGCAAAACCTGCCAGAACTTGCACTCTACTGGCACAGCCCTTAAGAACCCACGGTCACCTCCAGGCCATGCTGAGGCATAGTAGAAGAACTTTTATAGAGGCAAATATGACTGCCAAATCATCATTACAAAACATTATACTGAACAGATTATGAAAGGCTGCCTAATACCTACTCAATGTCAATTTGCCACTTAAGCTTAACATAAAGAGAAGGAGAATAAAAATACTATTATTACCTAGGGGAAAATGGATGTGCTTAGTTACTTCTGTTTATCTTTAGGACTAAGAACCTAAACCATTGGGATGCCTAGTGATGATTTAAGTTATCTTGCCATTTGTGTTGAGGATTAATGAGATACTTTGAGCTCTTTGGGAAACAAGTGGTATGCAAATACATGGAATGACTCTACTGCTGTTATTATAGCCTCTTGCCCTTCCCTTGTTTACCCTCAGGTGCCAGGTCAGGTGGAAAATGAGCTCAGGGCAAGCATCATAGTTTTAGGTAGTGGCCAATAAAAGCAGGTATACATTGTGACTGAACCAAAGTGAATCACCCACTGTTGCTGGTGTGATTGAAACATAAACCATACAAGACTAATCTGCTGAAGCTGGCAGAGAGAGTGCTTTCTACCTAATTGTCCATAAAGTTATGGAATAATTCTGCCCTCATTACCCTGAGAATTCTCCCACCAACTATGAACTAGTTCAGTGAAGCTGTACTTTGACTAAAATGGTAATAATAACAGTGAAGGCCATAAACTATCAGATCTTTTTGTTAACTGATGTCACCTTTAGGAGCAAAGCAGGACATGCTCACATCGGCTTGAATCACATTTGAATTACTCCATTTCGAAGACTAAATCTGCCCTTATATTTTCACAGCCAACAGCAACTGATTTAAATGAAAGATTTGTGCCCACATCCAAGGACAAAAAATTTGACCCCAAGGGTCAGTACTAAATAATCAGCTTAACCGGAAAAAAATCCCCACATTATTCATTCCCTGACATTTAGAAAACTCTGGACTCTGCCAATGTGTCAATCAATAGCTTGTGGCTGATGAATCATGAAACAGATATTCTAGAGCATGGAGGAAAAAATCTGAAGTCTGCCAAAGTGCCAGTAAGTCAGTCAGAGTTTGCTTGATGACTTGTAAAACAGAATACACTCTCAGAGACACATATGAAAACCTCTCTAGGTTCTGCCAGCACAATGGGTCAATCAATTGAGGGATGCCTGATGAATGATGAAATAAATGCCCTCTTTGACATGTCAGTGCACATTCACAGTTGGCACCACCTCTCTCATCATTTGGAGTTTGTCTTGCTATTAGATTGACTGAAGGAGAGTTGAAGAAATGACATTTCCTTCACTTGCTGAACTTCCCCATCTTCGTCTGTCATTGGTTAGAGAACAAGATTATAGACAAAGCCTTAGGAGAGTGTGAGCATACATAGTTACCTATGTCTAACAGGTAGTTATACCAGTATACTAGCAGTGCAATTGCTGAATAAAAAGAGATTCTATGGAATAGTTCTGGAAATGTCCTCCAACTGGATTAACAGAAATTTTCAAAGTGTAGTAAAGAGATCCACAAGGCCTCTTCAGTACTTCCTCAAAGATAACTGTTCATTTAGCTTTCTCAATTCATTCAAGGCAATTTTTCTGTTTCCTTGATTTGAAGAGATGTTGCTTAGCTTGAAACCACAAGATATTTCCTTTCCCTTAAATAACAACCTCTATCTTATACTTAAGTTATAATAATGATATCCATCAACAAGGAGTAATCAAATATGGTACCATGAAATCAATCAATTAATCAACTACATTCCAGTTACTGTGCTGGCTCCAGGGCTTATAAGTACAATGAATGAAATTCTATGTACCCATGAGAAGACAGAAACATTCCCTACTAATGACCAAGATAAGTACATATAAAAGTATATATGGCATGAATATAAAGAGAATAAATACATTTAAATACACACAGAGCAATTAAATACAAGTTAGTTTGAGAGGGAGGGAACTAGTAGTTGAGGGATTAGGAAAGGCTTCATGCAGAAGATATTTATTGCTTGAGCTCCAACTTGCAGACACTTAACACGTCCTAGCTGTGTGACCCTGGGCAAGTCATTTAACTCCAATTGCCTCAATAATAACAAAACAAAAAGAGAGAGAGAGAGAGAGAGAGAGAGAGAGAGAGAGAGAGAGAGAGAGAGAGAGAGAGAGAAATAGAAAAGAAAAAGAAGTGATATTCTGCAACAGAGGTAAGGAAGGAATTCATTCCAGGCCTGAGGATGGACAGTAAAAAGGCATGGAGTGGAGAAACACAGTGACTTGTAGAAGTAAGAGAGAAGGTGAGTTTGATTAGATTGCAAGTGTGTGCACATATGAATGTATGTGAAAATGTGCATGTGTGTATGTGTTTATATGTGAGCATGTATATGTGTATATGTCTACATAACTAGATAGTTTGAGGTGAGGTTGTGCAGTGCTTTGAAAACTAAATGGAATTCCATCCCAGAAGTAATTAGAAGTCATTGTCATTTGTTGAGAAGAGAAATTACATGGTTGGCTCTTCACTTAATGAATATTACTTTTGCTCACATATGTAGGATATTTTATAGTGGAATCAGATATTGTAAGGATATGAGCATCAAGATTTGACAACAGATTAGATATGGGAGTATTAAATGGTTAGTAGAATGGTCAAGGATATAAATGTTGGTATGGGTATGAAATTTATTTCAGCTTCTCCTCTTCTGGAACCTCTTCTTCTTACACATATATCCCTACTGCCTATTCTAAGCAAAGCTTGTCTATTCCACGAACCTCACTCCTATTTCTTCTCCCTTGAAAGTTTCTGGTCAGATCTTACCCAATATAACTTCTCCTTGACAGTTAATCAGATATTCTATTTCATGTCAAAGAATTATGGAAAGAGGCCCACAAGAGAAGCTGAGAATCCTCCTATTCTCCATATGTAAATATATATTTTATAAGACATTGTGAAGAAGATGATTTTGTTTCTGTTATATATTCTAACTTAATGACTATCATGGTGAGCATCTCAAACTATGTAGAAAAGAAGGAAAACTAATGTCCATTTTTGGTGAAAGATAGTTTTGAAGAGAAATATTTTAGAACAAGTTGAGTCTCCTAAATCACAAATTGATTTAAAAAAAAAAACTTTTAAAAACTTGATTTAAGAACTGATTCTGCTTTGTTATTTTAATTTAATTTTTTAAGTTAACAAAATCTATTTTTTCTTCTCATGTTCCCTCGCCAATTGAAAAGCAAAAGAAAATCCTTGTGATAAAATACAGTCAAATAAAATAGTTTCATGTTTTTTTATATACAAAAATATGTCTCATTCTCCAGTAATCTTCTGTGTCCACTAATTCTCTTATCAGGTGACATATTTCATTCCCTACCTATTCCTATCCCAAAATCATGGTTACACATTGCATTAATCAGAGTTCTTAAGTCCTTCAAAGTTGTTTATCTTTACAATGTTGTTGTTATTGCATAAATTGTTTTCCTGAATTTGCTCACTTTGCTGCATGTCAATTCATAGAAGTCTTCTCAGATTTCTTTAATATTGTACTTTTCATCATTTCTAATAGCATAATAGTATTCCATTACATTCACAAGCCACAATTTGTTCAGCCATGTCCCTAATCGATAGGCATCCCTTAGTTTCCAGCTGGTAGTTACCAGAAAAGACATGCTATAATCATTTTTTGTACATATATACCGATTCTCTTCTTAAATCTGTTATTTTATTTGTTTCCTAAAATGAAGACTGTGTAATATAGCGAGGACTCTTTGTTAATAATAAGGAAAGCGGGGATTGAAATATCACATTTATTATATATTATTAGTGTAAACTTGGTCATTTTACAAATAAAAATGTTTGACTAGGTAACATCTCAGGTTCCAAAGGCTAATATTCTTATGGAGTAGGTTTTCTTTTATGGAAAAAAATGAATGAGAGAGAATAAAAGAAAAAAAAAAGACTTTTTCACACCTGTGCTTTTCAGAAATAATTTAGTTTATTTAGAAATTTAAAATATATTTTATTTTGAAATTAAATAGAAACATAGTAAAAATATTTGGTATGATAGACTTTTGAGTTATAGGGATGTGAATATAGACTTTCAAAGGATTTGTCTAAAGTATACTCAGTTTGTATAAGAGACAGTAGTTGAATCCAGGTCATCAACTCTATCACAATAACACCCCTCCAATTCTCACTGTAGAATTTATAGCTGGTTAAACATGACTTTTTAAAAGTTTGAGCTTTGATGTTTACAGGATTATAAAATGATAGATTTGTTATTTGCATGTTGGATTCTAGTTTCACTTTTTAGTTGTAAAATACCTAGTACAAAATCAACCATACATTTTAGTGAGCATTTGCTGTTAAATGCAAGGGAAAATGATCAATTTGCTAGTTTCTGAATTGGGCTCTTGAGTGCAGAACACTAAAGTTTAGCATGCCATCTATCAGGAGTCCATCAAAAAATGGTCCACTTAATAGACTCACACTAGAATCAGAAATGAACTTTTGACATTTAATTAAGGCCTGAGGCCAGAATTTGTCTGTAAATGTGAATTAGCTTGATTATAAAGATAGAGCAGGTAGAAGGATGTAGAATAGGCAAGCTGAGGAAGGAGAATACCAGAAGAAAAGTAGGTGTTTTTTTTTTTTTTTTTTGTTGTTGTTGTTGTTGTTATTGTTGTTTTTTGCTGAGGCAATTGGGGTTAAGTGACTTGCTGAGATCACACAGCCAGCTAGCTCAAGTGTCTGAAGTCACATTTGAAATCAGATCCTCCTGACTTCAGGGCTGGTGCTCTACCTACTGCACCACAGAGTAGTTTCTAAAATCAAGAATGATATCATTTTGTCCTACTACTACAACTTAGTTTCAAAAAAGAGTTTAGAAGTAGTACTGGCACTTTAGTAAATGGTAACTGTTAGAATCCTAGTGTTACCTCAATGGAATTGATACAATGCTTATGTTCACACCTTTAGAGAGCTCATATAAGCAAGAAGTATTTAAGTACTCATTGGAGTTCACACTTCTGGGAGATTCACAAGTCAGTATTCAGTATGAGATTCACAAGCCAGAAACCCATAATCCCACTCTCAAATCCCATAATCCCACTCTGTCAGAGAAGTCAACCTTTGAGCTAGCATAAAAACCGCTGAGCTCACTCAGCACAGTTCAGTTGAAAAGATTGAGAGGAGAGCGTCGGTCAGTTCAGAGAGAAGTCCTCTCTTGGAGGCAAGACAGATTCATTCCATCTTCTACCTTTGTGCTGGCTGGAGGCTGAAGGGAGCAGAGGCAAAGGACTAGCGACAAGAGCTCTTGGAACCAAGGAGAAAGAAAGCCTCCAGAAAACTAGCCGAGCCCCAAGTGAAGGAGATAAGATTTTGGAAGAGACAATAAAAGATGGTACTTTAATCCCTCACTGCATTTGGGGTGATTATTGATCTGAACTGATACTAGGGCTACCTCCCTAAGAAACCTGCCCTCAGAACCATTATATTTTAAAGAAGAAAAACACGACAGGTAACCTCTCTTATAAATCAGATACAAGCCAACATCCCAGCTAAATATCAGCATATATTACTTTGCCAGAGGTTCTCTATAAATGCAATCAATCCCAACGTTGGTATACTTTAAATCAATAAATGTGCTAGCTAGTATCCTGGAGAAGATTTTTTTTTTCAAAAGAGGACATAACCAGGCACAATAGAAAGGACTTCAAACTAGGCCTTTAGTGATTAAAAAAAAAATTAATTAAGAATTCTGCATTTCCCTTGACAAATAAATAGAGGGACAGTTTTCCAGCAGCTCTTCATCCCAGAGGACTGTTATATAGAGCCATGCATCACTAAAAAGTACTTTGAAAATCCTAATTGATGAAGAAAAGAAAAAGAGAATAGAATTAATTTTAATTTCATATTGCTTTGTGATGTGTTTCTAACATGTTTTCAGAATTACACAAGAAGTATACTAATTGTATAGCAGTGAGACACTCATCACCCATAATTATTTCATTTCACGAACCAGATCTCTGAAGTTCTCTCAAAGTACAACTTCTTGTCTTCTCAGCCTCTTTTTGAAACTTACTCTGTCCTTATTATGACTTTCAATTATTCCACCTTTCTTTACTTTCTTAATCTATCATACTACTGCTTTGGCTGTATTTTTTTCCTTTGTATTCTTAATCCTATAGACAACTAGGTCAGCCTATGTTCAGCCCTTTAGTGTTGAATCATCTTCCCCATATTTTCCCATCAACATCCATTCCTTTCCAAACTCCAGGTCTCAGTTGCTCTTATTATTTACCTTCTTTGTTTCCCTTCTTATAGTATTCAATACAGCTTTTAAAGGTTATAAAATATGCTGTCTAATTCTACAGTTTTCTTATCTTATCTCAACCAGTCCCTTAGTACTAATGTTGTTCTAGATTCATCTTTTATAATAGGTTTTTATGACACTGTTCTCTTGTGGTTTTTCTCCCATCTGTCTGATTGCTTATATATTTTGTCGCAATGTATAGTCATCCCCTTTCCACCAGATTCTCTTTTGGCCCCTCTTCTCTTTATACATTATTTTTCTTTTTGATCTCACTAGATCCCATGGGTTCAACTATCAGTTCTATGTTGAAGACTCTCAAATGATTATCCTTATTACTAGCTGCATTCTAATCATCTGCATGTCAATGACCCAAAGGTACTACAAATTCAATATGTCTAAAACTGAGCTTATTAGTTATGTCCTAAACTCATCTCTTCCTAAAGACTGCATTGTAGTTTAAGATCATAGCATGGGTTTACAAACTCAGAGTAATTCTTCTCCCTGACCCTTTATATTTAGTCTGCAAACAAATATGGTTAAATCTAACCCCTCTCTCAGCACTTCTATTCCCCTTCTCTCCTCACCCCACCCCTTCCAATATCCCTGCCCCTTTCTTTTTCATCACTTAGCTATCCCTTTAGTTCTTCACATTAATAACTTTCATTTGGTCTGTTACAATAATTTAATCATTAGTCAATCTAGTCAATAAGAATATATAAAGTGCTTAAACAGCAGACTCTGTGCTAAGTATTAGAGATACACAAAAGTGTGAAAACATGATTCCTTTATTGAAGGAGCAATCATATTAGTACTGACATTAATATCTCTTCTTTCCAACCAATATATACCACACAGTTGGCAAGTTGATATTTCTAAAGCACAGATCTGGCCACATTACTTTTTTTTTTCTGGCTTCAAAGAAAGATAAAATAAAAAACTCTTTTATTTGGCATTTAAGCCCCTTTCCAATTTGGCCCCACCCTATTTTCCAAATTGATTTTACATAACATTCATATACTTGACATTCTATTTAAACTGGTCACCACAAAGTTCCCCAAGCATGACATTCCATCTTTCACCTCAATGCCTTTGAATAGGCTATCCCCACTGCCTAAAATGATCTCCCTCCTCACTTCTGCCTCTGGGAATTCCTGGCTCCCATCTAGACTTGGCTAATGTACATTCAGGATTCTATACAATTTCTTTTCTAATATCTCTAATTCTAAGTGCTTACTCCCATCCCCCAAAAAACAAAATAAAAACATCATTATTTTGTATTTACTTCTTTTTGTGCAAGTAGTGTTTCTTATCTCACCTTATGGAAAATAAAGTCCTTGAGTGCAGGGAATGTTTTTATCTTTCTCTTGCTATCCTCAATAGTTAACAATGTATCTTGTATGCAAGTGCTTGATAAATATTTGTTGGATTGAATTACAGGATAGACTTTAGATGTAGAGATCAGAAGCTAGACTCTGAGACTATTGAAATGATTCAGGTGACAGGTGGTGAGTGTTTCAACCAGTCATCACTATGTAAATAGAGAGAAAGAGAAATATTGTAGAGGTGTAATCAACAAGATTTGGTAAGGACTTGAATATAAACAGTGATAGAGAAGGAAAGGGAGAGATTATAGAACTGAGTAACATTGACTGAAAGAATGGTGATATTTTAAAGTAAGATAATGAAGTTTTGAGGAAGGATGCATTTTGGCAGGAAATATGAGTTCCACTTAGGACATGTTTATTTTTTAATATGGACCATTCGGGGAAGTTGTTTAACAGACATTCAGTTATGTAGAGCTAAATTTCAGAAGAAAGAATCAAGAATGGATATTTAGATGTGGTAGTCATCTCCACAGAGATTATAATTCAAAACATGTGAGCCAATGAGGTCACTGTGAGTAAGTAGAAAAATAGGAAAGATTTGGAGGTCACTTTTATTTAATGGATGGGCAATCCAACAAAGCAGAATGGATATGTTTTACCTAGCTCAGACAACTTGAATTCATCAAGGACAAAGTGGTATTCTTTTGCTTTTCTTTATGAAGTCTAATTTAATTTGGATATGAGCTCTATGGCAGTCATTTTTTGTTGTCATTTCTAGGACAAAAATCATTCTATTTGATGCAGAAAAAAAGTTTTTTTCTTTTTTTCTAGTCTCTTCCTCTCTTCCTTTCCTCTATCCCACCTTTCCTTCTTCCTTTCCTCACTCCTTCTTTGTCTCCTTTCTTCCTTCTCTCCTTCCCTTTTTCCCTTCTTCCTTCCTTCTCTCTTTCCTTCCTTTCTTCCCTCCTTCCCTCCTTCCTTCCCTCCTTCCCTTCTTCTTTCCTTCCTTCCTTTCTTCCTTCCTTCCTTCCTTCTTCCTTCCTTCCTTCTTCCTTCCTTCCTTCCTTCTTTTTTTCCTTCCTTCCCTCCTTCCTTCCTTCTTTTCTTCCTTCCTTCCCTCCTTCCTTCCTTCCTTTCTTCCTTCCTTTTTTCATTTCCTTCCTTCCTTCCTTCCTTCTTCCTTCCTTCCTTCCTTTTTTCATTTCCTTCCTTCCTTCCTTCCTTCCTTCCTTCCTTCCTTCCTTCCTTCCTTCCTTCCTTCCTTCCTTCCTTCCTTCCTTTCCTTTCCTTCCTTTCCCTTGCTTCTTTCCCTTCCTTTTTCCCTCCCTTCCCTCTTTCCCTTCCTTTCCTTCCTTTCCTTCTTCCTTTCCTTTCCTTCCTTTCTTCCTTCCTTCCTTCCTTCTTGTCTCCTTCTCTCTTTTTTATTGATTAATGCTTAGGCTAGACATTAAGATGATATAGAGAGTTAGAACTATAGAATGAATATTCATCAATTATATGTCATTTATTTTATTTTTTATTATAGCCTTTTATTTACAAAACATATGTATGGGTAATTTTTCAACATTGACCCTTGCAAAACCTTCTGTTCCAACTTTTCCCCTCCTCCCCTCCTCCCCTAGATGGCAGGTAGTTCCATACATGTTAAATATGTTAAAGTATATGTTAAATACAATATATGTATACATATTTATACAGTTATCTTGCTGCACAAGAAAAATTGGATCTACAAAAAAGGAAAAAATAACCTGAGAAGGAAAACAAAAATGCAAGCAGACAATAACAGAAGGAGTAGAAATGCTATGTTGTGGTCCACACTCATTTCCCATATTTCTTTTGCTAGGTATAGCTGGTTCTCTTCATTAATGAACAGTTGGAACTGATTTGGATCCTCTCATTGTTGAAGAGAGCCACATTCATCCGAATTGATCATCATACAGTATTGTTTTTGAGGTATATAATGATCTCCTAGTCCTGTTCATTTCACTCAACATCAGGTCATGTAAGTCTCTCCAAGCCTCTCTGAAATCATCCTGCTTGTCATTTCTTACAGAACAATAATATTCCATAACATTCATATACCACAATTTATTCAGCCATTTTCCAATTGATGGGCATCCATTCAATTTCCAGTTTCTAGCCACTACAAAAAGGGCTGCCACAAACATTTTTGCACCTACGGGTCCTTTTCCCTTCTTTAAGATCTCTTTGGGGTATAAGCCCAGTAGTAACTCTGCCAGATCAAAGGGTATGCACAGTTTGATAACTTTTTGAGTATCGCTCCAAATTGCTCTCCAGAATGGTTGGATTCATTCACTATTCTATCAACAATGTCTCAGTGTCCCAGTTTTCTCACATCCCCTGCAACATTCATCATTATATTTTCTTGTCATCTTAGCCAATCTGACAGGTATGTAGTGATATCTCATAGTTGTTTTAATTTGCATTTCTCTGGTAGTGATTTGAAGCACCTTTTCATATGACTAGAAATATTTTTATTTTCTTCATCTGAAAATTGTCTGTTCATATCCTTTGACCATTTATCAATTGGAGAATGGTTTGATTTTTTATGAATTAGAGTCAATTTTCTATATATTTTGGAATCGAGGTCTTTATCAGAACCTTTGATTGGAAAAAATGTTTTCCCAGTTTATTGCTTCCCTTCTAATCTTGTCTATATTAGTATTGTTTGTATAAAAACTTTTTAACTTGATATAATTAAAATTTTCTATTTTGTGGTCAATAATGATATCCAGTTCTTCTTTGGTCACAAATTCCTTCCTCTTCCACAGATCTGAGAGGTAAAATATCCTATGTTCTTTTAATTTATTTATAATCTCATTCTTTATGCCTAGATCATGAACCCATTTTGACCTTATCTTAGTGTATGGTGTTAAGTGTGGGTCAATACCTAGTTTCTGCCACACTAACTTCCAGTTTTCCCAGCAGCTTTTGTCAAACAGTGAATTCTTATCCCAAAAGCTGGGGTCTTTGGGTTTGTCAAACATTAGATTGTTATAATTATTGACTGTTTTGTCCTGTGAACCTAACCTATTCCACTGATCAACTAGTCTATTTCTTATGTCATTTATTTTAAATAGGCAATATGAGGAGAGTTAAATAGTCAGGAAGAAAGTCCCAAGAAGAGGATCACAGGATCAAAGAAAGGGGCATGTTATATTACATAGTTTTGATATAAAATGTTCTGGCAGCATGAACACAGAGCAGTGACCTTGTATGGCAAGGCTCCAGAGTATTTTTCTTCCTGTTTTCAGACTATGAAATAAGGTCTTAAAAACTCTGCTCACTTACCCAACAAGCAGGCAAAAATGTCAATTCCGCTTTAACATTCAAAATGCCTCCACAAAATGTCATATTTATGCTTACAGGTTTGTATTCTCTTTTTTATCTCCACAGTCATTCAAATATTGTTGACATTGGCTCAATAATTTCACTTGCCCCTTCTTTCAGTATCTGAGGATATCTAAAATAGGAAACTTGGATGTATCAAGAGTAGTTATTTGTATTTCCTTAACTTTCCTTACACTTAGCTTGTGAACCAGCCTGCTGGTAGTCACTTTTTGTTTTGTATTTGCACTTAAGTAGAAATGCTTTGTTCTGGGTCTAATATTTAGGTCATTTTGTGTTTGGTTCAAAATGGAAACAAAAGAATGCATTTATTGATCAGCTAACAGTTAATAGGAGAATGCATATCCCGTTGTCTATATGTATGGATACCTAGATACGAATCATATTCAAACTAAGGTTTTCAGTGGAAATTCTGGAAGGACCAAATGAGTCCAATGAATATAATTCTGCCCCTCCCCACACCATGGTTGGACCTAATCTGGATAAACCCATAGGAATTATATGGGTCAGAGAAAATATGTCATGACAATTGGGTCTATAGTTTGAACACTTCCAGTGACTGGAAGCTCTTTACTTAATTAGGTCACCCATTCTACTTTTAAGTAGTCTTTATTAAAAAAGGATTATTATTCATTTGAAATCTGACATATCAAAATCTGCATCATGTTAAAATCTATAAACAGTCCCTCTTCTATTCCAGGGACTGGAATCTCCCAAATTAATATCATTTCTGAGCATACATTCTTTTTTTTTCTGTCTAGTATTATGTTAATGATCAGAAAGTCAGTGAACAAAGACATTGTCTTAATACAACCAATCCTAAGAACATCACTGGATCTATGCATGGGATTTATGATCACTTAAAAATTATCTATACAAGAAAAAACAAATGAATAAAAATACCTATTGTACAACCCTATAGTTGACTATTTAGTCCTTCAAACTTGTTTAGCAGGACCTATTGTTCAGATGGATTGTGAGTCAGACCCATAATTGAATCAGAGAAAGAGAATTGAGATGGATTGAATTTGGATAGTTCTACAATACTCTTAGTGATCCCAGGTTGCTCCCTGGTTCAATCTCTCTCCCCATCCCTTTAAAAAAAGAAATGTTCTTCCATTGTGTGCTTCTAAATCTTGTAACATCACAGTTTCTGAACAATTAAAATTATAGATGAGCCAAATGGACTATGGGGTTATTATCCTTTCAAATTCCTTTTCATATGGGAAAAAATATTGCTTTAACAAGGCAGAAAAGGAAAAATATATACATTAACCGTTAAAGGATAAAAGATGTTGTTGTTGACATATATGCATATATACATGTGTGTATATATGTATATATATATATATATTCCATATACAGTCTTATACACACATTCTTTTCTTACTCCTTTCAAACTTCAAAAAGAATCCATCTCAATCCCTATCTCTATCTTTACCTCTCTTCCTATCTCTATGTCTATGTCTAGCCTTCTTTCAGGTATAAAAATTGATATTTATATGTGTGTATATATATATGTATATATATATATGCATTCATACATATACATACATGCATATATATACATAGATATACTCACACATTTTGATGTCTGAAAGAAATAGGAAAATGATGTTGATTTAATAAAAACTATTAAAGAATGTATATGAAGAACAATAGGTTTCAAGTGAGATTTGAGCAGTTGGGCTCAGAAAACTAGTATAAATATAAAGACTTAAGTCATCTTGTGAAAGGAGTAGAATGATACTTTATTTGCAAGAGAATTGTTTAATGATTTTTAAATCAAGCAGAAAAAGAACTTTTATGTATTAAAACTGTAAAAAATGAGTATAAAGAAACAGTTTTAAAGAAATAAAATGAGTATCATGTTGAAACTTTACAGCTACTTATTAGTCCCTTAGCAAATGTACGTAGATCCATTTCAAGAAAAAAGTAGAATAAAATTTAAAAGTGAGATATTATTTAAAAATTAATGTTGGTTTCATTGAAGACATAGAATCAATTGTTACCTTTTAAGTGAAATGAGATCCATGAGAATTTAATCACTGAAGTAGGAACAGGAATTTCAGCCTGATGTGGTGGAGAAATTGATTAGCCTAATAGAAGAAACTAGGTTATACAGCGAATAGAGTGATAGACCCAGAATCAGGAAAACAAGTTCAAATTTGACCTTATACACTTACTAGGTATTTGTGACCATGGGTAAATCACAAAATCTCTTGCCTTAGTTTTCTCAACTGTAAAATAGGAATAATAATAGCAACTATTTTACAAAATTGTTTTGAAGATATGTTCATATCTTTGTAATATATGAGATAATGTTTATAAAGCATTTAGTAGAATCCCCAGTGCATTATAGTTGATATAAAAAGGGTTATTCTCCAAAAGGGGAAAAATCAGCAGGGGGCAAAAACATCTTGTAAATATTTTAAAAGACTAGAAGCAAAAACAGCCACCTGATGCTAAGACTTTGCTAGATCCTTATTCACTGAATAAAAAAGCAAAAAGGGAAAAAGACAGTCTTTGTTATTTAAGAAGAGTTAGTTAGAATCATTTTCCTTGCTCAAAGACTCTGTTTGGATCAATTAATAGAGCATAGAGTTCACAAGTTAGCTTGTTTTGTATAGCCCAGAAATAGCTGACTTGATTTGCTTTGCAGGTTCTGGCTTGAAGGAAACTTTTATTCAAATGAAGAGATGGGACTTTCTAAACATCACTTTAAGGGTGAGTATAAGTTGAAAGAGCTTACAAATACTATGTTGACTTAAATATTAAAAAAATATATATTTATCCAGTTGGATAACAGTGAGGACCAACAGAGAAGAAGATAATAGAGAAGTATTTTCATGTGGTACAGATATTCCTAAATGAACTGATGACATCAAAGCATAGAATCCAGAGTTGTGAGTTATCCCAAATAAATGGCTTTCTCCTGTACTTCTCTACCAGGTTTCTATAAGGTCTTATATCTAAGTAAATGGTTATATTTAATATATAAAAGTGTGATTATTTTGAGTTAATACATTGTGTAAATAGAATCATATTGCCAGCAGTTTGAGAGGTAGAATAGTGGGTAAAGAGAATACATTTCCTCTCAACAGAGTAAACCTAGGATTCTCTGAGAGTTTGTGTGTAAATATTTGTTAGTGATCCTTCTCTGGAAACTTAGACCTATCAGTAAGAACCCACTTTGGTAAAAACAAACTAGCTCAGTGAATAAGTTCACACACCTAAGAGAAAAATGTGAGGCCTCTATAGTGTGTTACAGAGGCACTTTACCAATATTTAAAGAAATGCATGATAAATACCAGTGGGCTATTTTTGTTTAAAAAAATTAGCATAAATAGCTCCACTGAGAAAATGTATGACAAGAAAAGAAGGTGGGCCCATAAAAGGCAAGAGGAAAGACCCATAAGGATCAGCTAATAAGGATTACTATGACAGTCTGGATATTGTACTAGTACCACAAAAAGTAAAAACACCTAGAGAAGTGCTCCTGATATTTTACTATTGCCCACAAAATATAAGAAGACATAGATAAAAGCTTCTAAAATTGGGAAGAACCTTTGTGGTAGATCTATGAGAGAACAGGACTCATACAGGAGAAGGTATATATAATTTGTAATCTCAAGCAATGGAATTAGTAACCACATTTAAAAAGATTCTATCAGCACTACATTTTCATCTAACTTCAATTTAATCTCATTTTAATGAGTTTTAACCTAAAGAGTTCTATTCTGATCTTTAAGCTTTCTATACTAAGAAATTATCTCATGGTCATATTACCCTTGCTAGATGCTCTTATCATTTTTTTTCCTTAACGCTGAATAAAAACTTTCATGGATAACTTAAATATTTTTTTTTCTAGAATAGAATAGAATAGAAATTCATTCCCTGAGGTCAGGAACTGTTTTTAGTTTTGTCTTTGCATAATAGGAACTTAATAAATGCTTGATGATTGATTCATTGGGCAAAGAAGACCTCCTCTAATGTCTGGAAGCAGTATTGTTTTTTGGGTTTATTGCTCATTTGGAGAAGAGACTCCATCCCTACCAGATTATTAATTTACATTTTTTGAATTTCATAAGTTTTTCTATATTACATATGAACAAAATCTCAACATGTGACCCTACTTGGAGATGCTCATATTCCTTAATTTTTCTTTTGATTGCTTGGTCCAAGGTACTATCTGTTGATTGCCTGTTTCTTACTCCTTGAAGCTTGTTGGCAATCCTTAATGTATAAATAAAATTTTGTCCTTTTAGTCTCTTGTTATCTTTCAGCTATTTTTGTCCTTTTAACCCAGCACTTGAAAAATTTGCAGCATCTTACAACTCATGAACTTGTTTGAAATGGAACAAAACTCAATTTCCTAAAACTATGGAACCAGATGGATCTCAAGAAACTTTAGTAACTTAAATATCTATGATATCATCATGCATACTCACTCCCATACAGATGCCAATCTATAACTTAGCAGATGGTCTTTATATGTTATTATGAAAAAGAAATTATAATCAAACTCCCTGAACTTCATGAGGTTGGTCTTACATAAAAGACAGATATTCAGTCACTAGTTTCCCACTGAAAGCCTTTCCAACTTGGTAGACCCTTTCATAAATGTACTCTTTTGGCACATTTAAAAAACAAACAAGCAAACAAATTTATTTAATATTTTATTTCCCCTTGAATGTAAACTATTTGCATTTTTGTTTTTCTTCCTGGGTTATTTTTATCTTCTGAATCAAATTCTCCCTGTGCAACAAGAGAACTGTTTAGTTCTGCATACATATATTGTATCTAGGATATACTACAACATATTTAACATATATAGGACTGCTTGCCATCTAGGGGAGGGGGTGGAGGGAGGGAGGGGAAAAATCGGAACAAAAGTGAGTGCAAGGGATAATGTTGTAAAAAATTACCCTGGCATGGGTTCTGTCAATAAAAAGTTATTATTAAAAAAACAAAAACAAAAACAATATATTTTATTTCCCCTAATTGCATGTAAAAACAAATTTTAGCATTCATTAAAAAATTGAGTACCAAATTATATTGTTCTTTTCCCACTTCCCCCCCATTGAGAAGGCAACCAGTTTTGTGTAGGATACACATATGCAATTATGCAAAACATTTCCATATTAGTCATGTTGTGAAAGAAAACATAGACCAAAAAAAATCCCTAAGAAAAAAAGCATTTAAAAAAGTATATTTTAATTTATATTTAGTCTCCATCCATTCTTTTGCTGGAGATGGTTATCATTTTCCATCATAAGTCCTTCAGAACTGTCCTGGATAGTATATAGTTGATATAGTTCATTCTACAATATTGCTTTTACTGTGAATTCTGGTTTTGTTTATTTAGTTTTGCATCAGTTCATGTAAGTCTCTTCTGTTTTTTTCTGAGAACATTCTGCTTATCATTTCTCATAGAGCATAACTTTTGAAAACTCAGAAATAATTCTGAGGCTTGATTTATTGGAGAAGTACTTTAGCAGACTTTGGTAGTAGAAAACTTTTTTTTAAATGTATACTTAGTGTAGCAGGTACAACAGGAAGGACACCAAATAGAGGCCCAGCGGATCTTGATGCAACTCTCAAAGGTGATCTTTGTTCCTTGTGTGATTCTGGGCAAACCACTTAACTTTTCTCAGTATCAGTTTTCTAATTGGGAAATGGACTAGAAATCTTTGTTGCTATGCCACTTTATAAAATCAACTTTTTATAATTCTTTATAGCTTTATTTAACCCATACTTTAATTTTGTAGAAAGTACTTGACTTTGAGTGTTTCTTTTTAATATAAACCAGTATGTTGTTTGAAGTACTATACTAGGAATCAGAAACCCTACATTTGAATTTTGACCTCCTCAATAACTAATTGTATGATTTTTGTATATTTATTAAGTGAAGGAGGTTAGCTTAGGAGGTTAGCTTATATGATTTCTATAGATTTTTCCTACTATAAAATTCTATGACCATATAACCTCAGAGAAAGGGAATTTAATAAAATCACATAAAACAAAAGTAAAATGGGAGACCTAAGCCTTTGTATTATGCATAACATTTTTTTCTTTCTTGTGAAAATAACTTTTTTTCTAAAAGTTGTTATCAGAAAAAAAATATTAGTTAATTTTGACTATCAAAGCTCTGGTGACAATTATTTAGAGTATCCAAAGCATAGAAATATTTTCTAATTAATATTATTGACTGAAAATTCTATTATTTTTGGACAGAAGGAAATAAAGGGGCCCACTGTTGGTAGCTGACTAAAACAGGATACCAGAAGGTTGATACATGTTGATAGCTCTAGTTTTGGTTCATTCCTAGCTAATTTGGGCACTTGACCTTCCCATTTCTTTTTTTTCCTTTACAGAGATGAAGCTCAGGTGATGGCATGTATCAACCCACAGTATCTAAAAGAATGGAATTTTCAGCCACATCTAAGAAGGCAGCAATCTACTTCATTCTGTTTCTCTGTCTCTGGTTTTGTCTCTGTTTCTCTTTGTGTCCCTCCCTCCCTCCCTCCCTCTCTCCCTCCCTCCCTCTCTCCCTCCTTTCTCTTCTCTCTCTGTCTCTCTGTCTCTCTTTCTCTCTTTCTCTTGTCATGTAAATGATGGATGCCAGGGACTATATAATCAGTACAAAGCCTTAACTTATCAATGAAACAAACAAAAAAACCTTGTATTTTAGCTGCTTATATTATATGAACTACCATTTATCAGAATTTACCCAAATCCTAGTCCTTTAGACATCTCCCTTAATCTACTCTCCAGCATCTGTTCTATCTCTTTGAATGTCTATATAAACCTAGGCAAAAGTTACTAAAGATGTTTTATAGGCACAAGGAACAATATTGGATGTCTAATTTTAATTGGTATAGGGAACAATCTCTACCACAGCAAGTCAGCTTTTTGTTTGTAATTATAGCCTGAGAATTGCTGGCAGTTTTGAGAGACTAAATGACTTATCCAGGGACACACAGGAAAAATGTGAGAAGAGAGTCGTTATTTAGCCTAGGTGGTCCTGGTTTTAAGCCTGGTACTTTATTGCATCATGGTGCTTCTCAGTGAGAGGTGTTCATATCATATAAAAATGAAGTATTTTTCTAAAATTTAATTCCATTGCCTTCTTGAGAAATATTGCAGTTTGGAGTAGAAACCTCTATTCTGCTTTTGATTCCTGAATCATCCTGGATTTCCCAAAAAATTTCAAAACTTATTTTGAAAACTTTTACTTTTCATTTTTGGGAAGAAGCCACTTCTATGGCACACATGTTTATCTTCTGTGTGTTTTTCTGTTATGCTATCCTTTATATCAATCCAATGTAGTTCAAAATCAGAAAGCTGATTCAAGTTTCCTGCCTTTTTAATAACTGAAAATTCATTGTGGTTTTCTTCTCTGAGTTATTATTTAATTAACATGCCACTCCAGACTAGTGCTGGACCTCAATTATATTATAACAACTTCAAAATAAATTAACCTTGGTGTTAACTTCAGTTGGGTCTTTCTGAGAAAAGTTGCTTCTTAATGTCAAAGAGGAGGGGGCAAAACCACCTCAGATCCAAATGAAATGTCTTTTCTCTATGCTCAAAACATTCAAAATTCTAAAAAAAATTTCAGAAACTCACTCCCTAGTAAGTGCTGAGCTTTCCCCCCTAGTTATGTGTAATTAGTGACAAAATCCAACAGGTGGCACAAATGTATTTGAATTTTATATTGATTCATAGTGTATGCCAGGAAATCACTGCAGTGTCAGAGGTGTCAGTAAAGATCCACCATAGCTGTTAAGTGCAGAGAGAATGTCTGCTTTCTCAAGGATCTGGGAAAAGTTGGAAAAGTTGGTCACAAACTCAGACTAAGGGTTAATTATTTGAAAACCTTTGGACTCAGTGTCAAAGACAAAGATTAGTCTTTTTCTCCTGGAAAGGGGGAGGCGGGAGGGGGACAAAAACCAAAGGAAAACCAAAAGGGATACACACACACACACACACACACACACACACACACACACACACACAATCATGCACACCCACACAAGCCTTGAGTTCTTGTGGTTACTTGCTCTTAGTAGTAGGATCTTTCAACTATGATTTGGAAGAGGGGAACCAGACTAATTTGCAGGAGACAGAAACAAAGTCTGCAAATCCTTCCCATCCATATTTTCAGCACATCCCCCAACCAGGCTGACTGGTGGACACTGGAGACAGGTAGAAGTGACTGGCTTGGATGTTTTATCTCCGGAGCTGCAAAGGTTAGAATAAATGAGCAGAGAGGTCTGCGCCCTCTGCTGGTAAATGTACAGATTTCATCAAGGTTCTTGGAGAGACTTTGCAAACCTTATCATCTTTTGCAGACTTACCCCACAGATGCTAATTTGTGTTCTAAAAGAATCTGTGTCCCTGGGTTCTCAGTCAACTGCAGTTACCAGGACGGCAGCTGGCTCAGTATTCCATCCCAGTGTGCCAGAGGTTTCCTTTGCAGCTTTTAGATACTATATATCTTTCTGTGAGATGATTAAGACATTAATTAATGATTAAGATATTATTGACTGGAACACTTAAACATCACTTTAAATTTCATAAAGCGCTTGACATGCTCTACTAGCTCATTTCACAGTAAAACAAGGTTCTTCTTATCCTGCCCTCATTCTTTTCTTTTTCATAATGAGGAATCCCGACCAAAGAGAGACTAGGAGAGATGAAGCAACACTAGCTTATTCTCTTCTCCAGAATGAAAAAAAAAAAAAACTTATAAATCAATAAAATATGGAAAAATACTTAAATGTCTTTTGCCTTCTTCTCTGGTAAGTGTGAAGAGATAGGAATGGGGTGGGCAGGAAGAGTATTTGTCATCTCAGTAGTTTAAATTCACTGGAGATGTGCTTCCCATGAACTGGTTTTTAATGTGTCATATCACAGAGTCATTTCTATCAGTAAGGTGTGAAGGGGTTACAGCTTCCCGGAGGCCCTTGGTGGAGGCCACGGAGTGAACTTGTTTTCTTTTTATACCTTGAAGTGTGACATCTCTTTCTACACTGAACCAGATACCTAAAAACATTTTGTGTGTGTGTGTGTGTGTGTGTATTTCTGTACTGCCAATCAGGCAGCAATTATTGAAAACTACTTTTCTTCCTAGGACTGTGCTTTGCTCCATGAGGGTTACATAGAAAATTTAGAGCCTTCACTTTAAATCACAAAATATTAGAGAAAGAATGCATTTTAGAGATCAGTCTGTTCAAATGCTTCATTTTACAGATGAGAAATTAAGGCCCAGGTAGGGAAAATAAATTACCCTCAAAAAGTGGCAAAGCCAGATAGCTGGGTGCTCTCTTTCCTATTTAATTCTTATTCCACAATAACAAATCTCTAACTTCCAAGCTCCACTTTAAATATATATATATATATATATATATATATATATATATATATATATATATACATATATATATGTATATAACATAAATACATACATACATATTTATTTTTAATACACATTGCTTTATGAATCATGTTGGGAAAGAAAAATCAGAGCAAAAGGGAAAAACTATGGTAGAAAAAAAACAGAAAAAAGGGAACAAAGCATGTGTTGGTTTACATTCAATTTCCATGATTGTTTTTCAGGATGCAGATGGCATTTCCTATCCAAAGTATATTGGGATTATCTTGGATTACTGAACCATTGAGAAGAACCAAGTTTTTCAGAATTGTACGTTCTTGCTGTTATTATGTATAACGTGTTATAGGTTCTGTTTTTTTCCCCCTCAGCATCAGTTTACATAAAACTTTCCAGGTCTTTCTAAAATCACCTTGTCAACCATTTTTAATAGAGCAAAAATATTCCATTACCTCCATATACCACAACTTGTTCAGTCATTATCAAATTGATGGGCATTGACTCATTTTCCAATTGTTTGCTACAGTAAAAAGTGCTGCTATAAACATTTTTACATATGTGGGTCCTTTTCCCTCCTTTAAGATTTCCTTGGGACTTCCGGTTAAGATGGCGGAGAGGAGGCTCACAGTTGCATAAGCTCCGCGCTTTCTCTCACTATCCACTTCATTACAAGCCTCTGAATCAATGCTTGACTGAAAAAAACCCACAAATATTTACCAAGAGAAGCCATCCTTGAGATCCGCCAAGAAAGGTCTGTCTTTACTGGAGGGCTGGGGCGGTTTTAGATCGGGCGCAGGCTGAGGGCAGCGGCAGTGAGAGCACGGGAGCAGAGCTGAGAGGGGGTGGGGAGTGATCGTAGCCGTCTCTGCGGGGAGAGCTTCGCTACAGGTTTGGAACCTGCAGCAAGTCAACAGCCCAGCAGAGAAGCTAAAAACACCGGGGCTGAAGAATACAACCGCAAACAGCTGGAGTCTCTCAGGACCTGGCCCCCCCCCCTTACCCCCCCTCAGTGACTCAGCACGCTTTGGGATCTCAGAGCGCAGGCGCAGCACAGTCCTGCTAGTGCCTCACTGCTGCCCCCTGCAGTCTGTAGAGGAAGCTCGATAACACACCCAGCCCCCCCCCCCAAAGAAAGACTCCAGTTTTTTCTGTTTTTCTTTGGTAGTTTATCTCTGATTAATAGACAGAATGAGCAAGAAGCTGAAGAGGACTTTAACCCTTGACAGCTTCTATACAGATAGAGAGCAGACTCTAAATCCTGAGGAGACTAAAAACAGGCAGTCCCCAGGTGATTCCCCAAAGGAGGAGATCGTCTGTTCCTCAGCACAGATGAACCTCATAGAAGTGATTAAAAAGGCTCTCACAAGGGAGCTAGAAGAAAAATGGGAAAAGGAGAGGGAGGCTTGGCAAAAGGAGAGGGAAGCTTGGGAAAAGGAGAGGGAGGCTTGGCAAAAGAGCCTGGAGAAAGTTAAAGAGAGAGTGGATAAAGAAGTAAAATCCTTGAAAAATAGGATTAGTGAACTGGAAACAGAAAACAGCTCTCTAAAAAACAAAATTGGCGAAATGGAAAAAAATTCCACAGAACAAAAGAACTCAATTGGACAATTAGAGAAAGATTTTAAAAAAGTGAGTGAAGAGAATACTTCACTGAAAATCAGAATTGAACAAGTGGAATTGAATGACTCGAGGAGACAAGAAGAATCAGTCAAGCAAATCCAAAAAAATCAAACAATGGAGAAAAATGTGAAATACCTTCTGGGGAAGACAACAGACCTGGAAAACAGATCCAGGAGAGACAATCTGAGAATCATTGGACTCCCAGAAAAACATGATGAAAAAAAGAGCCTGGACACTGTCTTCCAGGAAATTATCAAAGAGAACTGCCCAGAAGTCATAGGAACAGAGGAAAAAATAAACATTGAAAGGATTCATCGATCACCCACTGAAAGGGATCCTAAAATCAAAACACCAAGGAATATAGTGGCCAAATGCCAGAACCCTCAGGTGAAAGAAAAAATATTGCAAGCGGCTAGAAAAACCCAATTCAAGTATCAAGGAGCCACAATAAGGATCACCCAGGATCTGGCAGCATCCACATTAAAAGATCGAAGGGCCTGGAATATGATATTCCGAAAGGCTAAGGAACTTGGTATGCAACCAAAAATAACTTACCCAGCGAGAATGAGCATCTTTTTCCAGGGAAGAAGATGGACATTCAACGAAGTAAGCGAATTTCATCTATTTCTGATGAAAAAACCAGAACTTAACAAAAAGTTTGATCTACAAATATAGAACTCAAGAGAAATCTAAAAAGGTAAAGATTAATCTTGGGAACTATATTTTGACTATATAGATGTATAAAGAATACATGTATACCTTGTTCTAGAAATTGATGTGGAAAGGACATTGTACCAGAAAAAGGGTAAAGTGGGGGTAGTACATCTCATGAAGAGGCATAGGAAACCTATTATATCTGAGAGAAAGAATGGAGGGGGATGAATATAGTGGGTATCTTACTGCCTTCAGAATTGGCTTTAAGTGAAAAATCTTAAGACATATTCAATCTATGGTGAAACTTCTCCCATCTCATTGAAAAGTGAGAAGGGAAAAGTGGAAAGGGAAGGAATAAGCTAAGCGGAAGGGAATACGGGAACTGGGAGGGAAAGGGGTAAGATAGGGGGAGGAACTCTAAGGCGGGGGGAGGGACACTAAAAAGGGAGGGCTGTGAGAAGCAAGGGGTGCTCACAAGCTTAATACTTGGAAGGGGGGAAAGGGGAAAGAAGGGAGGAAAGCATAAACCGGGGTTAACAAGATGGCAAGTAATACAGAATTGGTCATTCTAACCATAAACGTGAACGGGGTAAACTCCCCCATAAAGAGGAAGCGGTTAGCAGAATGGATTAAAAGCCAGAATCCTACAATATGTTGTTTACAGGAAACACACCTGAAGCGGGGAGATACATGCAGGTTAAAGGTAAAAGGTTGGAGCAAAATCTACTATGCTTCAGGTGAAGTCAAAAAAGCAGGGGTAGCCATCCTGATCTCAGATCAAGCTAAAGCAAAAATTGACCTAATTAAAAGAGATAAGGAAGGACACTATATCTTGCTAAAGGGTAGCATGGATAATGAAGCACTATCTATATTAAACATATATGCACCAAGTGGGGTAGCATCTAAATTCTTAAAAGAGAAACTAAGAGAGCTGCAAGAAGAAATAGACAGTAAAACTATAATAGTGGGAGATCTTAACCTTGCACTCTCAGAATTAGATAAATCAAACCAGAAAATAAATAAGAAAGAAGTCAAAGAGGTAAACAGAATACTAGAAAAGCTAGATATGATAGATCTCTGGAGAAAATGTAATGGAGACAGAAAGGAATACACTTTCTTTTCAGCAGTTCATGGAACCTATACAAAAATTGACCATATATTAGGACATAAAAACCTCAAACTCAAATGTAGTAAGGCAGAAATAGTAAATGCATCCTTTTCAGACCACGATGCAATGAAAATTACATTCAACAAAAAAGCAGGGGGAAGTAGACCAAAAAATAATTGGAAACTAAATAATCTCATACTAAAGAATGATTGGGTAAAACAGCAAATCATAGACATAATTAATAACTTCACCCAAGAAAACGATAATAATGAGACATCATACCAAAATGTATGGGATGCAGCCAAAGCGGTAATAAGGGGAAATTTCATATCTCTAGAGGCCTATTTGTATAAAATAGAGAAAGAGAAGGTCAATGAATTGGGTTTGCAATTAAAAATGCTAGAAAAGGAACAAATTAAAAACCCCCAGTCAAACACTAAACTTGAAATTCTAAAAGTAAAAGGTGAGATCAATAAAATTGAAAGTAAAAAAACTATTGAATTGATTAATAAAACTAAGAGTTGGTTCTATGAAAAAACCAACAAAATAGACAAACCCTTAGTAAATCTGATTAAAAAAAGGAAAGAGGAAAATCAAATTGTTAGTCTTAAAAATGAAAAGGGAGAACTCACCACTAACGAAGAGGAAATTAGAGCAATAATTAGGAGTTACTTTGCCCAACTTTATGCCAATAAATTCGACAACTTAAATGAAATAGAAAAATACCTCCAAAAATACAGCTTGCCCAAACTAACAGAGGAAGAAGTAAATATCCTAAACAGTCCCATCTCAGAAAAAGAAATAGAACAAACTATCAATCAACTCCCTAAGAAAAAATCCCCAGGACCAGATGGATTTACATGTGAATTCTACCAAACATTTAAAGAACAATTAACTCCAATGTTATATAAACTATTTGAAAAAATAGGGATTGAAGGAGTCCTACCAAACTCCTTTTATGACACAGATATGGTACTGATACCTAAACCAGGTAGGCTGAAAACAGAGAAAGAAAATTATAGACCAATCTCCCTAATGAATATTGATGCTAAAATCTTAAATAAAATATTAGCAAAAAGATTACAGAAAATTGTCACCAGGATAATACACTATGACCAAGTAGGATTTATACCAGGAATGCAGGGCTGGTTCAATATTAGGAAAACTATTAGCATAATTGACTATATCAATAACCAAACAAACAAAAACCACATGATCATCTCAATAGATGCAGAAAAAGCATTTGATAAAATCCAACATCCATTCCTAATAAAAACACTTGAGAGCATAGGAATAAATGGACTTTTCCTTAAAATAGTCAGGAGCATATATTTAAAACCATCAGTAAGCATCATATGCAATGGGGAAAAACTGGAACCTTTCCCAGTAAGATCTGGAGTGAAGCAAGGTTGCCCACTATCACCATTATTATTTAATATCGTATTAGAAACACTAGCCTCGGCAATAAGAGTCGAGAAAGATATAAAAGGAATTAGAGTAGGCAATGAGGAAACCAAACTATCACTCTTTGCAGATGATATGATGGTATACCTAGAGAACCCAGAGATTCTACCAAAAAGCTATTGGAAATAATTCATAATTTTAGCAAAGTAGCTGGCTACAAAATAAATCCCCATAAATCCTCAGCATTTTTATACATCACCAACAAAACCCAACAGCAAGAGATACAAAGAGAAATTCCATTCAGAATAACTGTTGATACCATAAAATATTTGGGAATCTATCTACCAAAGGAAAGTCAGGAATTATATGAGCAAAATTATAAAAAAGTCTCCACACAAATAAAGTCAGACTTAAATAATTGGAAAAATATTAAGTGCTCTTGGATCGGCCGAGCGAACATAATAAAGATGACAATACTCCCTAAACTAATCTATTTATTTAGTGCTATACCAATCAGACTTCCAAGAAAATATTTTATTGATCTAGAAAAAATAACAACAAAATTCATATGGAACAATAAAAAGTCGAGAATCTCAAGGGAATTAATGAAAAAAAAATCAAATGAAGGTGGCCTAGCTGTACCTGATCTAAAATTATATTATAAAGCAGCAGTCACCAAAACCATTTGGTATTGGCTAAGAAATAGATTAGTGGATCAGTGGAAAAGGCTAGGCTCACAAGACAGAATAGTCAACTATAGCAATCTAGTGTTTGACAAACCCAAAGCCCCTAACTTCTGGGAAAAGAATTCATTATTTGATAAAAACTGCTGGGATAATTGGAAATTAGTATGGCAGAAATTAGGCATGGACCCACACTTAACACCATATACCAAGATAAGATCAAAATGGGTCTATGACCTAGGCATAAAGAACGAGACTATCTCTCAGACTTGTGGAGGAGAAAGAAATTTGTGACCAAAGATGAACTAGAGACCATTACTGATCACAGAATAGAAAATTTCGATTACATCAAATTAAAAAGCCTTTGTACAAATAAAACTAATGCAAACAAGATTAGAAGGGAAGCAACAAACTGGGAAAACATTTTCACAGTTAAAGGTTCTGATAAAGGCCTCATTTCCAAAATATATAGAGAACTGACTCAAATTTATAAGAAATCAAGCCATTCTCCAATTGATAAATGGTCAAAGGATATGAACAGACAATTTTCAGAGGATGAGATTGAAACTATTACCACTCATATGAAAGAGTGTTCCAAATCATTATTGATCAGAGAAATGCAAATTAAGACAACTCTGAGATACCACTACACACCTGTCAGATTGGCTAAGATGACAGGAAAAAATAATGATGAATGTTGGAGGGGATGCGGGAAAACTGGGACACTAATGCATTGTTGGTGGAGTTGTGAACGAATCCAACCATTCTGGAGAGCAATCTGGAATTATGCCCAAAAAATTATCAAAATATGGAAAAATACTTAAATGTCTTTTGCCTTCTTCTCTGGTAAGTGTGAAGAGATAGGAATGGGGTGGGCAGGAAGAGTATTTGTCATCTCAGTAGTTTAAATTCA
The DNA here is from genome assembly GCF_016432865.1 of Antechinus flavipes. Taxonomy (NCBI): domain Eukaryota; kingdom Metazoa; phylum Chordata; class Mammalia; order Dasyuromorphia; family Dasyuridae; genus Antechinus; species Antechinus flavipes. Next base: position 384,346,938 of record NC_067398.1, read on the forward strand.
CTGGAGATGTGCTTCCCATGAACTGGTTTTTAATGTGTCATATCACAGAGTCATTTCTATCAGTAAGGTGTGAAGGGGTTACAGCTTCCCGGAGGCCCTTGGTGGAGGCCACGGAGTGAACTTGTTTTCTTTTTATACCTTGAAGTGTGACATCTCTTTCTACACTGAACCAGATACCTAAAAACATTTTGTGTGTGTGTGTGTGTGTGTGTGTGTGTGTGTGTGTGTGTGTGTGTATTTCTGTACTGCCAATCAGGCAGCAATTATTGAAAACTACTTTTCTTCCTAGGACTGTGCTTTGCTCCATGAGGGTTACATAGAAAATTTAGAGCCTTCACTTTAAATCACAAAATATTAGAGAAAGAATGCATTTTAGAGATCAGTCTGTTCAAATGCTTCATTTTACAGATGAGAAATTAAGGCCCAGGTAGGGAAAATAAATTACCCTCAAAAAGTGGCAAAGCCAGATAGCTGGGTGCTCTCTTTCCTATTTAATTCTTATTCCACAATAACAAATCTCTAACTTCCAAGCTCCACTTTAAATATATATATATATATATATATATATAAACATAAATACATACATACATATTTATTTTTAATACACATTGCTTTATGAATCATGTTGGGAAAGAAAAATCAGAGCAAAAGGGAAAAACTATGGTAGAAAAACACAGAAAAAAGGGAACAAAGCATGTGTTGGTTTACATTCAATTTCCATGATTGTTTTTCAGGATGCAGATGGCATTTCCTATCCAAAGTATATTGGGATTATCTTGGATTACTGAACCATTGAGAAGAACCAAGTTTTTCAGAATTGTACGTTCTTGCTGTTATTATGTATAACATGTTATAGGTTCTGTTTTTTTCCCCCTCAGCATCAGTTTACATAAAACTTTCCAGGTCTTTCTAAAATCACCTTGTCAACCATTTTTAATAGAGCAAAAATATTCCATTACCTCCATATACCACAACTTGTTCAGTCATTATCAAATTGATGGGCATTGACTCATTTTCCAATTGTTTGCTACAGTAAAAAGTGCTGCTATAAACATTTTTACATATGTGGGTCCTTTTCCCTCCTTTAAGATTTCCTTGGGATACAGACCCAGAAATGACACTGCTGGCTCACAGGGTGTGCACATTTTTGGAACCATGCCTTTGGGCATAGTTCTAAATTGCTCTTCAGAATGGTTTGATGATTTCACAACTCCACCAACAATGCATTAGAGTCCCAGTTTCCCCACATCCCCTCCAATGTTAATCATCTTTTCCTATCATCTTAGCTAATTTGAGAGGTGTGAGTTGGTACTTCAGAGTTGTGATTTAGAGCATTTTTTCATATGACCATAGATAGTTTTAATTTCATCATCTGAAAATTGTCCATATCCTTTGACCATTTATCGATTGGTAAATGCCTTATATGTTTATAAATTTGACACAGTTCTTTATATATTTTAGAAATGAGACCTTTATCAGAAACACTGGTTGGAAAAAAAATTCCCACCTTTGTACATTCCTTTTAATCTTGTTTCTGTTGGTTTTGTTTGTATAAAACTTTTTATAATTTAATGTAATCAGAGTTGTCCATTTTACCTTTCATAATGTCCTCTAATTCATCTTTGTTCATACATTTTTCCCTTCTCCAAAGATCTGATGGGTAAATTATACCTTGTTCTGCTTTGCTTATGGTATCACCCTTTGTGCCCAAATCATGTACCCATTTTGATCTTATTTCGGTATGGAACATGAGTTGTAGGACTTTGCTGAGTTTCTGACATAGTATTGTCTAGTTTTCCCAGAAATTTTTGTCATATATTGAGTTCTTATCCTAAAAACTGAAGTTTGGCAGTTTAAATTCTGTTACAACCTCTTACCTTTATTTTGTATGTGTCCCTCTGGGTCAACTGTTTTCTTATAAACAACACATTGTAGGATTTTGTTTTTTTAATCCATTCTAGTATTTGCTTCTATTTTATGGGAGAGTTCATCCCATTCAGATTCACAATTATGATTACCAGCTCTGTATTTCCCTCTATCCTATTTTCTGCTCTGTATATACTTTATTCTCTCTTTCCACTTTGTTCTTAGTAATGTTTTTTTTTTTTGACCCACGACAACCACTAACTTATCTTCTATTACCCCTTCTACCTTCTCTTAGTAGTATTTTGGTTATTTTACTGTCCCCCCTCCAAAAATTTTTTTTCTTGTCTTCTATCATCCTTCTACTTTCTGATTGACATTCTCTTACTTTATTAAAGATTCATGGTCTCCCAGGAAAGATAATGCTCAGTCTTGCTAGGTAGTTAATTCATGGGTATAACCCAGGTCCTTTGCTTTCCAGAATGTGGTATTCCAGACCTTCTGATTCTTTATTGTAGTAGCTGCCTGATTCTGGAAAATTCTGATTATTGTTCTTTGATATTTGAATTGTTTTAGCTTGCAGGATTTTTTCTTTGAGATTGTTGTTTAGGAGTTTTGCAATAATGTTCCTTGGGGTTTTCCTTGTTAAAAGCTTATCAATGCATTCTTTCAATAATTATTTTCTCCTCTATTTCTACAATATTGGTGCATTTTTCCTTGGTGATTTCTTGAAGAATGCTATCCAATCTTGTTTTTTGGTCATGGTCTTCAGATAGGCCAGTAATTTTTAAATTGTCTCTTCTGTATCTACTTTCCAAGTCAGCTGTTTTTCCAATGAGGTATTTTATATTTTCTTCAATTTTTTCATTGTTTTTAATTTGTTTGACTGATTCTTGGTGTCTCATAGAATCATTAGCTTCCATTTTCCCCATCCTAGTTTTTTTTTTCTTTCTTTTTTAATTCATCACTTTATTTTTATGCATACATATTTATAAGATTATAATGCTGCACAAGAAAAATCAAATCAAACCAGTAAAGAAAAAAAGAGAAGCAAAATAAAATTCAACCAAGTAACAACAAAAAGAGTGAAAATGCAATGTTGTGAACCACACTCAGTTCCTACAATCCTCTCTCTGGGTGTAGATGGCTCTCTTCATCACTGAACAATTGGAACTGGTTTGAATCATCTCATTGTTGAAGAGAGCCATGTCCATCAGAATTGATCATTGTGTAATGTTATTGTTGCCATGCTATGTCTCCTGTCTGCTCATTTCACTTAGCATCAGTTCATGTAAGTCTCTTTAGCTCTCTCTGAAATCATCCTGTTGGTTGTTTCTTACAGAACAATATTATTCCATAACATTCATATACCATAATTTATTCAGCCATTCTCAAATCAATGGGCATCCATTCAATTTGCAGTTTCTTGCCACTACAAAAAGAGCTGCCACAAACATTTTTGTACATGTGGGTCTTTTTCCATTCTTTAAGATCTCTTTGGGATATAAGCCCATTAGAAACACTGCTAGATCAAAGGGTATGCAAAGTTTGATAACTTTTTGAGCATAGTTCCAAATTGCTTTCCAGAATATTGGATCCATTCACAGCTCCACTAGAAATGTATCACTGTCCCAGTTTTCTCACATCTCCTCCAACATTCATCATTGTCTTCTCCTATCATCTAAACTAATCTGAAAGGTATATAGTGGTATCTCAGAATTGTCTTAATTTGCATTTCTCTGATCAAGAGTGATTTAGAGCACTTTTTTATATGACTAGAAATATTTTCAATTTTTTCATTTGAAAATTGTCTGTTCATATCCTTTGACCATTTATCAACTGGAGAATGGATTGAATTCTTATAAATGTGAGTCAGGTCTCTATGAACCTCTTTAGAAATTAGGAGGCAGCTAAGTGGCACAGTGGATTGTGCACCAGCCCTAAAGTCAGGAGGATCTGAGTTCAAATCTGGCTTCAGACACTTAAAATCTTAGCTATGTGACCTTGGACAAGTAACTTAACCCCAATTGCCTCAGCAAAAAAAAAAAAAAAATGAGGCTTTTATCAGAACTCTTGAAGGTAAAAATATTTTCCCAGTTTATTGCTTCCCCTCTAATCTTGTCTGCATTAGTTTCATTTGTACAAAAACTTTTTAACTTAATATGATCAAAAGTATATATTTTGTGATCAATAATAATCTTCAGTTCCTTTTTGGTGACAAATTCCTTCCTCCTCCACATATCTGAGAGGTGAACTATGCTATGTTCTTCTAATTTATTTATAATATTATTCTTTATGTCTAAATCATGAACCTATTTGGAACTTATCTTGGTATATGTTGTTAGATGTGGGTCAATGCCTAGTTTCTGCCATACTAATTTCCAATTTTCCCAGTAGTTTTTGTCAAATAGTGAATTCTTATCCTCAAAGCTGGGGCCTTTGGGTTTGACAAACACTAGATTACTATAGTCATTGATTACTTTGTCTTATGAATCTAATCTATTCTACTGATCAATTAATCTATTTTTTAGCCAATGTTACAGAATGGGTTTGATGACCGCTGCTTTGTAATATGATTTTAGATCTGTTACAGCTAGGACACCTCTATTTGATTTTTTTTCATTAATTTCCTTGAAATTCTTGATTTTTTGTTCTCCCAGGTGAATTTTGTTGTTATTTTTCTAGGTCAGTAAAATTATTTTTTAGGAGTTTGATTGGTATAGTATTAAATAAATAGATTAGCTTAGGTTGTATTGTCATCTTTATTATATTCGTTTGACCTATCCAAGAATACTTGATATTTTTCCAGTTTTTTATATCTGACTTCATTTGTGTGGAAAGTGTTTTGTAGTTTTCTTTATATAGTTCCTGACTTACCCTTGGCAGATAGATTCCCAAATATTTTATACTATCACAGTTATTTTAAATGTATATCTTTTTTTCCTTTGTATCTCTTGCTGTTGGATTTTGTTAGTGATGTATAAAAATGCTGATGATTATGTGGATTCATTTTGTATCTGCACCTCTACTAAAGTTGTAGATTATTTCTAATAGTTTTTAGTTGATTCTCTAGGGTTCTCTAAGTATACCATCATATCATCTGCAAAGAGTAATAATTTGGTTTCCTCATTACCTACTCCAATTCCTTTAATCTCTTTTTCTTCTCTTATTGCCAAAGCTACCATTTCTAATACAATATTAAATAGTAATGGTGATAGTGTGCAACCTTGTTTCACCCTGATCTTATTGGGAATGATTCTAATTTATTGCTATTATATATGATGCTTGCTGATGGTTTTAAATAGATGCAACTGACTATTTTAAGGAAAAGTCCATTTATTCCTATACATTCTAGTGTTTTTAAGAGGAATGGGTGTTGGATTTTGTTAAATGCTTTTTCTGCTTCTATTGAGATGATCATATGGTTTTTGTTAATTTGATTATTGATATAGTCAATTATGCTAATAATTTTCCTAATATTTAACCAGCCCTGATCTCCTGGTATAAATCCTACTTGGTCATAGTGTATTATCCTGGGGATGATTTTCCTGTAATCTTTTTGCGAATATTATATTTAAGATTTTTGCATCAATATTCATTAGGGAGACTGGTCTATAATTTCCTTTTTCTGTTTCCATCTTGCCTGGTTTAGGTATAAGTCATCTCTGTGTCATACAATGAATTTGGTAGTACTCCTTCAATCCCATTTTTTCAAATAGTTTAAATAATATTGGAGTTAATTGTTCTTTAAATTTGGTAGAATTCACATGTAAATCCATCTAGTCCTGGAGATTTTTTTCTTAGGGAGTTGATATAATAGCTTGTCCTATTTCTTTTTCTAAAATGGGACAATTTAAGTAATTTATTTCTTCTTCTATTAACCTGGGCAATCTATATTTTTGTAGGTATTCCTTCATTTTACTTAGGTTATCAAATTTATTGGCATAAAGTTGGGCAAAATAACTCTTAATTATTGCTCTAATTTCCTCTTCATTGGTGGAAAATTCTCCCTCTTCATTTTTGAGACTAACAATTAGATTTTCCTCTTTCCATTTTCTAATCAAATTAACTAAAAGTTGATCTATTTTGTTGTTTCTTTCATAAAACCAACTCTTAGCTTTATTTATGAATTCAATAGTTTTTTACTTTCAATTTTGTTAATCTCTCTTTTTATTTTTAGAATTTCAAGTTCAGTATTTGATTGGTGTTTTTTAATTTGTTCATTTTCTAGCTTTTTTAGTTGCAAGCCCAATTCATTGATCTTCTCTTTCTCTATTTTATGCAAGTAAGCATCTGCAGATACATGCAGCCCCTTATTATTTCTTTGGCTGCATCCCAGAAATTTTGGTATGTTGTCTCATTATTGTCAATCTCTTGGATGAAATTATTAATTGTGTCTACGATTTGCCATCTCACCCATTCTTGCTTTAGGATGAGATTATTTAGTTTCCAATTACTTTGTGGTCTGTTTTCCTCTGGCCTTTTATTGAATGTAATTTTTTATTGCATTGTGATCTGAAAAAATGCATTTACTATTTTTCTTCCTTATTTATTTTGTGGTTTGATTTTTCTAGTTCTGAGAGAGCAAGGTTGCAATCTCTCATTATTATAGTTTTGTTTTTTATTTCTTCTTGCAGCTCTCTTAACTTCTTCTTTAGGAAGTTAACCCTCCACAGTATTTTACTTCTAAGCACCACTTGCCTCAAACAGCCCTCCCCTTTAGAACTCCTCCCCCTTTCTTTTACTTTCCTTCTACTATTTCCCTTTTCTCCTTGAGTAGTTTCTCTGTGAAACAAAATATGTCTGATATTCTCTCTTTGAGCCAAATCTGATGAGAGTAAGATTCACACAATATTCATCCCCCTTACTTCTTTCCCTCAGTCATAATAGATTTTCTTTATCTCTTTGTGAGATATAATTTTCCTCATTTTATCTCCACTTTTTGCAGTACAATCCCCTTTTCTCTTCTACTTTCTTTTTTTATAACAGTAAAATCAAATTATAATGCACTCTCTATGTATACCCATAACAAAGATACAGTTCTCAAGAATTATTTTCTTTTTATCTTTTTATGCTTCTCTTAAGTTCCATTTTTGGAGGTCAAAATTTTTGTTCAGCTCTGCTCTTTTCATCAGAAATTAATGGAATTTACCTGTTTTGTTGGATGTCCCCCTCCCTGAAAGAAAATGCTTAGGTTAGCAGGGAAGTTTATTCTTGGCTGCATTCTAAGTTCCTTTGCCTTTCAGAATATCAGATTCCAGGCCCTTCAATCCTTTAAGATGGAAACTGCTAGGTCCTTGGTAATCCTTATTGTGGCTTTTTGGTATTTGAATTTTTTTTCTGACTGCTTGCAATATTTTTCCTTGGCCTGATGGTTCTGAAATTGAGCCATGGCATTCCTTGGAGTTTTAATTTTGGGGTCTCTTTCAGGAGGTTGTTTGATGAATTCTTTCAATGGCTATTTTACCTTCTGATTCTATGATATCAAGGTGATTATCTTTGATGATTTCCTGAAAAATAATGTCTAGGCTCTTTTTTTTTTCTCATGGTTTTCAGGAAGTTCTATAATCCTTAGAATGTCTCTTCTAGATCTGTTTTCCAGGTCAGAGGTTTTCCTACTTTCGATTTTCTTCTATTCTCTCTCTCTCTTTCTTTTGGTTTTGCTTGACTGATTCTTGAATTTTTATTGAGTCATTTATTTCCATTTGTTCAGTTGTGGTTTTCATTAAATTATTTTCTTCATTTTCCTTTTAGTTCTTTTTGTATTTTGTATTTGTCCACATGAATTTTGAAATGAGTTGTTTTGTGCTATGGATTTTTTTTCCATTTCACAATTTCTGTTTCTAAGGAGTTATTTTCTTTTTCTATTTCACCAATTTTGTTTTTCATGGGGTTCTTTTCTATTTCCATTTTACAAATTCTATTTTTCAGGGAGTTGTTTTCTTTTTACATTTTGTCAAATATATTTTTAAGGAGTTATATGCTTTTTCCATTTCACTAAGTACTTTGTAATGATTTTTCTTCAGATAATTTCTGTATTTCCTTTTCCAAATCATCTTGCAAAGGTTTTCATTTCCTTTTTCCATTTTTCTTCTGGCTATATTTTAATATCTTTAAAAAAATTTTTTTTCTAGGTGAACCTTGTGTGATGGGGACCAATTTATATCACCCTTTGAGGCTCTACCTGGAGATGATCTATTCTTATTCTCCTCAGACTTTGAAATCTGTTCTTCTCTTTCACCATAAAAGCTAATTATAGTCAAAGTTTTTTTTTTTTTTTTAAATTACTTATATTTTGAAAGAGTTGATATCTGCTTTTAGGGCAAAGGAGATTGTCCAAGCTTGCTCTACAAGTGGCAGGTTAACTGACTTCCAGTGCTGGGTAGGCTTGCCCAGGTTCCATGTAATTCTGTCATTTCAGTGTTTACTATTTACCTTTTGTGTTTGTGTTGGATGTTTTATAACTTCTGCTGATCAGGGCAGAGTAGGCAACAGTTCTGTAGATTCCTCTCTGTAGATTCTCCAGTTCATGGAGGCTGCCCCATCCTGGGTCTGCCCTGCCTGCATGTGGTGTTTATGCTCAACCTTCTTGTGCTTGGCGCACCTCCCTCTATGCCTAATTGAAACAGATCTTTTCTGGTGATCTTTGAAATAATCTTCTGCTGGTAATTTGTTACATTTCCAATATTTATGGGTTCTGCCAGTCTGGAACTAATTTAGAGGCTGGATTTGCTAATTAGTTTGAGGATCATGGAAAGAAGTCAGAAAGAAATGTATGTCCTCTTTGCCATCTTGGCTTTACCCAACCCCAAGCTAGTTTTTTGTAATGTTCTCTGTGGGTTTTCTGGAGGTCTTAAGCAGCCTTGGTTTCAGTTAAATAATCACCACAAGAATAACCAGGTGTTAAAGTCCCAAAGTCTTTATTGTCTCCTTCTCTTGGTGCTCAGCTAGCTTTCTCATGGCCTTCAGAGGGGACTTGGTTTCAGTAGAGAAAATGCAGGAGGCCAGGCCAGCGACCAGGAGCCTGACCGAAGATGGAATGAATCTTTCTCTGCCTCCTAGCTTATATGCTCTGCACTGAGTGTAAACCAATCATTATATCACTAGGAAACCATTATTTGTTGTAAGATTAAATCAATCATACTGAACTTAGAGAACTATTAATCACCATGCTAAACTAGATAATCATTGTATCATCAATTCTACTGACTTAAGACCTTGTAAGAATCATTGTTTCAGAGTTCTGGCCCATAACATCTCTCACTTTCTTTTGTTTTAGAACATAAGGTGGTCACACTCTCCCTGACTTCTCAAGGAGGTAAGAACCACAGAAAAGGAGGTGATCACACCTTCTCTGACTGCTCAAAAAGGGGTGAAAACACCAAAAAAGAGATGATCATGCCCTCACTGACGTCTCATGAAGGGAAATGAAAAATCAAAGGAAAATGGGGAATCAAATCATATTAACAGGTTTCTGAAGGATCTCACTTGAAACAGGTATACATAAATCCATCAACATGGGAGGTATTACATATCAAACAACATGAATCAACATGAGGAATTATACATGTCCATAAGTCCTAGAAATAGTACAAAACCAAGCTGTTTTCCATCACTTCATGTGTCAGAGAATCCAATAATTCCTGCAAATTTTGAAGTCCTGCAATAGTCTCATCATGTGTGAGAGAAATTCAATGATTCCTGCTCATTTTGAAGTTCTTCAACAGATTTATCAACAATTTTTCATCTTAAGGAATCCAATGATTCCTGTAGATTTTGAAGTTTTGTAACAGTCTCATTATCAACTATGCTCTTTCAGTGTCAATTGTTTTTTAGGTCTTCTCCTTTGTTTCAAGATTTCTCTCTCTCTCTCTCTCTCTCTCTCTCTCTCTCTCTCTCTCTCTCTTTTGTCTCTCTCTGATGGACAAGATGAATATGGCTTGTTGGCACCCATCTGATTCCTTCTCCATCTGTAGAGCTATAAGCAAACCCTCTTCCCCAAGCAGTTAACCCATCTGGTCCCTTCCATTCACCACTTTCTGGATCTCTCTACGTCATTGGCAATTATGTAAGGATAGTGGAGCTGCTTGCACTGGACACTGCTCTTCTGGTGGGTTATAAAGCCTGTCTGCCAGAGCTAATGTATCTTTATCAAAAATTAAAAAAAAATAATGGTATAGAGAGCTAAATTTAGAAGTTCTTAGGGTTACTCATGGCTCCCTCATTCTTTTGTTTTTGGAGAAGTGCTTTGATGTCTCTGTTTCTCCTCTCTATTATTGTCTGACCTTGAGGATTAAAAGGTATGCCAGTGGTGTGTAAAATCTGATACTGTGCACAAAAGTGTGCAAAATGTTTAGAAGTATATGCAGGTTCATTGTCTGTTTTATTGCTTGTGGCACACCCATGATTGCAAAAGCTTGTCTAAAGAATTCAGTGACCAATTGGGCTATCTCTTTGACTGCTGGTATTGCAAAAGTAAATCCTGAAAAGGTGTCTACTACAACATGGATAAAAGACAGACAACCAAAAGATTTATAATTGGTCACATCCATTTGCCAGATTTAATTGGGTTCAAACTATGAGGGTTCTTCCCTGGAGGGAGCGTGGGAGCATGAAAAGGAAAGCAAGCTGTCAGCTTTTTACTATTTTTACTAGATTTACTGTACAGCTTCCTCTTTTGTTATCCTAAATTGTAAATGTAAAGCTTGAGCAATCTGATGATATTTAGAATGAGATTCTTGGGCTTCCTGAAATAAAGAAGTACTGGCTAACATAATTAAAAGGCTATTTGTCTTTGAATTTTTTCTGAAGCTATATGAAATTTATAGTTCCTTAGTGTTTCTATGGTATTTTGTAAACATGTGATTTTCTTCAGTTAGCTTTTGTATCTGTTTTTCCATTTGGCTAATTCTACTTTTAATGGTCTTGTTTTCTTCAGTGATTTTTTTTTTTTTTTTGCATTTGGCCAATTGTATTTTTTAAGAAATTGCCTTCCTTTTCTAATCTGTTGATTCTCTCTCACATACTTCTCATTTCTTTTCTTGTTTTTTTTCTCTTACTTTTTATTTGCCTTTTAACTTGCTCTTTTATGAGCAGTTCGAAGAAGCCTTTTTGAGCCTGAGATCAATTCATATTACTCTTTGAAATTTCCTGTGTGGATATTTTGTCCTTATCTGAGTTGGTGTTTTGGTTTTCTCTGCCACCATAGTAGTTTTCTATAGTCAAGATTCTTTTCTGTTTCTTGCTCATTTCTTTCCTTTTCTTTTCGTATTTCCTTTATTTTACTTTAATGGTCAAGTTCTGCTCTTGGGGTAAAAGAGTTGCTGTCCCAAGCTTCTTGAATAATTCTGATCCTGGTGCTTTGAGAGCACAGAGGCCCCTTATGTTTGCTGGGATAGCTTTGCCTGCTCTTTTCAGGAAACAGCCTACTTTCCCAGAATTTGCTTTCTGTGTTGTAATTGGATGTTGCTCCGCTGATTTGCTCTTCTACTGAGCCAGAATTGAGGGTTTCAGTTACTGATCTATGATTACGAACCTCTCAGTGACTTACCCAAATTCCCCAATTTTTCTCTTCCCTCTTATACTATTGCCTGTCATTTTTCAGCGCCAGAGAACTTGAGGAAAGAAAATAGATTTAAATGGACTTTTTATGGGTTATATGACCGAACATGTCTTGGAGCACAAGATTCAGGCTGTTATGATCTAAAAATCAGCTCAGGTTTGTCTTATGTAGAAAGTGCTGGCAAAAATAATTTTGTGCATCTGGACATGGCATCCTTGGAGAGAATTTTCTTTAAAAAATAAAGTTAAACAAACAAACAAAAAAAGCTATAGTGGGTTTCTGCACTGATGTTTGGGCATCAAAACTATGAGAAGGTTATTAACTATACATCAGGAAATACAGCATTCAGGATGATTTAAAACAGTTTTGTAGTTTAGAGCCAGAAATATGCAGTTAAATATTGTAGAGATTGTAGAGATGCTCAAGGCTGTACACAGCTTTTTTTCTGCTTCAGCCTCTTTAACCTCAAAGGATAGACAGATTTGGATGGTATTTGAAACTTTTTGGTAATAGAAACATAAAGATATAAACAATAATTTGGAGTGAGAGGCATTTTTATGGCCTTAGAATTTAAGAAGCATAGTTTCATTCTTTTAAGAAGAATGACTTGTTCTGAACATGACTGATGTAAACTATCAGATACTAGAAATAAACGCCAGTTGCAATCAATGCTTCCAAGTTGTAAATGCTGTGCAGATGCAGGAAAGTAACTATATAGTTCGTATATTCGGTTGGGAAATCAATTAGAGAAAAACACTAAAAAGTGGCAAGTTGCAGTGAATGAAATACTAGATTGCAAGAAAATCTCAATATAAGTCTTATATCTTCCATTTATGAGCTGTGACTGAGGAAGTCACTCACTTATGAGTCTCAGTTTCCCTCATTTGTAAAATAAGAATAATAACACATGTGCCTTCACAGGATTGTTTTAAGGGAAGCATTTTATAAATTTTAAAATATTGTAAAATGTGTATCATCATCATCATCATCTTTAATATTAGTAATCTTAGCCCTTGTACTAGATTATATTCTTGAGAACAAAGACTATACCTTGTATAAAGTTTTAAAATGACATGCAATGCTAGTCATTAAAGCAAAATTTTATAATTTGCTATTAGTGCTTCTTTTTATATCTTCTATACTTCTAATCTATGCCTCTCCTTCCAAAGGAACCATCTCTTATAACAAAGAATATAAATATGTAATATAAGATATAACAAACCTAAAAAAAGAGAGAGGAAGAAGTTTAGGAAAGCCAACTAATATATTTATGTGGCATTATATATATATATATGTATACACACACACATACACACACATATATAGCAGTCTCCTGTATATATCACAGAAGGCTTTGGATTTCATGCCTTTTATTTTCTATAAGTTAAGATTCATGATTTAAATTTCAGAGCATTTGGTTTTTTTTTCCTTTCCATTTATATTTGATTCATTATGTGTAATCCTCTTTTGCTTAATTTACTTTGTATTGGCTCTTATAATTCTTCCCATGCTTCTTTTATTTGTAATATTAATTTTTACTTATAACACAATAATATTCCTCAATGAATATATTTTTCATATTCAATGCAAAAATAATTTTATTAGTGGTGCTAGGATTTATATATTACTTTCCAAACCAAAATTATTCAATTGGGGCTTGCTTTTATAATTTATAATATAAACTATTAGCAAATGCTTAAATCTTTGGAAGCTAACTTTGTCTAACTTTGTGAGAAGTGTAGGTCTGTTTGGATATTTTATATGATGATAATTTTAGGTGCTTTCAATAAGGATATAACCAAAACCATTTACTTTTAATTGACAGCAATTAAAACAATAAGGATTTCTGGTATATCTGCTATATACTAAGTACAGTGAGAGTTGCTGGAGATACAAGTATAAAAGTAAAAACAAGCTCTTCCATGGAGAAGCTTATATTCAACTGGAATACTAGATATAAGTTATATAATACTATGCAAATGCTAAAGTTGACTCAAATTAATGGTAAATTCTAGATAAGAACTAGTTTGCATGTGATGAATGCATATGTTGAAATATTCCTTTTGGTGCTATATAGAAGCCTTTTCTTTTATGTGTGGCTCACACAAATCACTCCACATGCATGTATATAAACTTGAAAGGCTTCAAGTCCTAAGTTACTCTTCTCTAAATTTGTACTTGATACAGAGGTGATTTAAAGGTTCCTGCCAATCTGTCATGTGTAATAGTATGCTACTGTATAGTACAAGAGCACCTTGTAATTAGTTGGGATCAATCATTTAGCTAAAGTCAGACATAGCATTTTGGAGAGTCCCAACCTCAGGAGAAGGAAATAAAAATAAGGTTTGAACTACTAGTAACTGGCTGCATTGTGTTGAAATGCTGATGAAATGGTCACATTTTGAGAGTAAGGAAGTAAATACATTTATTTACCTAATTTGCATTGCTTTTATTTAACTGAAAAAACAAATAGGCAAGGGGGGGGGATATATATATGCAATCAAGCTATGTCTTCATCCTAGAATAACAGAATTTGAAAATCAGAAGAGTATCTAAGAGAGGTTATTTAGTCCAGTCTCAAACACAATTCAGTAATCCTTCTAGTCTTGACAGATGGTCCCCCAACCCTTGCTTGAACACTACCTATAATCAAAAGTTAACTACTTGTGTAAGCATCCTGTTCTTCTTTTGGATAAGTCAGATTTCTGGAATATTCATGCATATATAAAGATAAAATCTTTTCCTAATTAATGTTTATCTTAATTCTGCTTTTGGAGTTCTAAAGCTACCATGTATACTTCCTGTGAACCCAGGGAAGTAGCTTAATCTATCTTAGACTCAGTTTTCTCATTTGTAAATGGAGAGATAATAAGACAGGGTTATAATGAAGATCAAATGACAATCAGTGCATGTAAAGTGCTTTACAAATCATAGAGCTCTAAATGTGTCGTGTGTGTGTAATATATATATATATATTATATATATATATATATATATATATATATATGTATATATATATATATATATATATATATATATATATATATATATATATATATATTTAGGACTGGATCTATATTTACAGAAACATTTTCTTTGCCTTGCTTTGTGGATGGCACAGAGGAAGTACTTCCTAAATGCTTGCTGTCTGACTGAGGTCTGAAATTTTGAGAGAAGAATTTCCTCTGCATATTGGTGTAGAGGGTCACAGCTAGTGGGGGAATTCTGGGTGAGGTATAAGACCCTTCAGCCCAGAGGAAACCTACTGACAATGTCTGATTTGGCTCCCCATCTCCCCTAAGGGCTCTCAGCCTTCCTGAGAAGTCAGGGAGTGGTGACAACCTGTGTTGTGATTGAAGCAGAGTGATACCAGATAGCAAACTACCTATGATGGCAAGTTGTTCATGTAGTCCCCCACACACAATATATACTTGGTGCATGCCCAGTGTTGTTTTTATTACATAATGGTATGAGGGTATAAAAAGAAGGATGTCCTTGGAATAAATGGACTCCATTTTCCCACCCTCCTCAGAAATCTCACTTCATCATGTCTCCATTAAGATGGTATATTTTAATCATTCCAGCATGGGAGCTCTAGAAAGCACGATACATTTTGTCACCCCCAACTTGGGAGCTTTAGGAAGCAGGACACAACATATTGGCAGTTGCTGAATTTAAACACCTGGATAGTTTTCTGAGGTACTGAGAGGTTAAGTTGACTAGGGTCACCTGGCCATTATCAATCTAAACGTTTATCTTACATCAAAGTCTTCCTGATTTTCTGGCTGGTTCTCTATCCCATATTGTAACATGTTGTTTCTCCCAAAGGATGCTATTATTGGAGGGGGAGTTGTTGGGACTTTTGTTTATAGATGACTGTATTTTCAATATAGTCCTGAAACTGAGGTGCAGCAAAATACACACCAGTTCTCTCCTGCTTCTGCTAATTTTGGTCTAACAATCAGCATCAAGACAACAGAAATTCTCCATTAGCCAGCACTATAGCATCCATAATTGGAACCATCAATTACAGCAAATGGGGAAATTTTGTATGCTGTATATAAGTTTACTTACATTAGCAGTATTCTTTCCAGGATTGTACACACAGTTAATGAAGTTGACACATGCATTATCAGAGCTGGTTCCATGTTTGAGAAACTTCAAAGGAAAATGAAGGCAAGAAGATGTATTAGGTTGAAGGCTTATAAAGCCATTGTATTGATCTGATTGTTACACACTGTGAAACCTGGACCATCAATCTTTATCATGCTAGGAAGCTGAATTGCTTCCATTTGAATTATTATAAGAAGATTCTGAAGAGCTCATAAAAATATGCCAATGTATGTTTGTATAAAAAAGTGTTTTATGGACAACTCACAAAAGGAGTTTGCATGAAGGTTAGAATAAATGATACAAGGACACTCTCAAGGTCTCTATAAAGAACTTTGGAATTGATGGTGAGCCACAGGAGACATTGGCATAACACTATTCGTCATTAAGTGACCACATCAAAGAAGGTATTGTACTCTAGGAGCAAAGAAGAATTGTAAAAGAAATATGAGATGCCCAGATTTAGGAATATCTCCATACCAAATGTATACTATTTGTACCCAACTTGTGGTAGAGTTTTCCAAGCATGTGATCAGACACAGTTGGACACACCATATTTTGACTCCAACATAGTGGTGTCATTTGGTCCTCTTTGAGAATGAAAAATAATAACCAATTATCACTGATAATTATTATTGATAATGGCATGGAGTGTATCCACTCTAATCCATATATCATCACTTAAGATAGTTGAAGATAAATTAAAATATGTCCCCTTACCTTCTTTTCTAGACTACTAGTCATAGTTCTTCATGTGACATGAGTTAAAGTCCTAACATCATCCTAATTATTCTTAGTTGAACATATTCCAGTATATCTGTTCTGCTAAAAATAAGATATCTATCATTAAAGTTATTCCAATAGACTTTGGAGAGCAGCTGGCTATATTTGTAAAACTGTTTCCCCAATGATATCATATACTTATCAACCAAGAGATATTTGTTGTTTCATGTAGGTTGAAAATTATAACTATTTAGAATGGCAAAACATTGATATTTTTTCTTTATATGGAACAAAGATATATTTTGGCAGTTGTGGGCAAGAATTTGGTTTGTGAAAATAGTTTGGTTTCAAAATGTATAGTTTGGAGTTTCTAAGATATACTTTGTAGGAGTGTGAAAATGTGTTGCTTGTTCACAGAGCAAGCTTTTGATGTACACATTTATCTACTGGTTATTATGTATGTGCTAAATTTTTATAGCCTGAAGTGATATGTGGCAAAGTTTCTGCTTTTACTTTGAATAATCTATATAGATTACTAAATCTATGCCTCATAGCTATAACCATTCTACAATTTTTCATAAAAATGCTTTGGTCTTGAATTGCTGTTATAAATCCTATTGTTTCCATGAATAAATACATGGAAGAATATGAGTGAATAAAGCAGTTATTACACGCTCTCTTTGTATACAGTCCTATACTAAGTGTTGGGAAGGAGCTCAAATTCTATTATAAAGAGATAACTTATCTAGCTAGTTATATGGAAAAACTCATACTCCTTAGGATGAAGCTATAAAACAGATGGTAACACTAATGTAATTTCTATTAATATTTGATTGTTTGATGATTATTTGATAGTTATAATGATGTTGGTATCAATAAATTTATTTTCTGAGTCACAAAACATGAAACTAAATAAAGTCTAATTTATGTGTTTTTCTTTCTTGGGCCATGACTATTGGGACTAATTTGGAAGCACATCCATTGATTAGGAGTTATCATTATCCCCAGCACTCATAGACTTACCTTTTTGTGTGTTGTGGTTGTTTAGGGGTAGATACTTATAATACTGATGTTAGATATTGTGGCTTTAAGAATCAATCTGCAAAGCAAGTAGGTAGTCTGGGGCCGATGTTCTTCTTGGGACTCTTGGACCCTGGATCCTGAGCCATTTTTAAAAGGGTCCAAGGGGAGGTTGTAATGTTCTGATTAGCTTTCTGGAGGTCTTGGGACCAGCCTTCGTTTCAGCTGAATAATCACCATGAGAATAGCCAGGTGATCAAGTCCAAAAGTCTTTATTGTCTCCTTCACAGTCTATCTCCTTGCCTGGGACCTGGGCTAGCTTTCTGGAGGCCATTCAGATTGGCCTTGGTCTCGGTGAAGAAAAGCCAGCTGCCACAGTGGTGGGAAATGGAGTGAATGTCTCTCATCCAGTCCTTATTGTCTGGTATACATTCTATTACAATTACATCATCATAGGTGTGAATCTTGTAGAATAGCTGTCAATCTTGTAGAACTATATTAAGTACTAAGTACATGTACTGAACTAGAGAATTGTTAATAACCATGCTAAATTAGATAACCATTGTTTTTACCAATTCCACTGAGTTAACACTTCTCTCCAGAATTCTGGCCCATTATATCTCCTGCTTTCTTTTGTTTTAGAACATAGATGGTCACATCTTCAGACCCCCTCAGAGGGTGAGAACACCTAAAAAGGATATGATCACGCTCATCCTGATTTCTCAGAAAGGGGGTTGAAAACACCAAAAAGGAGGTGATCATGTCCTCCCTGACATCTCAGGAAGGGAGATGAAAATACCAAAGGGAAATGGGGAGTCAAACCAGATTAGTGGGTTTCTGAAGAGTCTCACTTGAAACAGGTATACATAAATCCATCAACATGGGAGGTATTACATAAGCACATAGCAATATAGCACAACATGAATCAACATGAGGAATTATACATGTCCATAAGTCCTAGAAATAGTCCAAAAGGAATCTATTGTCCATTACTTCATGTGTCAGGGAATCCAATGATTCCTGGAGATTTTGAAGTCCTGTATCAGTCTTATCATGTCTCAGGGAATCCAATGATTCCTGCTGGTTTTGAATGTCTGCAACAATCTTATCAACTATTTTTCATCTCAGAGAATCCAATGATTCCTGCAGGTTTTGAAGTCCTGTAACAGTCTCATTAACAGCTATGCTCTTTCAGTGTGAGATGTTTCTTAGGTCTTCTTCTTTGTTTTGAGGTTTTTCTCTTTTTCTGTCTCCATCTGATGGACAAAGTGAATACAACTCATTGGTACCTATCTGATTCCTTCTGCATCTGTAGAGATATAAGCAAACCTTCTCCCCTAGCAGTTAATCTATCTGGTCCCTTCCATTCACCACTTTCTGGATCTTTCCACATCACCTGGTGATTATACTGGAACTGCTTGCACTGGACACTGCTCTTCTGTTGGGTTATAAAACCTGTATTCTCCCCAATTGTAATCTCTTTCTCCCACCAGATTGCTTTTCAGCTGATTGATCATATCAGAGTATTGAATTTCTAAAGACTCTCTGGGTGTAACCTCAGCTGCCATCATGCCCCACCTGTTTTTTGTTTGAGGAATTGGAGCTGGGCCCTGCCTCTCATTTCCCTGGGTCAATATAGATTTGAATGTACAATGGAAGCTTTTATTGCATTTTGGATATGGGGTTTTGGGTCTTGTTATCACACCTTGTCTTCTCTGCCAACACTGAACTTTTAGATGGCCTACTTTACCATGTTGAAAGCATTGATGAGTCTCTCTGGAAGTTTTTTGCCCAAAGGGACCCTGTCTTCCCATGTTCTGCATCATGGCTTGAGTATAAAAGGTATTGGTGCCTACTGTGGCACATTGTCTTATGATCTCCTCTAAAGGAGCATCCTTGTGTAGTCCTAGAATAATTCTTCTACAATCCTCATTAGCATTTTCTTTAGCAAGTTTTGTTTTAATTATCATTTCCTGTTGCTACATTTTCACCAAGAGTTTGTATGGCAGCTGTCTGCAGACGTCCCACAAAATCAGTAAAGGGTTCATTTGGACCTTGTTCTGTTTTTGTGAAGGCTTCCCCTCTATTTTGTTTTCCAGGGAGGGTGCCCCATGCTTTGATAGCAGCAGCAGCAATTTGCTCACATGATATCAAAGGGTAATTAATCTGTGTTAAAACATCTGCATACGTACCTTTACCTGCTAGTTGATCAAAGGTGATTTGTATATTAACTCCAGTTTGCCTATTTCATTGTTCTTCTATTCTACATAGTTTACTATACTCTAAAAGCCACAACAAGTTTTGTGCAGATTCTAAACATGTCTTAGCTATAGATTTACTTTCACTAGAGGTTAAAATTTCATAAGCCAAATTCTCTAATAACATCTTAACATAAGATGATGTAGAGCCATAAAGAGTGCAAGCCTTATTCAAGGTTTTCAATAATTTCCAAATCAAAAGGAGTGTATCTTCTCTTTTCTTGACCTGAAGAGTTAGGGTATGCTTTTATTTTTAAATCAGATATATCCTGTCCATTTTTTTTTTTTGGCTTTAACTAATGCCTTTTGTAATCTTGTCATACAGGTGGACAAAGCTCCTGCATGGATGGTGCTGATGGTGTCACTACCCTTCCTCCTCCTCTTTCTCCCTCCACCCATGAAAGATTAATTGATGGGGATAGGTCAGAGAATGGGGAATGAGCCAATGGCTCCTGCTGTGAGGCACTACACTCCTTAATTTCACCAGAATTGTGCTTAATTCCTTTCTTGTCTAATTCTTTTTGCTTTTTAATTGCTTTATCAGCACCCTCTTCCTCCTGTTCTTTCTTCTTTTTCCTTATTCTAATACTTATGTAATTCCTTAAAGCTAATTGTATTAAGATATATATATATATATATATATATATATATATATATATATATATATATATATATATATATATATATATATATAATGTTTCTTTAGGAATTTAGTCAGGACCATTATCATTTGTATATATTCTATTAATTGCTGTCCTATGAATTTCCATTTATCTGCCTCTAATTCTTATTTCTTGGAGAACCAAGGGGACATATATTCGAATGTTTCTAGAAGTCCAATGATTTGCTCCCATGTTACAATCAAACCTTGTTTTTTATTAGTCTACTTGCTTTGTACACACTTTCCTTGGAATAGAGAAGGCTGCTTTCTAAACATTTGTCTCATTTCAGCTGAAACACTAGTTTAGCCCTTACCAAAGTTTCTTCTTTTCTATTTTTGTACTTATCCTAATTTCTAGGTCACAGAGACTTGTCCACTGAACTCAGGATTAGAGACCTTTCCACTGAATTTAGGATCGGAGACTTTTCCACTCAACTCAGGATTGGAGACTTTTCCACGGAACTCAGGATCATGTTAGTCTGGACTGCTGAGTATAAATCTTTTGGTGCCTGTTCGGGCACCAAAATATAATGTTCTGGTTAGCTTTCTGGAGGTCTTAGGACCCACCTTCATTTCATTTGAGCAATCACCATGAGAATAGCCAGATGATAAAGTTCAGAAGTCTTTATTGTTCCCTTCACAATCTATCTCCTTTCCTGGGGCTCAGTTAGCTTTCTGGAGGTCATTCAGACTGGCTTTGGTCTCAGTGAAGAAAGACAGGCCAGCTACCACAATGATGGGAGATGGAGTGAATGTCTCTCATGCAGTCTTTGTTGGCTGTTATATACTCTATTATAATTACATCATTGTAGGTGTGAATCTTGTAGAATAGGTGTCAATCTTGTAGAACTATATTAAGTACTAAGTACATGCACTGAACTAGAGAACTGTTAATCACCATGCTAAACTAGATAGCCATTGTCTTACCAATTTCACTGAGTTAACACCTTTCTCCAGAATTCTAGCCCATTATAGGAGATGATAGTTAAGGTGGTTAAATCTACTTGGAATATGATGTCTCTCCTTCAGGGTGGCTTATTAGTTCAGTTAAGCTGGCTTACCTGCCCAGTTAAGTACAACAGATGAACAGTTTTTGATAGTGATGTGCAGATGGGGATTTTCTTTCACAAGTTCCTAACCTCAGTAATGGTTGTGAAAGTTGAATTGGAACAAGGGCAATATTATAGAAGACATCGCCCCACTTAGGGTGCTTTTTGGCTTACTTGACCATAGATAGTAGTTTCTTGGAGGTAAAGGGCAGAAGTTGAAAAATCTTTTGTTCATAAGAGTCGCTCCTTTTATCATGGATTTTAAATTTTTATCAGTATGCACTTAGAACATTACAGATTCAGAATCCAAATATTTTTATATGACTGGAGAAAGCTATCTGATGATGAAACTATTTATTATGTGTTTGTGTGAGAGTGTGTGTGTATGTGTGTGTGTGTGTGTGTGTGTGTGTGTGTGTGTGTGTGTGCATTGTGGCATGGACATATCTGGTATCAAAGTATCAAAGTATATGATTCCAAATATATAATTTGTTGTCAGATATATGACAAGAATTAATGAGATATTTTGATCAGATGCCCCTTCAATTTGGAAGCCATATTCAATTCTTTTTAGGAAAAAGAATGTAAAGGAGAACCAGAACAGGCTTTAATTGGTCCCTGAAAAAAGCCCATATTGCAAAAGAATTATTTTTGTTATTGTTGTGATGGTGCTGCATTTTAAATAGAGAATAATTACAATATTTATGTCTAATTTATGCAATTGCAGCACTATACATATGAGAGATCTGGACTTGTCATTTCTATGCTATAGAGAAGTGTGTGTGTGTGTGTGTGTGTGTGTGTGTATTTGTGTATGTTTATGTGTGTGTGTGTTGGGGAAATGAGAAATAAATACAATTTTTCAGTGAGGTAAATTGATGTTTGTATTTATTGACCCAGGGCACTAAGAGATTAAACAAGTTGGATAGAATCATATAAGTAGTATGCTCCAGTAGAAGAATTGAACACACATACTCCTGTTTCAGACTGATTCCTACCCACTACACCACACTAGTTATCACTATTATTTTATGATTATTAGAATTATGCACTATAATTTAACTTGTTTCCAAGCTTCCACATAGTACATAAAACATTCAGCAAAATGAGAGAGGTTGACATAAAACTTATTGCAAAGTTGACACACACATTTCAAGTTGTGGTAATTTGGAGGCAATTCCTGCTTTGGTACCCCCCTCTGTAAATTTGAGGACTGGTTTTATGTATTTCTTTACCATGTTAGATGATGAATTAGCAAAAAGCCATCTCTAGTTTGTTCCTGAAATAACTGTCCTGAAAGAGAATTAGATCAGACTGTCTCTCGGCAGCTAATTTTGTATTTGGAATATTTTTATGGAGAAATTGTCTATTTTGACACCTACTTTTCAATGACAGTGAAGTATTTTAAAAAGAAGTAAATGGCTAATGGTATAGTTGGTGACATGTTTTACACCCAATCCTGTCATTGAAAAGCCCTCTGTAATAATATATTGTCTGATTTATGGCCCCTGCCTCTTCACTCCACAACATTACATAATTAAACCTGATTATAATTACTCTCATTATAACCACATCTCTTGATAAAATTCAAACTCCTTGGTTCCCCAGGATAATGTTATAACAAGGATGTTCAATTCTATATTTGGTTTCTAACAAATGAGTTGCTTTTCCCAAACTACAGAATTGAACCTAGTGAAACACCTTGGCACAAATCTTTCTAAAAGCCAAAGATAGAAATCAGGATTCAGCAAAGCTTTGTGTGCTCTGTTAGGGGACATAATACTTGATGGCATATTACAGCAAATAGATAAACTTGTCATTTTAGTGAACATTTACTAGTTCTTCCAAGTAATTAGGCAGTTGGGAAATTGGCTACTTTCCATCATTAGTAAGAAAATTTTGAAATTAAATATTTTATTACTAGAGAATAATACCAGTACTTCCCATGGAGTAAGGAACTTAATTTTTTTTTTACTTCTTAGAGTGTTTTTAATAGATTAAAATTAATTTTGAAAAACTACATTTAAAGAGACCAATTGATTGAGATTATTTTTGTTGGATATTTTCTATTTTCTACACCAGTTCTTATTGGGGAGCTTGGTGGAGAAATGAATAGAGTATAAGACATGGAGTCAAACAATGCTTACTGTGTGACTGTGGGCAAAACATTTAACTTCTCTATACTTCAGTCTCCCTCTCTGTAAGAAGGAGATAAAAATAGCACCTACTCATAGTGTTGGTGTGAGGATCAAATGAAATAACAAATGTCCTATAAACCTTAAAGTTCTATCTTAATACTATTTTTTTCCTTAGCAGATTTGTAAAATTGCAGCAAAACTTACACATAACTTGGAATTACATGATGTTCCCCTTGGTGAACCTGAGACAGATGTTTAGGACAACGTTTCTAGAAAGTAATATGGGTCAATCAATCAAGAAATGTGTCAAGAACCTAGTATTTACCAATGCATTGTGCTCACTGGTGGTGACACAAAGATAAAAATGAAAGAGGAGCTGCCCTTAAGGAGTTTACACTGACAAGCGTATGTAGAGTACTGTTGTTTTCCTAAAACTCTGAGGGTGTTGAAGGCTTCCACCAGTCAAAAGAAGATTGAAATGAGTTGGCCATTTTTCCAACTTTAAACCTTCAAAAGGAGAGGTATTTGGAGAAGAATTTGCAGAAAGCTTCTAATTGCTATGTTAGATTCATTTTGACTGATACAACACCAAGTGAACAAAGCTAGGAGGAACATTTATGCCAAACAACAATTCTGTAAAGCCAAACAACTTTGAAAGATTTAAAAACTCATTTCAACTCAGTGATTAGTAGACAAATGCTGAAAATTGATACCCACTTCCTAATCAGATGGACTAAATACATCTTTAGACATGGGCAGGCTGCAAATTTCTTTATTTGAATATACATACATACACACACACATTTGTGTGTGTGTGTGTGTGTGTGTGTGTGTGTGTGTGTGTATGTGTATGTATAACAAGAGTTATTTTCCCTTTCCTTGTCCTCCCTCTGGTAGGAGTGGGAGGAGAGAAAAAAAAAAAGCTTGTTAATTTGAAAAAAATATGTTAAAAATGAGGCACTTGGAAAAGATAGGGGAGGCAAAAGACAAAACAAACAACTTATCTTATCCTACTTCTATCACTTAATTTCACTATGCCTCAATTTCTCTATCCATAAAATGTAGGTGTTAAACTATGTAGCCTCTAAACACCCTCCTAGCTCCAAATCTGTGTTCCTCTTTCTGGGATCAGGATGTAAGGGTTGTGACTGGACTCAGATCTTCTTCTGAGTTACTCTGATTTACTATTCTGTTGGCTCCACAATACTAGTTCATTTCTTTTCTAAGTTAAAAAAAAAACCTCTCTATTCTTTAATCAATCCTCAAATTACATGGAAATAACATTATTTTAAATTCTTTCACCATATGAGGTACTCTCCTAAAACCACTCTGCAGTTAGTAAGGACTAGGACTTTACTGATAAAAGGCTATTGACTGAGTAACTGAATGGATGAGTAAGTATTTAAGGTTCACTATATACTTATAGAATTAAAATTCTGGATCTGAAAGTATGACATTAAAAATAAAAATATTCTCTGCTTTATACTTTACAACAATTCCCCCTTAAATTCACCCTTTTACAACTTTGCAAAACAGGTAACAATACTGTTTCAAAAGATTTACCTTTACCTACAATATATCGTGCCTTCTTTTCCTCTAAATGTGGATCCAGAATATTTTAAGTCAACACATTTGCTGCTGACATTAGTTAAGAGTTTTGACTTCTAGGACCCAAATCTAGCAGACTGCATTTTAAAATAGTTTGAGTGTGAATATTTGGCTATTAGAAAAATCTTTAAAACAACAACAACAACAAAAAGATGTCAGTCATTATGAAAAAGAATGATATGTGCATGTGTCTAGGTATGTTTGTCTTGGTAGAAGAGGACAGGAGGAAAAAGTCAAAGTTAGAGATGACATAGACACCTACACGCAGTGAGACAGAAAGACAGACACACAGAGAGAGGCAGAGGCAGAGAGAGAGAGAAGCAGAGACAGACAGAGGAGAAAAAAAGCAGAGACACACAAAGAACAGTAGGTAATGACCTGTTTTGTTTCATCTGATTGCTTTAGTACCTCATAGTTTCCTCTACCTCCAGCCATCCTGCGGTTTTCATTCTGAAAATCAGAAAAAGCTGGTGAAGTAATTTGATGCTGTCCGTTTTCCTATGTGCTTTGGCAGCAGACTGTGAAAATGTTCAAGAATGTTTGCAAGTGGTCAGAATGAATATGTGGAAAGATGTGGATCTGAAGTCCTCCTTTAAAATAAAATTTAAAAAAATCTCTTAACATGGGAAGAGCTTTTTATGTTTCCCTGATGTGAAAATTATTAGCAGCTAGTCTTAGTCCCCAAACGGGAATTCATAGTCTACTGCCTAGCTTTCAAATTCGATTAGTGGATGATTTTAAGATGAACTGTGCTTAATTTTTACCAGCAAAAATCAGAATCTGAGCAGTATGTGATTCAAAGATGGGAAGGACTTAATTGAAACCTGCCTTTCTCATAGTTTCTCCTTTGGTTATTTTGACATTTCCCTTTTACTTTTTGTAATACTAATTATTTTAAAATCCAATTTATGTTAATCACATTTTTATCATTTCTTTAATTTTCCAGAAAGGGTTTGGGAAACAATAGTTTTAAGGCAAAAAATTTTTCACTGAAATTTATCTTTAAAAATCTAGGGAAAAAATCTAGGAAGAGAAAGGTTTGGGGAAAAAAACTTAATTTGAAACTTTTAGTTAGAAATTAAAATCTTAGACTTAAGACCTCACTCTGTGATTTAGCTAACCATCAGTAGCCTAATAATCACATATATGTAAAATTTTCACAGAACATTGCATATTTTAATTCAAAACTTTTTCTTTGGTTATGTTCTTTTATTGATTTATTATAACATATTATATTCATTTATTATAACAAAGAGAATGACAAGTAAATTGTCATTTCTTTTTGGAATTCAAGGATATGGTAAGAATATTTTTCAGGGATAGGCCAAGACTTGTGATTGCATTCATGTGGGGAACTCTCCATGAGAAAAAAAAAAATCCTTCCACTGTTCAGTAAATCATAAATAATTGCAGGCCTAGGGAGTTCCAAGAGGTATTAATAGGTCAGTAATTTGCCTACTGTCAAACAGCTAGTTAGTCTATGGAAGGGGCAAGATTTGAACTCAATTCTTTTACATTCCAAGTCTGGTCAGGTATTCACTTGGCCAAAATATAATGGTAGCAAATGTGCTGTTAGTTCAAATTGCTATTTGTAGACTGTGTGTTTATTTTTTCCCCTCTTCTTAATAAAGTTCTTTCACATACATATTATTTTATTAGTCTTTCATAACAATTCTGTGAAAATACATCTGTAAAGATTATAGTCTCCATTTTATAAACAAAGGAAATTAAATATCAGAAATATTAAATAATTTGCTCAAGATAATAGCAACAGAGCTAAATCTAGAACCCACTGAAGCAAAGTAAGTAGTATCAGAATATGGGATTTAAAGGTTTAGTTCTCAGTGTCAAAGAGAAGCTTTCTGATGAAACCCAGATTTTTTTATTTATTGGGGAGTGAAGGATAAACAGCACGAAAATAAAATAGAAAAAATTTTGATGTAGCAAAATATCATACAGATTCTTAAAATGTATAACTGTGTTGTCTAACATGAGGTGATGCTTACTATAGAATAATGAATCAGTCAACATCTTATTTATACTACTATTTTTAGTATTAAGTAATTGTTTTCCCTTAAGTAAGAATCTCTCTTTTGAATACAATAATAATTAGTATAGAATAAAATGATTGAACCTAGACTTCTCTCTCAATATATAATATATAATATAATACATATTCAGACAAGGTTATGTTACTTTAAAATGACCAAAAAAATGTTGAAAAAAGGCAAAAAAAAAATAGCTAAAACCAATATATGGTTAGTGTAGCTAACAGAAGTATACATTAGACCCTGATGAATAAACTTTCTAATTGTTCTGTAAATCATGTCTATTTGTAGTATTGAACTGATTAACTGCATAGTTATGTAGGCTGTCTAGTAATATTGCAAAATAGGCAGATTTGTTACTTTTAGATAGTAAATTTGTTTTAGAAAATCAAGGGGACCTATTCTCTACTGGCCTGGAGTGACATCAGTTAAAGGAACTGAAGCTTTGTAGAAATGATAAGCCAGGTTGTTCTTGGGTTATAAAGGAACTGGATTCTATAAGATTCTATAAGCGTATCCTCTTATAAGAATATAAGATATTCTATAAGAGGAATTGCCAGGTCATAAAGAAGAAAAATAATATACAAGGGTATGATGAAGCATTGTACAGAAAACAAAACTGTGGGCATTAAACCAAGTTAAAAGTAAGGGAATAAAGTTGGAGTTGGAAGTAGACAGGAAACCAGAGTGATAAACCAGCAAAAGATCAAAGTGAGAATCTAGAATCAAGACAGCTAAGGGACAATTTTCTTTAAGAAACACACCCAAAAATCTAGAGACAGAAGTAAGGCATTAGTCACAGTTCCCTATTCTCTCTATCTGTGAAACTGTATTGATACAGGCAGCCTGGGCTGAGGAGAAATCCAATTCTAAGTGAATATATGACTTTAGCAGAACTCTGTTACTTGTGGAAGTGTCAATCAGTGGATTCACATGTGTGTTGACAACTCTAGTTATTTTTCTCTCCTTAAATTCTGTAAAAGTTTGCTTCCTGTAAAATGAAAATAGTGAAATCTGTTCTGTAACTCCTCCTACCCCCTACTCCAACTCCTTATATGCTAAGTTTCTTTCAAGTGATAGAAAAAGGAAAGCTTTCATAAAATACTACCTTTTGTTTGGTGTAGGCTATCTAATGTAAAAGCTAAAATTCAAAGTTACTATCATTGGAAAAAGTCAATATCAAAGGGTAGCCTCTCTAATATTTTGTGAAATTTCTATTATTCATCCTATTAAGTGGAAGGAAGCAGCAAAAGAAGATATCAGAGTAAGAACTAAATAAGAATTATTTTGTAAAAACAAAAATGAATTTCTTCCTCCCTACAAAATGAAAATTAAGAAAAATTAAACCAATGTGGCAGCAAAAGTACAATTAAAATTTATTTTTTTGTGTGGAAATAAGTGAACTCCTTCCCTCCCATACTTTTCCCTTTTTTCCTGTCCCCTTCTCCACTTCATTCTCTTCTCCTCTTCTTTCTGGGACTTCCTCAGCATAAGGAATTTTGTAAAATTCAAATGGCTCTACCAATGAAGATTAGCAACTATTCTGCAACTAAGTTTTTTGAAGGATTGCATCTAAGACACTGAGAGATTAAATGATTTATCCAGGATGGTTTACCTCTCAGGTTTGGGAAGGAGGAAGTAATTTGTGACCAAAGAAGGACTAGAGATCATTATTGATCAAAAATAGATAATTTTGACTATATTAAGTTAAAGTTTTTATACAAACAAAACTAATGCAGACAAGATTAGAAGAGAAGTAATAAACTGGGAAAACATTTTTACATCCAAAGGAGCTGATAAAGGCCTCATTTCTAAAATATAGAGAATTGATTCAAATTTATAATAGTTCAAGCCATTCTCCAATTGATAAATGGTCAAAGGATCTGAACAGACAATTTTCAGATGAAGAAATTGAAACTATTGGTAGCCACATAAAAAGGTGCTCCAAATCAGTATTGACCAGAGAAATGAAAATTAAGACAACTATGAGATACCATTACATAACTGTCAAATTGGCTAAAATGACAGGAAAGGATAATGACAAATGTTGGAGGGATGTGGGAAAACTGAGACACTGATGGAACTGTGGATGGATGCACCCATTCTGGAAAGCTATTTGGAACTGTTCTCAAAAAGTTATCAAACTGTATATACCCTTTGATCCCACATTATTTCTATTGAGATTATATTCCAAAGAGATCCTAAAGGAGGGAAAGGAACTCACATGTGCAAAAATGTTTGTGGCAGTCCTCTTTGTACTGGCAAGAAACTGGAAACTGAGTTTAGGAGAATGACTGGGTAAATTATGGTATATGAATGTTATGAAATATAGTTTTATATATATATATATATATATATATATATATATATATATATATACATATATATATATATATAGTGTAGTATTCCATATACTACTATATAGTATAGTTGAATGAATCTTACTCTCATCAGAGTTGGCTCAAAGAGGAAACAATTGACATATTTGTTTTACAGAGAATCTTTTCTCACCTCATTAAAAAATGGGAGAGGAAAAGGAAAAAGGAAAAAGAGTAATAAGGAAGGGTACAAGAAAGGGGAAGGGATTCAAAGGGAGAAGGGAGGAATCCTAAAAAGGGAGAATTGCGTGACACAAGTGGGACCAATAAATTTAATACTAGGGAAGGGGGAAAGGGGAGCAAGAAAAAGAAAAGCATAATCTGGAGATATTAGGATGGCAGGAAATACAGAATTAGTAATTTTAACCGTCAATGTGAATGGGATGAACTCTCCCATAAAGAGGAGGCGGATAGCAGACCAGATCAAAAGTCAGAACTCTACAATATATTGTTTACAGGAAACACATTTAAAAAAGAAAGATACATACAGACTAAAGAAAAGTAAAAGACTGGAGCAGAATCTACTATGCTTCAGGTGAAGTAAAAAAAGCAGGGGTAGCCATTCTTATCTCAGATTAAGCAAAAGCAAAAATTGATCTAATTAAAAGAGATAAGGAAGGAAACTATATCTTGCTAAAGGGTACTATAGACAATGAAGCAATATCAGTATTAAACATATATGCACCAAGTGGTATAGCATCTAACTTCCTAAAGGAGAAGTTAAGAGAGTTGCAAGAAGAAATAGACAGGAAAACTATAATAGTGGGAGATCTCAATGTTGCACTCTCAGATTTAGATAAATCAAACCACAAAACAAATAAGAAAGAAATTAAAGAGGTAAATAAAATATTAGAAAAAATTAGGTACTATAGATCTCTGGAGAAAACTGAATGGTGACAGACAGGAGTATACTTGCTTCTCAGCAGTTCATGGAACCTACACAAAAATTGACCATATATTAGGACATAAAGACCTCAAAATTAAATGCAGGAAGGCAGAAATAGTAATGCTTTCTTTTCAGATCACGATGCAATAAAAACTATATTCAACAAAAAGTTAGGTGTAAATAGACTAAAAAGTAATTGAAAACTAAATAATCTCATCTTAAAGAATGATTGGGTGAAACAGCAAATTATAGACACAATTAATAATTTCACTCAAGATAATGACAATGGTGAGACATCATACCAAAATTTGTGGGATGTAGCCAAAGCAGTAATAAGGGGGCTAGAAAAAGACCAAATTAAAAACCCTCAAACACTAAACTTGAAATTCTAAAATTAAAAGGAGAAATTAATAATATAGAATAATAATAATATAGAATATTAATAATAATAATAATAGAACTAATAAATAAAATTAAGAGTTGGTTTTATGAAAAAAACCAATAAAATTAATAAACATTTAGTAAATCTGATTAGAAAAAGGAGAGAGGAAAATCAAATTAGTCTTAAAAAATGAAAAGGGAGAACTTTCTACAAATGAAGAAGAAATTAAAGAAATAATAAGGGGTTGCTTTGCCCAACTTTATGCCAATAAATTTAATAACCTAAGTGAAATGATGACTACCTCCAAAATATAGGTTTCCAAGATTAACAGAGGAGGAATTAAATTGCTTAAATAGTCCCATTTCAGAAAAATAAATAGAGCAAACTATTAATCAACTCCCTAAAAAAAAAAAAATCCTCAGCACCAGATGGATTTACATGTGAATTCTACCAAACATTCAAAGAACAATTAGCTCTAATGCTTTATAAACTATCCAAAAAAATAGGGAATGAAGGAGTCCTACCAAATTCCTTTTATGACACAGACATGGTACTGATACCTAAACCAGGTAGGATGAAAACAGAGAAAGAAAATTATAGACCAATCTCCCTAATGAATATTGATGCTAAAATCTTAAATAAGATATTAGCAAAAAGACTACAGAAAATTATCCCCAGGATAATACACCACGATCAAGTAGGATTTATACCAGGAATGCAAGCCTGGTTCAATATTAGGAAAACTATCAATATAATTGGCCATATTAATAACCAAATTAACAAAAAACATATGATCATCTCAATAGATGCAGGAAAAGCATTTGATAAAATCCAACAAACATTCCTATTAAAAACCCTTGAGAGTATAGGAATAAATGGACTTTTCCTTAAAATAATCTGTAGCATCTATTTAAAACCATCAGTAAGCATCATATGTAACAGGGACAAACTGCAACCATTCCCAATAAGATCAGGAGTGAAACAAGGTTGGCCACTATTTAATATTGTATTAGAAATGCTAGCTTTGGCAATAAGAGTTGAGAAAGAGATTAAAGAATAAGAATAGGCAATGAGGAAACTAAATTATCACTCTTTGCTGATGATATGATGGTATACTTAGAAAACCCCAGAGATTCTACTAAAAAGTTATTAGAAACAATCCACACCTTTAGCAAAGTTGCAGGATACAAAATAAACCCACATAAGTCATTAGGATTCTTATATATCACTAACAAAACCCAACAGTTAGAGTTACAAAGAGAAATTCTATTTAAAATAACTACTGATTGTATAAAATATTTAGGAATCTATCTGCCCAGGGAAAATCAGAAACTTTATGAGCAAAACTACAAAACATTTTCCACACAAATTAAGTCTGATCTAACCAACTGGAAAAATATTAAATGCTCTTGGATTGGGCGACCAGATATTATAATAAAGATGACAATACTACCTAAACTAATCTATTTATTTAGTGCTATACCAATCAGACTCCCAAAAAACTATTTTAATGATCTAGAAAAAATAACAACAAAGTTCATATGGAAAAACAAAAGGTCAAGAATTTCAAGGGAATTATTGAAAAAAAAATCAAATGAAGGTGGCCTTTCTGTACCAGATCTAAAATTATATTATAAAGCAACAGTTAGCAAAACCATCTGGTATTGGCTAAGAAATAGATTAGTTGATCAATGGAATAGGTTAGGTTCAAAGGACAAAACAGTCAATAACTTTAATAATCTAGTGTTTGACAAACCCAAAGACCCCAGTTTTTGGGATAAGAATGCATTATTTGACAAAAATTGCTGGGAAAATTGGAAATTAGTATGGCAGAAACTAGGCATTGACTTACACGTAACACCTTACACCAAGATAAAGGTCAAAATGGGTTCATGACCTAGGCATAAAGAATGAGATGATAAATGAACTGGAAGAGAATAGGATAGTTTACCTCTCAGACCTGTGGAAGAGAAAGGAATTTATGATCAAAGAAGAACTAGAGATCACTATTTTTTTCCTAGGTTTTTTTTTTTAATAACTTTTTATTGACAGAACCCATACCAGGGTAATTTTTTACAGCATTATTCCTTGCACTCACTTCTGTTCTGCTTTTTCCCCTCCCTCCCTCCACTCTCTCCCCCAGATGGCAAGCAGTTCTTTACATGTTGAATAGGTTACAGTATATCCTAGATAAATATATGTGTGCAGAACCAAACAGTTTTCTTGTTGCACAGGGAGAATTGGATTGAGAAGGTATAAATAACCTGGGAAGAAAAACAAAAATGCAGATAGTTCACATTCGTTTCCCAGTGTTCTTTCTTTGGGTGTAGATGCTTCTGTCCATCCTTGATCAATTGGAACTGAATTAGCTCTCTTTATCGAAGAGATCCACTTCCATTAAAATACATCCTCAAACAGTATTGTTGTTGAGGTATATAATGATCTCCTGGTTCTGCTTATTTCACTTAGCATCAGTTCATGTAAGTCTCGCCAGTCCTCTCTGTATTCATCCAGCTGGTTATTTATTACAGAACAATAATATTCCATAACGTTCATATATCACAATTTATTCAACCATTCTCCAATTGATGGGCATCCATTCATTTTCCAGCTTCTAGCCATAGAGATCACTATTGACTACAAAATAGAAAATTTTGATGATATTAAATTGAGAAGTTTTTGTACAAACAAAACTAATGCAGACAAGCTTAGAAGGGAAACAATAAATTGGGAAAACATTTTTACAGTCAAAGGTTCTGATAAAGGCCTCATTTCCAAAATATATAGAGAATTGACTCTAATTTATAAGAAATCAAGCCATTCTCCAATTGTTAAATGGTCAAAGGATATGAAGAGACAATTCTCAGATGAAGAAATTGAAACTATTTCTAGCCATATGAAAATGTGCTCCAAGTAATTATTAATCAGAGAAATGCAAATTAAGACAACTCTGAAATACCACTACACACCTGTCAGATTGACTAGAATGACAGGGAAAGATAATGTGGAATGTTGGAGGGATGTGGGAAAACTGGGACACTGATACATTGTTGGTGGAATTGTGAACACATCCAGCCATTCTGGAGAGCAAGTTGCAACTATGCTCAAAAAGGTATCAAACTGGGCTCATACCCCAAAGAGATACTAAAGAAGGGAAATGGATCTGTATGTGCCAAAATGTTTGTGGCAGCCCTGTTTGTAGTAGCTAGAAAATGGAAAATGAATGGATGGCCATCAATTGGAGAATGGTTGAGTAAACTGTGGTATATGAATGTTATGGAATATTATGGTTCTGTAAGAAATGACCAGCAGGATGAATACAGGGAGGATTGGTAAGACTTACATGAACTGATGCTAAGTGAAATGAGCAAAACCAGGACATCATTATATACCTCAACAACAATACTGTATGAGGATGTATTCTGATGGAAGTGGATTTCTTCGACTAAGAGATCTAACTCAGTTTCAATTGATCAAGGATGGACAGAAGTAGCTATACCCAAAGAAAGAACATTGGGAAATAAATTTAAATTGCTTGCATTTTTGTTTTCCTTCCCAGGTTATTTTTACCTTTTGAATCCAATTCTTCCTGTGCAACAAGAGAACTGTTCAGTTCTGCACACATATATTGTATCTAGGATACACTGTGACATATTTAACTTGTATAGGACTGTTTGCCATCTCGGGGAGGGTGAAGGGAGGAAGGGGAAAAGTCAGAACAGAAATGAGTGTAAGGGATAATGTTGTAAAAAAAAATTACTCAGGCATGGGTTCTGTCAACAAAAAGTTATAAAAAAAATTGGAATAGATGGTCATCTAACAGTCTTCCAGCTCTAAATCTGTCGATCATATTGATTTATCAAGTACTTACTGTATGACAGGCACCGAGGTTTTAAGTATCTCATAGTCAACAATATGTATAACCAACCTGTATACAAGACAAATGGGAAATAATCAACAAGAGAAAGGCACTGGAATTAAAGATACTTGGGAAAGGTTTTCTGAGTAAAGTTAGATTTTTGACTAGAACTTGAAGAAAATCAGGGAAATCAGGAGACAAGAGATGAGAAGGAAAAACATTCTTATGAGAAATTATCTCTCAAAATATCCTGAGTAAGGGAATAGAGTTTTTTGTTTTATATTCAGTGTCATTGAATTGCAGAATATGTTTGGTAGAGGGGAGGGGCAATAGAAGATATAAGAAGACTGGAAAGATCAGATTAAAAAAGACTTTGTATGTCAAACAGAGGATTTTATATTTGTTACTAGAGGTGATAAGCAGTTACTGGATTGATCACATTCTTATATGAAAGCAAGAGTGAGAATGACTTGAACATTGTCCATCTTTGTAATCAAAGAAACAGTGATAAAAGCATATGCATATCTTGACGAAGGAAGGATTTGGGTTAAAGATAATGAGCTCTATTTGTAACATGTTGAATTTAAAGAGTCAACATTGTTTTAAGTAATATATTACCCCAAATTAACAAGATTTAATAATCATATCCTACTTTATTGGACAAGCACAAATTTTTGGCTTATCTGAATATAGTTATCCAATATTGAATTTCATCAGGGAAATGATATATACCATGAACTGTCCTAAAGAAGAACCTAGTTGAAGGGACTTGACCTTGTTCAATATCAATCTGTGTTTTCCAGGGTTCTCCCCCCTTTTTAAAAAAAAATGTATTTGTAGAGAAAAGACTGCCTAGAGAATGTAATGGAGTATGCCATAGCACTTGTATTCATTCTGTTGTTTGAGACTACTGAAGCTATATATTTCTTCCTATTTACTGATCAGTAATCAGAGCAAATTGGTTCTAGGTGTGTAGCCCTGGCTTGATTACAGATTTGTGATCCAAAAAACTGATATTTCCATTTATGTATTTAATTTAGGGATATAGATTTGTATTTACATCCACACCGTAATGTAAATTTAAAGTAAAATATAAATTTGTATCAAAATATGATATTTTAATACAAAATAAGGAACAAATAATAATATTAGAATGTATTCTCTATTTAGATAAATTCTAAACAAGACGACTGTTGGGAATGCTAGCTTCCATACAATTACTCCAACAAAAATATGAAATTACTTCAAATTGAATAATGATGAAGAACCATAATAAGTGATCTCTTCTATCTCATAATTATACTAAAGCCAGACAGATGTCAATAGGAAAGGAAGACAATAGTAGGGCCAGCAACAACAGAGATAAACAAGTAGACAGCTTCATGAATATGATAAGAGATGTCAACTATGGGTATAACCTTAAGATTTCTATTTCTAGAGACAAAAGCAAAGAGTTCCTTCTTGAATGCCTCAAAGAGGTAAGAAAATCCAAAGATTGGGACCTTAGAAGCCTGAAGAAATAATATCTAGAAGTATAATTTAATAGTGCTTAACACTGGATAGCCTAAGTTGCCAGGTATTTTAAGATCTCTAATACACTGTTCTAAGCTATCATAAAGGACCCTAAAATTTTATTTCTTTGAACCTCAAATATCAAGCTCAACACAAGAATCCATGTAACATAAAATAAGACCAAACAATTTATCCACCCATCCCAAAAGCACAGCAAGGTTCAGAAATAGCATAAAACTTCAAATCAGGTTAAAGATGTAAATAAATCAAAGAAAACATTGATTAGTATAAAACGTCATTATATATTTTGTGATGCCTCCAAACAATAACACCTGGAACAGAAATGCAAAGGAAGAAAAGGACTTTCCCTAAGGATCATATGCATATCTGGGAGAAATGAAACAAAACGATTTTAAAAAAAGAAATAAAAGTTCTGGAGGAAATAATTAGAAAGAAAAAGAATAGCTTAGAAGAGAAAATGGCAAGCCTTATTCAAGAAATGGACTTCTTGAAACGTAGTCTATAGCCAACTGATTGATCAAACATCAAAATTACTCTGTGAGATAGCAGAGAAATAAATCACAATTCCATAATATAAAAAAATGAAGAATATGTAAATTATCTCATTTCAAAAACAACAGACCTTGAAAACAGATTAAATTGATAATTTAAAAAATCATCATACTTCTTGAAAATCATGACTTAAAAAAGTCTTAGACATTTTATTTTTTAAATCATGTATAAAATCTGCCTTTTTTTTAATTACAGAAAAAAGTAAAGATTTTAAAAATTTACTAATTACTTCCTGAAAGGAACTTTAAAAGGAGTGCTTAGAAATGTCTTATCAGAAATCTATAGCTCTTACATCAAAGAAAAAAAAATACTGTTAAGTATCAGAAAGGAGTTCAAGTATTATTGAACCACATTTACAACTTATAAGTCATAGCAGCTTTAATATAATAGGCTGTGGAGTAGATGGGCTTAGAAAACAATCTTTCTGAAGGCAAAAAATTGAGGATTCAAAATAAAAATATTACTTTTTATCAAAAACACTTTGCTTTGTGAAATTGAGTATGCTTCCCCTGGAGAAAAAAAAAGACCTTTAATGGAATAAAAGACTTTCAAATTTGTCCGATGAAAAAACTAAAGCTAAGAATTTGAAATTAAAAAAAAAAGGATTCCAGAGAAACTTTAAAATGTAAATTTATCTGAATATTGAAAGAATCTGTATGGAGGAAAGAAATAAGAATTCCTTCAGTATGCCAATGTCTTCCAAGGGTATCGAGAGAGTTTAATATTTGGATTAGACTGCTTTTGTTCTTTTTATTTTTGGAAAAAGAGAAGGTAAAAGTAATATTGCTAACATAGAAAAAATAATGGACTTAGAACTTGCTATTTCTCATAATTGAGATAGATGAGAAGAATATGCAAATATAGAGAAACAAAAAAAATGCATCAGATGAATCTCACTGTTATATGAGACTAAAAGAAAGCTTGAATTTCACATATACACAGTTTGATGTAAAAAATACATCCAACTCAGAAATAAGCAAATGGGAATGGTAAGGGCAGGTATGGTAAGAAGGATAATACTAGCAGGGACAAATAACAAACAAAACAAACTTTCTGATCCTGAAGGGAGGGATGATATGAAAAAATAAAAAAAGATAATATAGAACCAAAAAAAAAATTAGATGAAGGCTGAACAAATCACGATACATGTATGTAATGGAATTTATAAGGTATCATTTTAGAGAATGCTGGATTGTGTGCACTGATAGTGAGTGAAATGAGAAGAACCAGAACACATTGTAAAGAAAAAAACAAGAAAATTTTGAAAGACAACAATGCTGATCAACATAATGATTGGACAAACTTCCAGAGAAACTTTAATAAAATTATGTAGCCTATATACTGACAGGGAAGTGAGATTCTCAGGATACAGAAAAAAGATGCATATTTGGATACAAACTATATGGATTCCTTTCTTTTATAATGGTTATTTGCTACAGATTTGTTTTTGTCTTTCAGTTTTTTCCAAAGAAAAAGTTGGGGGGAATTAACAATAGTAATCCCCCCCCCAAATAAATGTACTTTAAACAAATCAGGGTTGTTCAAAATTATTTAAATATGGAGAATAGAACAGATTTTCAGAAGGAAAAATAAATAAGATGGTTTAGAAAGTATTATTTATTTGATTATCTTTAATAAAAATAAAGTGATAGAAATGGAAATTCATACTTTTATATATGCTTTTGTGTCCCTCTATCATGTATATGGAAATATTCTTTTTCATGTTTAAGTTCAGATTAAAGATTATTTTTCAAACATTATATTTATATAGGGCAAGTGAACAAAAGTTCTTCTAAATTTCCCTGGCTGCTTTTCATTCTCAGTAAGCAGTCATGACCTTGGCTGCAGGGGGAAAATAATTTAAAAATATCAGGGCAAATATATTTAGGGAAATAAAGTACTTATTTATACTTCTGGACAGAAAATACCACTACCACCAATAATTTCTTAATACATGATATAAAGGCTAATATAGCCACATGACAACCTCCTTGAACCTTAGTTCATCTATTGTATCACCTTGTCTGAAGATCAGAAAATGGACCAGATGACCTGAGATATTTCCCCCATAATCCCAATAGCTTTGATTCAGTGAGATCTGGGTTCAAATGCTACTTCTATATAGTTTGTTAGCTCTGTGACTAAGAAAGACCCTTAACTTCTGTAATATTTGTTTTCTTCCTCCTGTACATTTGAGATAATAATGACTGTATTGTCAATTTCATGAGATTGTTTTAAGGATCAAGTGAGAAAATATACATTAACCATTTTTAAAGCTTTACAAAGTTACATAAATGTCAGAAATATTGATAATTCTGTGATTTTGTGACATTTATATTAGAACTTGTTCAGATTTGTCTTAAATAACCCATTAGGGTTATTCACTTTTTATGATACTACCAAATATGTAATTTGCCACTGGGATAAATGGAAGTATCATGGTCTAGGGCAAAGAGAACTGGATTTTGAGTTGGAGATCTAGGGTTCAATTCTACCTCTGCCATTCCTACTTATGTGACTTAAATCACTTTACCTCTGTAGATGTCAGTGTTCTCTTATGTAAAGTGGGCATAATTGCACCACATATCTTGTGGTAATGGTGAGGGTATTGATAG
This sequence comes from Antechinus flavipes, assembly GCF_016432865.1. Lineage (NCBI taxonomy): Eukaryota > Metazoa > Chordata > Mammalia > Dasyuromorphia > Dasyuridae > Antechinus > Antechinus flavipes. Next base: position 384,386,183 of record NC_067398.1, read on the forward strand.
CCTAAAGAATGATAATAATGAGAGGTAATATAAAGACTTCCAAGAATTTAAATTGCAAATATTGTAAAAAATTGTAGCTGTGCTATAATTTTTAAATGAACAAGATATTCTTTAGAATCTGGGTGCATATTTCATCTTCTTATACAATATCTTATTTAGTTAAGTAATTCCTGGAACCAACTACTCATGATGGAAGTAAAATGCAATTTTAAAAGTATATATAATACAGAAAGAATTCATCAATGAGAAGCAATTGTTTCTGTGTTGTTTTATTTATTCTTATTTAAATAACAATATGCTGTGTGGAATTTACAGTTTGATATACTTTTATCATTTCAAGTCAAGTAATGGAAGAAAAGCTATCTTTCCCACAAATGCTGGTGGATCAGCAGGGGGTCCTTGTTCCACTATAGGGAACAGGATTGCAAGGTTTCCCATCACATCTCTGCTTTAAGCCTAGAGATTTCCAAGGCTGATAGCATTGCCAGTGAATTCCATTTATGCTGTCCTTGTCTTGGGACCCTGCTGTTAGGGATCTAGCCTGGCTAGATCCGAAGCCAAATGTGTTCATAAAGTTTAAAGAAATGTTCAGATTGCTTCCCAGTGGCTCCAACACACCCCTTGCCAAGGGCACTTGAGAAAATCATTACTGATTCAGGGGCATGTCTTTGAAAATCAAAACTCTGCATAGCTTAACTTGAAATATAGAGTAGCAAGATGGGCATCTGTGAGTGTAACTGGTACTTCCCTGTAATCAGGCTCATTTTCATCACATTCATCCAAAATCAAGATAGAACTGAAAGATTTATTTATTTATCCTTCATGTTACTGGATGGGAATAGAAACTGAGGATATCTCTCTGTTTTGAGACTGAATTTCTTTTTTTTTTCCTAATAAAAAGATAAAGCAAGTAAATAGGCATTAAATAAGTTTTTAAAAAATAACACAACTAATCCTTTACATCAAAGGAAATAGGAGTTACTACTCTGGCATCTGGTTGCAGACCCAGGTCAGACAGCAATCAATAACAAAATGGACAGCACCCCTGACTGCACATATTTCACTCTGAGTGTCAGCTTGGAGATCTTTCATGGGGATTAATAGCTGTACCAAGTGGCTCTCTCAGCAATAGAGTGCTTTTCACATGAACCTTTTCTCCAGTGACTTCTGAGAGCCAAGCCTGCTACCTGATTGGTGGAGGCTTCTGAAACCAGGCACTGAAACAGATTGTCCACTAAGGGTTGAAATTCCCCAGTTGCTCTTTATATTTCAAACTCAATTTTGCTGACGTATAGATCTAAGACTAATGACTTTCCGGTGCTTTGACTATTCTCATGGAACTATATAGGGCAGCAGCCTTTCTGAAAATCTTGTTTGAAATTGTAATAACATTTTTATTTATAAGATTAAGGGGCTTCTTTTCCAAGGAAATAAAAGGCAAAATTTAAAGCTGTTTGAGCCATTGCATAAAGAAATAAAATGAAAAGATACTTAAAAACCCTATGAAATATTCATCTACTCTCTTTTACCTTCTCTGTCTCTTTGGTTTTATGTCTACAATAAATATTAGGCTAGATGTGTTTTTTCTTTTAAAGTAAGATTTACATTTAGATTTCTGATGTTATGATATTTTTCTTCGCTCATTTCTTAAAAAAAAATCACTGTAGAATGTGACATATTGAAATAATTGTAGATACATTTCTATATTTTCCTTATCCAGTTCTTTCCACAATCTTTTTCAGAGACTGGTTAATTCAATTCTAATGATAATATGACAATAGTATAATAATTCCTACATATTTAAGTTCATATGGAAACTAGGATGAATCACTGCCTGCATGGTATTACCAAATGCTTGAATAGGTAGGAAAGTGAGAATTTTTTTTTCAGTCTCCTTTGACAGATGAGGAGACTGGAATATTAGAAAGATAAGGTGGCTTACCTATTATTACTCAGCTCATCAGTTGAACTTCTGGGAATAATCTAAAATACTTTGTAGTGTCCCATACTGCCTTACCCAGAATAAAAGCTCAAAATAAAATTATACTTTTATTCTTCCAGGCTTAAAACCTTGAAGCAACTTTCTACTCCTTTTGTATTAAATTATAACTCCTGGTTCATTATGAAATCTGGCCAATTATCTTCTTACAAATCTCCCAGATTTTCCTTATTCTCTCCTGGTACATGGAAAGAGGCTGGGTTTGGAGTCCTAAAAGAGTCCTAAAAGAGTTCTGGACTCTGCTATTTGCAGCTTGTCTTACTTCAGCAAATCAATTTACAAATATGGGCTTGAGTATCTTTACTTGTAAAATAGGGAAATTGGACTAGATGACATTTAAGATCCTTTCTATTTCCGTGTGTGTGTGTGTGTGTGTGTTGTGTGTGTGTGTGTGAGATACTATGTTTAGAATGGATAAATTCATTTAAAAACTATTCATTAAGCAATTTGTAGCAAGCACCAAGGATACAATAACAAAATTAAAGATAGTTTTGCCCTCAAAAAGCCTGCATTCTAGTAGGGCAGAGATTATATATAAGAGACTAGTGACTGGGGAGGAGTATTTGCATTTAAAGAGTTACAGGCATGATGAGTAGCACTGTAGTAGAAAAGATTGACACAAACTTTAAAGTAGCAATAAGAGTGCTACTTGAATATGATTGTTAATATTGACATAGCTAGATAGCATGGTGGATAGTGCATCAGACATGAAGTCAGGAAGACCTGAGTTCAAATTTGACCTCAGACACTTATTGGCTGTGTGCCCTGGACAAGTCATTTAATTCTGTTTGCCTCAGTTTCCTCATCTATAAAATGATCTAGAGAAGAAAGTGACACATCTACAGTATCACAGCTAAGAAAAACCTCAAATACTTCACAGAGTCAGAACAAATGAAACGATTGAACAGTAGCATTGCTCTATTATTGATCTAACTCTAGGATGAGAAATCTTTGCATGAAAATGTGGATGAAAAGGGAATACAGTGAAGAATGGTCACATGTGAGAAATTTACTGGTCAAGAACTTGGGTCCCTAAGGCCAGAGTTTCAGAGCTAAAAAAGTTCTCTCTCCAGGACACAGTCTCAAATCCAAGGTGCCTGATGAAAAGATGGTGGGGATAAAAATAGCCTCTTGGATAGATGGTTTATTTCTAATACTTTCCATTCTAAGTCATTCTATATTCAGTAGTAAATTTTCTGCATTTATATGTCAGGTCCTTTTTTAAGGACATAGGTTCAGTTTTAACCCATTATATAAAATCTAAACTTTTATGCCATTTTATTTCATAGATAGTGTGGCAGTGTGGTAGATGTTATTGTTTAATTATGATTTTTCATGACCCTATGTATGGTATAGCAAAAAATGCTGTAGTGATTTGTCATTTCCATCTCTAACTTATTTTGCAGATGAGGGAACTGAGGCAAACAGGGTTAATTGACTTGTTCAAGATCACACAACTAGTAAATGTCTGAGGCACATTTGAATTCTGGAAGATGAATCTTCCTGCATCTGTAATACCAAGCTATTGGCCTGGTGGATGTAGTTCTGGAATTCAGAGTTCATAATTTTAATTTCTCCTCACATATTTGCTATTTAAATGATGCTGGGCTTATCATTTGACCTCAGGTTCCTCATCTGCAAAATGGAGAAATAGAAACACCTACCTAGTAGAGTTGTTATGAAGATTAAGTGAAAGCAAAATTGTTTGCAAACTTCAAATCACTATGTATATGTGAACAATAATGATTATTCTACTAAACCTTCAGATTTTCCTACCGATGGTTTCTCCCTAGTGCAATCATTTTTAAACTTGTCCCTTTACTCATAACACATACTATTTGTACTATTCTGCTTTTGCCCTTTAAAAATGAATTGATCATTCTTACCTCTATGTCTTTTTAAAAAAATATATTTTAATCCCTATCATCTAAAATCTCTTTCCCTTTTCTTTTCAAAAATCCTTGCTCAATATCTCTTTCAGTGCCAGACTTATTTTTCTATTGGAATATTTTTTCTCTCCAATTGATAAATGGTCAAAGGATATGAACAGACAATTCTCAGACGAAGAAATTGAAACTATTTGTAGACATATGCTCCAAATCATTATTAATCAGAGAAATGAAAATTAAGACAACTCTGAGATATCACTACACACTTGTCAGATTGGCTAGAGTGACAGGGAAAGATAACGTGGAATGTTGGAGGGGATATGGGAAAACAGGGACACTGATATACTGTTGGTGGAATTGTGAACACATCCAGCCATTCTGGAGAGCAATTTGGAACTATGCTCAAAAAGTTATCAAACTGTGCATACCCTTTGATCCAGCAGTGTTTCTACTGGGCTTATACCCCAAAGAGATACTAAAGAAGGGAAAGGGACCTGTATGTGCCAAAATGTTTGTGGCAGCCCTGTTTGTAGTGGCTAGAAACTGGAAAATGAATGGATGTGCATCAATTGGAGAATGGTTGAGTAAATTGTGGTATATGAACATTATGGAATATTATTGTTCTGTAAGGAATGCCCAGCAGGATGAATACAGAGAGGACTGAAGAGACTTACATGAACTGATGCTAAGTGAAATGAGCAGAACCAGGAGATCATTATATACCTCAACAATGATACTGTTTGAAGATGTATTCTGATGGAAGTGGATCTCTTCGATAAAGAGAGATAATTCAGTTTCAATTGATCAAAGATGGGCAGAAGCAGCTACACCCAAAGAAAGAACACTGGGAGATGAATATAAACTGCTTGCATTTTTGTTTTTCTTCCCAGATTATTTATACCTTCTGAATTCAATCCTCCCTGTGCAACAAGAAAACTGTTCGGTTCTGCACACATATATTGTATCCAGGATATACTGTAACCTATTCAACATGTAAAGGACTGCTTGCCATCTGGGGGAGGGGGTGGAGGGAGGGAGGGGAAAAATCGGAACAGAAGTGAATGCAAGGGATAATGCTGTAAAAAATTATCCTGGCATGAGTTCTATCAATAAAAAGTTATTTTTTTAAAAAAAGGAATATTTTTTTCATTTCTATTCCTTAAAAGCATCACTCAATTTTGTCCATTTCTTATAAATGCACTGGGTAGTTGATTCTCAGAAGGTGAATTTTAGGAAAACAATAGGGAATGAAAAAGATCTGTTTATGGGTATGAAGGTATGTATTCTGCTGCCTTCATCCCTTCCTAGCACAATACTATACAAATCGTGGGCAATGTAAAGGTTCATACCCGATGTTTTTACTAACTTCTTTTATCCTGTTATGAATAAAACTCATGTGGTATCATTGTGTTACAGAACTAATCACCTAATTTATTAAATCATTTCTCCCTTACCATTATAGTCACATGCCCAAAAGGGATTAGGACTTGGAATTCCAATTTAACTTCCTTTTCAACATTGCTTGAATACAGTGTTATTTGGTTAGGGATGCTAGGATTAGTTATTTATCCGGAAACATGAGGATTAGTATAAGATCACCCTAGAAGGTCAGCTATTCCTACTTTGGCTCCTCAGGACAAAATGGATATGCTTTTGTGGAACATTTATCTTCAATGTTAATACAATCCTAGAATCACCACTTGTGTTGATTGGAACCTATGTGGCTTGGAACTATTGAAGCTAGAGTAGTCAGGGCCATGTGGTAAAAGTTGCCGAAGTTCTATTTCCCCAAATAAGTTAGCTTGAAGAAATGAAAACCTATTTTTGTTTCCTGAAGTGATTTCACTTGTTATATAATAGCCTGATTTTTAGTGTAGCAGATTTAAGAAAGAAAGAATAAGAACATTTAACTCAATTAGATAAGATTTGAAAGGAAGTCTGATGTGGCAGATAAAGATTTGGGTTCAGAGTCAAGAAGATCTGAGTTTGTAAGTACTACATCTGACCAGTACTAATTATATGACCTTAGTCAAGTTACATAACTTTTCACTAAAAAGGCTAAAGGTTAAAAGAGTCCAGGATACTTTCTGATACTTGAAATTGTAATGTAGATAAATATTTGTATCTGGAAAAAACATTTCCTTATAAAAATAAAATCACAATTTTTTCCCTCTTTTCTCCCCCATCAAAAAAGTGTATTTGTTAAATGCACAGATTATAGGGTCTTTATACTATTGGTAGGCCCTGTCTAAGAACATGTACATGAAAGGACATCTTGGATAGAGAAGCCCTTCAAACAAGAAATCTTTGTTAAATAAATTTTAGCCCAGTATTTTACAGGGCGGGATGAGATAAAGTAGGGATAGGACAGGAAGGATCTGATGAAGAATAAAACATGTCCTTTTCCCTCTAGGCCTTCACTCTTTAGTTAGGGAGATAAGAGTAATAGACATGAAAAAATTAGGGAACATCAGAACTATGAATCAGGTAATCCATAATGCCATGCTAAATTATGGGGAACAGAACACAGGAATGTTGGAAATCCAGAGAAGGCAGAAATAAGAGTAACTGGACATTATGATTAGCTCCAAGGTATTTTATATGTCCCAATCTCACTTTACTCAAAATAAATATTCACAAACTTTTATAAAAAATACTCCATGGAATAATTATATTAATTCTTCAGTGAATCATTACTTTATCAATCAACATTTATTAAATTCCTAAAGGAATAGGCATTTAGGGCCAGTCCAAAATTATAAATAGGAAAAATGTATAGTTTTGCTTTCTCTATGTTCCCTGCGCTACTGCATGTGGACACTGATCCACTCAGGAAAATTGATTCACCTTCAGAGATATTTCTTCCAAACCACACTTACCTATCTGGCATTATGTTCCCTGGGGATATACATTTTTTTTTTTTTTTTAGGAAACCAATTAGCTAAGTATTAGATTATTTCTTCTAACATGTTCAGTGACCATCTTATTGCTCATTCATGGAAAGAGAGGGAGAGGAGTTACTAAGAATGGGCAGGTATGAATAGATTGTAATCTATTGTAGGCAATAACCTCCTTGATGAAAATTGAAGATTCATTTGCTTTTTGGAGTGATATATTAATGAATTAGTGTTTTAAAATGTTATGAGTTGCAAATAATATCTGTGCAACTGAACATTCTGATATAATTCTCTTTTTCTTCTCCATGAAGAGAAAAATAGATTTAAAACTTAACCATTAATTCTCAGATTTATAGTTCAAAGGGACAGGCTTCTCTTCCCTCCTTAAAAGAGGCTAGAATTACTGCAAGGCTTTTTTTTGGGGGGGGGAAGGGGTTGTGGTATGGGCATTCATTGTATGCAGACTTTTTTGAAAAAAAAAAGAGAAAGTAGAAAGCTGATGGTAGAAAACTGTGGAAGTGATAGCAATAGAGGCAGCCATCATTATAAATGGTTGAAAAGAAACAATGTAGTCACCAAAACTAACAAAAGATCTGCAAAAAATCAACTTGCTCTGGACCATTTCTCTCTGTTGTCTTTTTTTCTGGGTTTGTGTTTATTTGTGATTTTTTAAAGTTGATTGTTATTTCATATAAATATTAATGATTTATCATATTTTTGTGTTGCAAATTAATTATCTGTTAAAGATAGAAATGCAAATGGATTATTTCAGTAACTACTTTGGTATTCCAAGAATTTCAATAAAATAAAATTCTGTATCCTAGTCTAAAGCAGTCACAATTTTATTCTAGTTTGGGGGAGTAGCTAATTGCCAGATAATGTTTATGACTATGATTTTATTAGTCATTTGTATTAGTTCCAGATAACACAGAGATGATCCATGTAAGGCAGAACCATTTTTTCCTTGGAAAAAGTGATAGTATGGTTTGAGTCAGGTTCAAGATGCCAGAGTTCAAGGAGCCCTAGGAAAAAAATTCTAGCTTCTAAGCCATGGCTTTTATCAAGAAAATTCATATATCTCAGAATCATCTAGTAGAAGGAAAAAGGTATTTTTATAATAATCACCTTCTCTCCATATTATCATTTGGAATCTCGGATGCAAGAAAGTGAATATCACTTCCAAATCTTGCCTTACAATACCACCATTTGCTTCTATTGGTATTTTAACTAGGACTTACAGAATTTTGTACTTATTTCAGATGTGTAGCATTTTATGTTCTGATGATGCTTAAGAATAATCCCTCATACAGATCGAAACAGCAATTATACATTAATTTATTGAGTCCTGTGGTTAATGCATGCTTGTAACACTTCTATATTTATTATTTTGTGCTAAATTATGCCCTATACTCATTTTATATTATACAATGACTAACTTTCCTCTTTTTACGAATGGAGGACATCTAAGCTTTACATAAAATCATAACAAGGAGATATTATAGAAGTGGATGTAATGAACTAAAGAGGATGACAAAGATAATTCTAACTATCCTAAGTTGAAAACAGGTTCCTGGGGATACAACATGATCTAAAGCATGTGTTGACATACAGAAAAGGAAGACGTAGTACTTCAACTTAGTTTCAGTGGATCTTCAAAGTTAGATTCATAATTGCTTCATTAACGTTTGTTAAATTGAACATTGCCTCTTGTTTCCAAATATAGGATCCTTCCTCTTGGCTCTAGCTATTAATAAATGGATGATCTTTGGTCCTGCAAAGACCCATTGAGTTTGCAGTCAGAAGACTAGGATTCACACCCCTCTGATGTTATTAGCACTATAAATTTGGAAAAGTCATTAAGTAAAGGTATTGAACTAGATATTTCCCAAATTCACTTACTTTGTATCTGAGTGGGAGGGATCTTGCAAATCCCATTCACTGTCATTAAAACCTGCTAAGTATTGCTCATAGAATCAGAGATGCAATTCTGGATCTAGAAGAGATTGTCAGAAATCATCTGTTCCAGCTCCCTCATTTGACAGATAAGAAAATAGAAGCTCTAGGAGGTCAATTTAGTTGCCCAGAGACATGTAGGTAGTGTGACTAGGACTTGATTCCAGCTATTCTGATTTTCACTGCATTAGCCTTTTTCTACACCATGATTTCCTCCCCTTTTCCAGGAGTGTGTGGGAACCAGTTCAAATCTGGCTGGTAAACTGTTAAATTTCCTTGTCATCATTGATACCTCTGAAATGAATAGATTAAGCTTAATTTTTTTCTTTTAATTCTCAAATTGTCAAATTTTAATTGTCAAAAATTAAGAAAGTAATGAAAATGTTAATAATGCAGATTCAACTGGAAAAAAATGCTGTGAATATATCTCTGCATCTCCTACCTAAGGGAATAGTTAAAAATTCATCAGCACATCCCGATGAGCTCTTCTGATCAAGTGAATTTTCTAGGAAGACCTCGGCATAGAGACTATCTAGGATCCTGTAAATAGTCTGTGTCAATTCTACATCATGCAGGGATGACCTCCTTAATGACTTTATTGTAGCTGCTCTAAAGAGTTTGGGTTCAGCAGGGACTCTTTAAATAGAGGAAAAGCTATCTGATTGTGGATGCAGAGTAATTACATTTGAGACCTCAGTGAGGGTTTATCTTTGTTGATTGAGAGAATGCAGATAAAAAGCACCACATAAACATGTCTAGGATGTTATTTGGTCCCTAGCAAGCTGTGTTCCACTTTGGTAAGACTGTGGAGCTAAGGCTGAACTGGGTAGGTTTGTGCAGTTTGATTTCTCATTGAGACCCCATCCAACTTATCACCTGGCTTCATCCTTCTTGACACATCATCCAGATGGATATCTGTGGGGAGTTACCAGGGCAGTTCCCTCTTGGTACTGTTACCTTGCTTTTGATTTATGACCTCCACTCAGAATGCCCTGAGGTCATCTTGTTAGCAACTGCTAACTTTGGAATGACTGAGTCTCCCCTGAAACATTTTATTTGCCAGATGGGGGCTGCTTGCCTCAGGCGGTAACCATAGACAGCAGCCTCCAATTTATCTCAGAGGGCCTTGACCCTTTTCTAGCCTGACATGGTGTCAAATGTGTCACCATACATACTGCTCATGCCCCAATAAAGGTGGAGTTGGGTTAGGATACACATTCTCAGCAAAATGGCCAGGTTGCCACCTTTAGTCTGGGCCAGTGGATTCATATTTATTTTTCTGGTCTAGCATATCCAAAGCAGAGTAGAATACAACACAGAATATGCCACAATATGCTTAATTCAAAGGCAAAGCAAAGCAAAGCAAAGATTAATATGAATGTGAAAATGCTATTTGATTTGTAAGATTTGCATGATACCTACCTAGAGAATGTAGTTTTTGTTTGCAAACTTAAATTGAGAAATTTCCTTCAAAGAGAATCTTATAACATCCAAATTAAAGGAGAATAAGAAGAATCAAAAATACTTTCTTTTCATTTGATTTGCCCTTTTTGTCATTGTTGATTGTATTGATGTGTATTTTTGTGATCAAGATTTATTTTTTGTGATAGAGCTCTGGTATTGGCCAAAGTTTTCTATGTGGATTAAATATCAAGCATCTGAAGTCACCAATGTCCATATCTAATGCTACTTCCATCTAGCTTTGGGGCTTGGAGGAATATAATTCAGATTGTGTTTGAGCTTGATAATATATCAGATCATTTCATGGGTTATATCAGAGAATATGAAAAAGATACTTAGGTTTGCAATCAGAGGATGTGGACTTGAGGCTGAAAAATGCTTATTTTTTCTTACAATGGTCAGGATAACTTTTTCATAAAATGAGTCCCCATTCACATCTAACGCTTTAAACTATGATGAACTAAGTATCATAATGAAGTTTTCAGGCATTTTGCAGAAGGAGAAAAAGACAGAAGTAATATAGTGTAATATGACATTCATGAATCTATTCAAAACCGGGTTTCAATATTATTTTTGCTAATTAATACAAAATGTTATTTTAATTGGTGCATACAGAGTTGGGTAGATGTTCATTGAAAGTTCTTCAAGTTCTAAAGGTCAAAGAATATTCCTGATAAAAGATTACTCTTTATTTATTTATTTATTTATTTTGGGGGGTTATTGCATGGCTATTTATTCAGTAATAAAGTATGTGCAATTACACCTCAAAAATTGATTTCTTATATGTTTCACATGTGTGTTTCTTTTTTTATTATATCTTTTTATTGATAAAACATATGCATGGGTATTTTTTCAACATTGACTCTTGCAAAAACTTCCATTCGAACTTTTCCCCTCCTTCCCTCCACCCCATCTCCTAGATGTCAAGTAGTCCCATACATGTTAAATATGGTAAAGTATATGTTAAGTACAATATATGTATACATGTTTGTATAGTTGTCTTGCTACACAAGAAAAATAGAATTTAGACAGAAGATAAAAATAACCTGGGAAGAAAAACAAAAATGCAAGCAAACAATAACAGAAAGAGTGTAAATGCTATGTTATGGTCCACACTCATTTCCCAATGTTCTTTCACTGGGTGTAGCTGGTTCTATTCATTACCGATCAATTGGAACTGATTTGGATCTTTTCATGGTTGAAGAAAGCCACTTCCATCAGAATTGATCCTCACATTGTATTGTTGTTGAAGTGCATAATGATCTCCTGCTTCTGCTCATTTCACTTAGCATCAGTTCATGTAAGTCTCTGCAAGCTTCTCTGTATTTTTCCTGCTGGTCATTTCTTACAGAACAATAATATTCCATAACATTAATATACTACAATTTACCCAACTATTCTCCAATTGATGGACATCCATTCAATTTCCAGTTTCTAGCCACTACAAAAAGGGTTGCCACAAACATTTTTATACATACAGATCCCTTTCCTTCCTTTCATATATCTTTGGGATATAAGCCCAGTAGTAACACTGATGGATCAAAGGGTATGCACAGTTTGACAATTTTTTGAGCATAGTTCCAAAATATTCTCTAGAATGGTTGGATCTGTTCACAACTTCACCAACAATGCATCAGTATCCCACTTTTCCCACATCCCCTCCCACATTCGACACTATCTTTTCCTGTCATTTTAGCCAATCTGAGAGGTGTATAGTGGTATCTTAGAGTTGTCTTAATTTGCATTTCTCTGATCAATAATGATTTGGAACACCTTTTCATATGGATAGAAATAGTTTCAATTTCATCACCTTTGACTGTAAAAATATATTCCCAGTTTATTGTTTCCTTTCTAATCTTGTTTGCATTAGTTTTGTTTGTACAAAAGCTTTTTAATTTGATATAATCAAAATTTTCTGTTGTGTGATCAATAATGATCTCTAGTTCTTCTTTACTCATCAATTCCTTCCTCCTCCACAGGTCTGAGAGGTAAATATGCTATCTTCTTCTAATTTATTTATAATCTCATTCGTTATGCTTAGATCATGAATCCATTTTGACCTTGTCTTACTGTACAGTGTTAAGTGTGGGTCAAAGCCTAGTTCTTGCCATACTAATTTTCAATTTTCCCAGCAGCTTTTGTCAAATAGTGCATACTTATTCCAAAAGTTGGGGTCTTTTGGATTGTCAAGCACTAGATTGCTATTTTGTCCTGTGAACTAACCTATTCCACTGATCAATTAGTCTATTTTTAAGTCAATACCAAATGGTTTTGGTGACCACTGCTTTATAATATAGTTTTAGATCAAGTACAGTTAGGCCACCTTCATTTGATTTTTTTTTTTTTTTCATTAGTTCTCTTGAAATTCTTGACCTTTTGTTCTTCCTGATGAATTTTGTTGTTATTTTTTCTTGGTCATTAAAATAGTTTCTTGGGAATCTGATTGGTTTAGCACTAAATAAATAGATTAGTTTACAGAGTATTGTCATCTTTATTATATTTGCTTGACCTATCCCAGAGCACTTAATATTTTTTCAATTGTTAAAATTCTGATTTTATTTTTGTGGAAAATGTTTTGTAATTTTGCTCATTTAGTTTCTGACTTTCCCTTGGCAGATGGATTCCCAAATATTTTATACTATTGACAGTTATTTTAATATTGCCTAATTTATTGCCTAAGCTAGCACTTCTAACACAATATTGAATAGTAACGGTGATAGCGGGCAACCTTGTTTCACTCCTGATTTTATTGGGAATGATTCCAGTTTATCACCATTACATATGATGCTTACTGATGGTTTTAAATAGATGCTATTGACTATTTTAAGGAAAAGTCCATTTATTCCTATTCTTTATAGTGTTTTTAAATAGGAATGGGTGTTGGATTTTATCAAATATTTTTTTCCACAACTATTAAGTTGATCATATGGTTTTTGTTAATTTGGTTATTGATATAATCAATTATGTTAAGTTTTCCTAATATTGAACCAGTCCTGCATCCTAGTATAAATCCTACTTGATCATGGTATATTAGCCGAGAGATGATTTTCTGTAATCTTTTTGCTAATATTTTATTTAAGATTTTTTACATCAATGTTCATTAGGAAGAATGGTCTATAATTTTCTTTTTCTCTTTTTGTCCTACAGGATTTAGGTATCAGTACCATGTCTGTGTCATAAAAGGAATTTGGTAGGATTCCTTCATTCCCTATTTTTTTCAAATAGTTTATATAACCTTGGAGTTCATTGTTCTTTAAATGTTTGATAGAATTCCCATGTATATCCATCTGGCCTGAAAATTTTTTTCTTAGGGAGTTGATTAATAGCTTATTCTAGTTCTTTTTCTAAAATGGGACTTTAACCAATTTATTTCTTCCTCTATTAATCTGGGCAAGCTATATTTTTGAAGGTATTGATCCATTTCATTTAAGTTATCAAATTTATTGGTATAAAGTTGGGCAAAGTAACTTCTAACTACTGCTCTAATTTCCTCTTCATTGGTGGAAAATTCTGCATTTTCATTTTTAAAACTAATAATTTGATTTTCCTCTTTCCTTTTTCTAATCAAATTTACCAAGAGTTTATCTATTCTGTTAGTTTTTTCATAGAACCAACTCTTAGTTTTACTTATTAATTCAATAGTTTTTTTTTTTTTACTTTCAATTTTATTAATCTCTCCTTTTATTTTTAGAATTTCAAGTTTAGTGTTTGATTGGGGAGTTTAATTTGTTCTTTTTCTAGCTTTTTTTTTTTTTTTAGAAGTAAGCCCAATTCATTGATCTTCTCTTTCACTATTTTATGCAAGTAAGCATCTAGAGATATAAATTTTCCCCTTATTACCACCTTGGCTGTATCCCACATATTTTTGTATGTTGTCTCATTATTGTCATTCTCTTGGGTCAAATTATTAATTGTGCCTATTATTTGCTGCTTTACCCTTTCATTATTGGGATGACATTATTTAGTTTCCACTTACGTTTTAGTCTATTTTCCCCTGGCTTTTTTATTGAATGTAATTTTTATTGCATCATGATCTGAAAAAGATGCATTTACTATTTCTGCTTTTCTGCATTTGAATTTGAGGTCTTTATGTCCTAATATATGGTCATTTTTTAATAGGTTCCATGGACTGCCGAGAAGAAATTATACTCCTTTCTGTCTCCATTTAGGTTTCTCCAAAGATCAATCATACCTAACTTTTCTGGTGTTCTCTTTATCTCTTTAACTTCTTTCTTATTTATTTTGTGGTTTGATTTATCTAATTCTCAGAGTGCAAGATTGAGATCTCCCACTATTATAATTTTGCTTTCTTTTTCTTCTTGCAGTTCTCTTAACTTCTCCTTTAGGAATTTAGATGCTATTCCACTTGGTGCATATATGTTTAGTATTGATATTGCTTCATTATGTCTGCTGCCCTTTAGCAAGAGATAGTACCCCTCCTTATCTCTTTTAATTAGATCAATTTTTGCTTTTGCTTAATCTGAGATCAGAATGGTTACCCCTGCTATTTTGGCTTCACCTGAAGCATAGTAGATTCTGCTCCAACCTTTTGCTCTGCTTCAAGTGTGTTTCCTGTAAACAATATATTGTAGGACTCTGGCTTTTAATCCAATCTGCTATCTGTCTCCGTTTCATGGGGAAGTTTACCCCATTTACATTTATGGTTAAGATAACTAATTCTGTATTTCCTGCCATTTTATTAAATCCAGATTATGCTTTTCTCTTTCTTTTTCCCCTTACCCTACCTCCCCATAATTAAACTTATGAGCACCACTTGCCTCACACAACCCTCCCTCTTTAGGATACCCCCTTTAGAGTCCCTTCCCCTTTCTTAAATCTTCCCTTTTCAATTTCAGTATTGCCTTTTATTTATCCTACCTTTTCTCTTTTCTCTTTTCCCCTCCCATTTTTCAATGAGGTGGAGAAGTTTCTCCCACCAAATAACCAAATATATCTAATATTTTCTCTTTGAGCTAATTCTGATGAGAGTAAGATTCACACTGTGATCATGTCCATCCCTTCTTTCCCTCAGATATAATAGGTTTCTTTTGTCTCTTCATGAGATGTAGTTTTCCTCTTTTAACCTCCACTTTTCCCTTTTTCTGGTACAATTTCCTTTCTACCTCTAGATCCTTTTTTATATTATAACAGTAAACTAAATTATACACGTACTCTTTATATATACCCATAGCAGTAATACTGTTCTCAAGAGTTCTTTTTACTTTTTTATGCTTCTCTTGAGTCCTGTATTTGGAGGCCAAACTTTTTGTTTAGCTCTGGATTTTCATCAGAAATTCATCAGAATCAGAATTCAACTATTTCATTGAATGTCCTTCTTTCCTGGAAGAAAATGCTCAGTTTAGCAAGGTAGTTTATTCTTGGCTGCATACCAAGTTCCTTTGCCTTTCAGAATATCAGATTCCTGGCCCCTTGATCCTTTAATGTGGAAGCTGCTAGATCCTGAGTGATCCTTATTGTGGATCCTTGGTATTTGAATTGTTTTTTTTTTTTCTGGTTGCTTGTAGTATTTTTTTCCTGCGTCTGATAGTTCTTGAATTTAGCCACAACATTTATTGGAGTTTTAATTTGGGGATCTCTTTCTGTAGGTGATCAATGAATTCTTTCAATGTCTATTTTACTTTCTATGTCATAGAAACAGAAGGTAAAATAGACATTAAAAGAATTCTGGGCAGTTCTCTTTGATGATTTACTGAAAAATAATGTGTAGGCTCTTTTTTATATCATCCATTTCAGGGAGTCCAATAATCCTTAGATTGTCTCTCCACTTCAGTTGTTTTCCCCATTAGGTATTTTACACTTTTTTCTATTTTTTTTTTAAATTTTGCTTGACTGATTCTTGTTGCCTTATTGAGTCATGTGTTTCCATTTGTTCAGTTCTGAATTTTAGTGTATTATTTTCTTCATTAACTTTTTTTACTTCTTTTTGTTTTTGTCTTATCTTTGTTTTGTTTTGTTCTATGGAATTTTTTCCCATTTCACAAATTCTGTTTTTCTGGGAGTTGTTTTCTTTTTCCCATTTATCAAATCTGTCTTTTACGAGTTATATACTTTTTCCATTTCACTGTGTCTATTTTGTGTTGCCTTGTCCAGACTCTCTTGCAAGGTTTTCATTTCCTTTCCTCATTTTTCCTCTAGCTAACTTTTATGACCCTTTCTAAGTTCTTCTAGGACAGCCTTGTGTGCTGAGGACTAGGTTATTTCACCCTTTGGAGCTTCATCTGGAGACAATCTGCTTTTATTCTCCTCAGCGTTGGAAATCTGTTCTTTTTCGCCATAAAAGCTGTTAATTGCTAGAGTCTTCTTTACTTTTTTACTCATTTTTTTTGAGTTAAGTTAAGGTCTGCCTTTAGGGTGGAAGAGGTTTTCCAAGCAAAGGCAACTGCACTGGGTCAGTGCTGATTCACTCCTAGTGCTGGCTCTGCCACCTGGAGTCATTAGCAATGCCCCCCGGGGGGGGGGGTGTTATGTGCTGTCTGCCCTGGTGTTTGTGGTCAGAGTGTGCTCAGGCACCCTGAGATTGCACTGCTTCCAGACTCTAAGCTTTCTGGGCTGGTGTTTGTGGTCAGCTGCCCAGGTCTCGGTGTCTCTCTCCTGCTTTCAATTGAAGCAAATCTTCTCTGGCCTGATTTCTCACACAAACTCTCTAACCCTTGGAAATCGCAGTGCTATACTGAGACTGTTCTGTCCTGGGGCCCTGCTCTGTCTGTGCTGGTGTTTGTGGTCAGCTATTTGTGATTTGCTGCCTCTCTCACATTTCTGATTGAAACAGATCTTTTCTGCCCCGGGACACTGAGCTATTTGTCCTGGCATTTGTACTGGTTTTCCTGGCTGCCTCCCTTTCACTTCCAATTGAAACACACCTTTTTTGGGCAGTCTTTGAAATTATCTTCTGCTGATAATTTGTTGCACTCTCAATATTTGTGGGTTCTGCCCATCTAGAGCTAATCCAGAAGTTGGATTTTGTAGTTATTGTGAGGGTTGTAAAGAAGGTCAAAGAAAAATGTCTGTCATCTCAGCCATCTTGGCTCCACCCCCCAAAAGATTACTTTAAAAAAATCATAAATAGATTGTGTATTTGGATATTAGGAGGAAATAAGGTAGGGTGGCAGGGCTGTGCAGTTCATTGCTACTCATTCTAGATAAAAATGAAAATAACTGCAACCATGTAAGGTAATTGTCACTAGCTATGGTGTGAATTTGGGAGGTATTAATTTTTTTTTCTCTAAAGAATATGGATCCAAATTTTTATTTTCATTTTCTTGATCTGTCATTGGGTTGTTTTCTTTTTAATTCATTTTTAAAAAAATCAATATCACTTGGTGATGCTGAATAAACTCATTAAACAGTTGTTTACCTTTTGAAACCAGACTTACTTTACAAATGGTTCAAAGGACTGAGTCATGAAGTTTTATTTAACTTCCAAAATTACAATATGGGGTATCCAATAAGTTGGAATACTAGCTCATAATCATGCACATAGTTTTAGTTATTCCCACTTTTTCAGAGAAAATATTCAACTATTTGGAAGTGGTTGAATACCCATGTGAGTTTTTTATAGCTCTTATATGGAACAGATGAAATTATATAAATATTAAGTATTACATGAAAGTCACAAGGAGATCCATATCATAATTATTTGAATTCTAGATCTTCTTCTAACTTATTTGATGATTCAGGGGGTAAATGAATTCACTGGTGCTTTTATTAGTTGCTTCCTTCATTATGTGCAGAATGCACACAGGGACATCAATATCATTCATTAATGTTAACCACCAAATCAGAATGATTGAAGGTACTTTTTGTTTATTCATTCCTCCCATTTGCTAAGGGCCAATGCATATTACATGGTCAAATCTTCTGATTAACTAGAATCCCCCTTTATTGCAGAGTCTCTGTCTTTAAAATATATTGGACAGATAACAGAGTTTAGGCTGGAAATTTTATGTATGACATGTTAGAATACAGGGCATTCATTAGAAGTAGTTTTCTAGGGAAGTTCATCTGGTGTGCAACTTCTGGGGTGAAGATAATCAGGATCATATTGTGGACATATTCTAAATTATAAACTAAAATTATAAATTATAAAACTAAAATTATAAACTTTTTTCACCTGTTCACTGATGCTTGAAATTTTTGTAGTTAGGGATCCAAATCTTTTGTTTCTCTCTTAAACATAAAGTTCAAAATGCAAATATACCTGAAAGGGGTAACATATTGATTTATATTCACTCAAAAATATAAACAATTAATATCAAAACATTTTCCAAAAATCCATAGAGGAAGGGTTCTGAAAGGGCCCTTTTCTTACTCTATTGCAAAGCTTACCCCTATAAAACAAATACAAACAAGAACTTGTTTGTGAAAATGTTAAATGAGGCAGATCTCTTTTCCTCTGAATTCAAAGTCCTACTCTCTCAGACATCAAAGTTTGCCATGGAGATATCTCTTCCTAATTCTATTGTCCAGAACTTAGGAGTCCAATTTCTCAAAGTGAAGAGGATAGGACATCTAGAAAAGAAAATTTATGGAGATCCAAGGCAAAATTAATATTTTGATTTTTTAAATATTTAATATTCTGAGACTGATTATCTTTCTGAATCCTCCGCCAGAAGAGTATGCCACATCAGTCTATTGTCACTTGTACTTTCTTAGCAATCCTGGTCATATAGTCACATGATCTTTGGTACAAGTTGTATGTCTATACTACTCTATTCAAAAGCCTTTATTTTTCCTCTAACTTCTGGTCCTCCTCAATATTAAATGATCATAGTTATCTATGTCTAGTGAGTCCATTCTATTCAATTTTCCTTTCATATCCTTATAATAATGGATATATGACTGTTTCCTGAAAACACCATGTCTCTTGAAGATTTATCTACTGAAGACCACTCTTTAAATTCCCTTAATAAGCACAGTTAAAATTATATGAAGAACTTTTCCATGTTTCCTACTTTTGCTTTTCTCTACTATCATCCTTTACTCATCTCTTCAATTTTGTGATCTAGCGAATCTACCTTGACAACGTCTTCCAATACTTATTGTGGCCATCTAGTAACTTACAAGCTTTTTCTCAAACTTTTTCCAATGACCTTTATAATTTGTCCCCTTGCCTTACAATATATGCCATTAATCTTGTGTATTTTTACATTCCTCACTGAATTCCTCAATATATATAGGACTATATCCTATATATATAGGACTAAATCTATATAGGACTAAATATTATATAGGACTAAAAATTATTTAGGGTTATATAGGGCTATGAATTGTGTGCCAGCTATAAAGTGGGCATCCAGTTCCCATATTAAAGAAATCATAGGTTCCACATGTATTGACAAATTAGCATATTTTAATGTGAGGTAACTAGGTGGTGTGGTGACTGTAGTACTGGTTCTAGATTTAGGAAGACCTGATTTCAAGTCTGACCTTAGATATTTGATTCTGATCAAGTGACTTGTCTGCTTTACTTTCTTCAACTTGAAAATACGCATAGTTATAGAACCTACCTCCCAGAGTTGTGTGTGTGTAGGGAATCAAATAATATGAAACTTATGAAATGCATGGCATACTACAGGCATTTAATAAATGTTTGTATCTTTCCCCCTTCACATTGAAAATTCCTGACAACTCATTTGTACACTTCTTTGTTCTCCAAGGGACGGAAGGTATGGGCAATCTTTTGTTTTCATCAAAGATCAAAAGAATGAGTAATCTTCAAGTCCTGTTCATATTATATTGTTAGTATTTAGTGCATTAAAACTTCTGAAGGCACAAAAACAGGCAACAAATTCCAAATCATTCTCTTAAATACATTCTTTAGCCCTTGACAAATGAATCATTTATTAAAATTGTGGTTAATTTTGACTGAACAGTCATAATGCTGGAGATTATTTTTCTTAGGTAAGATAGTAAATTTCAACTTGAATTTCTCTCCTTGATAATTACTTTGTTTTCATAAGATTGTAGTAGATAGAGCATTTTCATATATTCTCTCCAGATCTTTTACATTTTTAAAAGACAATGCTCCATGTCATATCTAACATTATCATGGCACACTTAACTAAAGCCCTAAGAACCTCTTTCAGATCATCAAATTTCCCTTGTCTGGTTGTATTCCATAAGTTGAATTTAATTGTACCTCTATTAGTGTGGAACAAAAGGGAATGGACATCATCCACAAATGTAGTTTTTTACTTTTTTCAAATGTTATATTTAAAAAAAAATTAAGAAAACTTTAATTTTTTTCTGACACAAAAAACCCAAAACATTTCCTTATAAATCATGTTGAGAGAGAGAGAGAAAAAAAAAAAAACAGAACCAAAGGGAAAAACCATGAGAAAAAAAAAAACAGAAGAAAGAAAAAAAAAGTGCACATAGCATATGTTGATTTAAATTCAGTCTCGATATTTCTTTATCTGAATATGGATGGTGTTTTCTATCCAAATTTTATTGAGATTGTCTTGAGTCATTGAAATTCTGAGACAATGCACAGTCTTGCTGTTCATATATACAATATATTGCTAGTTCTGCTTGTTTCACTCAGTGTCAATTCATGTAAATCCTGACAGGTATTTCTAAAATCAGCCTTTTCATCATTTTTATGCAACAATAATATGCCATTAATTTCATACATTATAACTTATTCAGCTGTTCCCCAATTGAATGTACAAATAGCTCTATCAACAAGGTTCAATTGAACTTGGGGTTTTCACTGATTCTTATGATTCTCTCTCTCCCCTAATTATCTCCATCTCTGCCTAGATGAAGAACCCCACAGAATTCTTTAAAATGTTCTTCTTTAATAATATCCTTTCTGTAATGGGCTGAGGCTTGAGTTGATGCACTGAGGTCCCAAGTGAGGCTAAATAGTAATCAGACCATACTCTATTAATATATATGCTTGGAGAAAGAATGGCCCCCACCCACTCTTTGTGCAAATCCTGATGTGTTATATAAGAAATGATGATTTTGGTGGGTGGAGGCAGGGGAGTGGAAAGAGAAGTGGAAAGAGAAACTACTGGTTGGTTTCTTGACACAGCTGCTTACATTGCTAATCCCCCTTCACCTCCGATCCCCCTTCACCTCCAATTCTCCTTCACCTTCATTCCTTCTTCACCTTTACTAAGAATAAAGATTGACGATTTTCCCCTAACCTGAATTCCTGACTCCGGCTGATTTTAAAATACACGGTCATCACATTTGGTGCCCAAGAGTGGAAACCAAGGACCCCACTTTCACTGAAGAAGTCTCCATTGACCAGGAACTTAGGTGAGTATAATAGATAAATAGGGAACTTATTTTCTTAAAGACTAAACTAGTAACCTTTTTTGGCTGAAATGGGACAAATGCTAGCTAAAGATTCTCCATCCCTCCCCCCAAATCCCCACCCCTACCCAGGAGTGGCACTATAGAAAGCATGCTTAAGTTGATAGAAGATCAAGGGCTACTTATAACTTGGGAATAGATAGCTAGACTTCTGGGTACATTAAAACATACCTCCCCTTGGTTCTTAGAGGAAGAGCAAATCTCTCCAGATAATTGGACATTAATTGGGCAACAGCTTTCCGCATATTACAACAAAAACGGTCCTCATTCAATTTCCATCGAGGCATTCTATTTATATAATATAATACAGTTGGCCTTAAAAAATCATATAAGTTATAGAAGAAAGAATAGGAATAGCCAAATGGGGAAGCCTGAGATAAAGGAAGAAGACAATGAACAGATTAATGACCATATCCTCACAGGGCATGGAGACTTAAGTGAGATTCAAGAGTATGGTGATTTTTCTCTTAACCTGAGTTCCTGACTCCGGTTGATTTTAAATACATGGTCATCACACCTTTCCACTTTATCTAATTGATTATATCAGAATCACCCTTTAGTGCTTTTCATCTCCCTTCAGCCCCACCTAAGGAGCAGGTAATTGACTCTCCTCTATCAACTCCATCCTCCAGGATGAAGCAAGGAGGGGTAGTAGAGGGGGGGCAGTGACAGCAGCAGCATCTCCTCCCCTCCACTGCCACGCCCCTCCCCCCCCCCCAGCATTCAGCCTCTCCTATGACTAGATTGCAAAAGGGACTAATTAAGGCCAAGGAAGAAGGGAGAAATGTATTGGAATTTCAACATCATATTTTTCCTGTAATTCAACAGTTTAATTCTTCAGGTCAAGAAAGTAGAAAATATGTTCCTTTTGATATAGAAATCCTCAAAGACCTGAAAAAGGCTTGTACTCTTTATGGGGCTACATCAGCTTATGTTAAGATGTTATTATAGAATTTGACTTTTGAAATCTTGACCCCTAATGACTGGAAATCCATAGCAAGAGTATGCCTAGAACCTGGACAAAACTACTTGTGGCTTTCTGAATATAGTGAGCTCTGTAGGATATAAGCCCCCAAAAACAAAGTGGAGTTCATGCTGCAATCACCTATGACCTACTAACAGGTGTAGGTTCCTATGCAGATGTCGCAGTACAGATTAATTATTCCATAGTAGCATATGAGCAAATTGCTGCTAATGCTATCAAAACATGGCCTTCTCTCCACAATAAAGACAACAAGGGTGTGGCCTTCACAAAAATAACAAAAGGGCCAAATGAACCCTTTGCTGACTTTGTGGAACGTTTGCAGACAGCTATCACAAGAACAAATGGGGAAAATGCAATAATAGACATTTTGATAAGGCAACTTGCTAAGGAAAATGCTAATGAGGTTTGCAGGAGAATTATACTAGGACTGCACAAGGATACTCCTTTAGAAGAGGTCATTAGATGCTGTGCCATAGTGGGCACAAATGCTTATTATACCCAAACTATGTTAAATATGGAAAAACAGGGTCCTTCTTGGCAAAGGAATTCTAGAGAAACTTGTAGATGTTTTCAGTGTGGAAAAGTTGGACATTTGAGAGCTCATTGTAGATATGGAGATAGAATGAGAAGAAGGGTGAGAGAATAAAACCCAAAACCCCATGTCCAAAATGTAATCGAGGCTTTCACTGCGTCTCTGAATGTAGATTGCCCCAGAGAAATGAGAGACAGGGCCCAGCTCCAAGGTATCAATCAAAAGATAGGTGAGGCATGATAGCAATTGAGGTTACACCCAGAGAGTCTTTAGAAATTCAGGACTCTAATGTCATCAACCAACAGAAAAGCAATCAGGATTACAGTTGGGGAGGTTACAGGCCTTTTAACACAACAGGGCAGTGTCCAGTGCAAACAGCTCCACAGTCTTTAGATAATCACCAGGTGATGTGGAGAGATCCAGAAAGTGGTAAATAGAAGGGAATTAGATAGATTAACTGCTTGGGGAAGAGGGTTTGCTTGTATTTTTACAGAAGGAGAAGGAATCCGATGGGTGCCAATGAGCCATATTCGCCTTGTCCACCACAGAGAGATAAAACAGACCCTTGAAACGAAGGAGAAGACCCAAGAAATATCTGGTGCTTCTGTTGCTGATTGTGCTCACCATTGAAAGAGCGCGGCAGTTATGACATTTGACTCATGGACATAGAAAATTGTTGGACTTCAAAACCCTCAGAAATCATTGGATTCTCTGAGACATGATAAGATTGTTGTAGGACTTGAAAACCCTCAGGAATCATTGAATTCTCTGAGACATAAGACTTGAAAGCCCTCAGAAATCATTGGATTTTCTGAGAAATGATAAGACTGTTACAGGACTTCAAAATCGGCTGCAATCATTGGATTCCCTAACACATAAAAAGACTTTTGCAGGACTTCAAAAACTTAGGGGGAATCATTGGATTCCCTGACATGTGAAGCAATGCACAATAGATTGGTTTTGGATTATCTCTTGGCTGCTGAAGAACGCATATATGTGACTGCTGTTTACATACCTTCCTTCTAGGACTTCTGGCAATCTTTTACAACACCATCTTGATTTATATTGTTTGTTATACCATTACTTGTGTGTACAATTCATGTTTGTTACCCCACATCAAGCCTGCATTGACTGTGCGGAGAGTCATCACTAATGGCCTCTGCATTATTCCTATGTGCTTGTGTAATACCTCCCATGCTGATGGCTTTGTACATACCTGTTTCTAATAAGACCCTTCAGTCCAGAAACCTGCTAGCAACCCCCACTTCCCTTTGGTCCTTTTCATATCCCTTCCTGAAATGTCAGGGAGGGTGTGATTATCTCCTTTTTAGTGTTTTTACCTCCCTTCCTGAGAAGTCAGGGGGGTCATGATCACCTCCTTTTCAGTGCTTTCACCTCCTTTCCTGAGAAGTCAGGGAGGGTGTGATCACCTCCCCTTGGGGGCTCTGAACTCCCTGAGGAGTCAGGGATGGCATGATCACCTGTGTTCTAAAACAAAAGAAAGCAGGAGATGTAATGGGCTGAGGCTCGAGTTGATGCACTGAGGTCCCAAGAATGTGAAGCTAAATAGCAATTGGACCATACTCTATTAACATATATGCTTGGAGAAAGAATGTCCCCACCCACTCTTTGTGCAAATCCTGATGTGTTGTATAGGAAATGATGATTTTGGTGGGTGGAGGCAAGGGGGTGGAAAAGGGAAGTGGAAAGAGAGATTGCTGGCTGGTTTCTTGACACAGCTGCTCACATTGCTATTGCAACCATCCTTCACCTCTGATTCCCCCTTCACCTGCAATCCCCCTTCTCCTCTGCTGCCTGGCTTCCTGTTGCAGCTGCCCATATTGCTATTGCAATCCCCCTTCACCTCAAAAAGAATAAAGATTGAAGATTTTTCTCTTAACCTGAATTCCTGACTCCAGCTGATTTTAAATACATGGTCATCACACCTTTCCACTTTATCTAACCAGCTGACTACATATAGACTTGATTATATCAGAATCACTATCATCTTCATGTATATGAAAGTCTATTCTCCAATCAGAACATATAATATTTCTATTATC
Organism: Antechinus flavipes; assembly: GCF_016432865.1. Classification (NCBI taxonomy): domain Eukaryota; kingdom Metazoa; phylum Chordata; class Mammalia; order Dasyuromorphia; family Dasyuridae; genus Antechinus; species Antechinus flavipes. The sequence continues at coordinate 384,411,308 of NC_067398.1, forward strand.
TCTATTCTTCAATTTTTACTAAAGTTACTCTCAGTTCTTTGATTCCCATATTTTTCCTACTCTGGCATCATTTGCATTTATACCTGCTTTCATCTGATAGTACCTTCAGTTCTTCAACCTCTAATCATTTACTGTAACCTATATGAAAATCCTCATTTTTAAGTAATTTCTCTACCACAGCTAATTTCTCTGCTCCTGCTCTTAGAATGATGAACATGGTTGAAAAAAATAATAAAAATGAAGTGATTTTCTAAGCCCAGACTCATGGGTCAGTTGGGCTCTTGCTACTGTTCAACAGTCTATTATACCTTAATTGATTATTCATTTCACTATTCATAGTAACTAATGCAAACTTTTCCCCATTACCTCTTATCATTTGTATCTCTATTTCCCAAACTTGACCTCTTCTTCACTGAGAATTCTACTGAACATGAGCTGTCTCAGCTCACCTTTTCCATTAATCAATCCATGGAAGGATCATTTTTTTTCTCACCTTTTCTCTAGTCAAAGAAGAGGTCTTTCTACCAAATAAAGTTAATCCTTCTACTTGTAGCATTGATTTGATTCTCTTCTACATATTAGAACCTTGTCTTACTAGTTGTCAGCTTTCGCTTATATATCTTCACTTTTTTTAATCACTAGTTTCACTGGATGTGCCTAATATAATGTTATTTCACAATTCATAAAAAAAGTCCCAGTAGTTAGTCTGCTTACCCTCTAGTAAAGGTTTTCTCATGCGTGTTTTAATGAAAACCTGTGACACTTTTGCTCTTATTTTCTCTCCTAGTTCTAGATATTGAGATATACTACAGTGATAAGTTAATGGGGACAATTCCTAAGTCTGGTTTCCTGATTACCATTTAAACAGTTTGGTAGTCTAGAAAATGATGAAGCTTGTATCTTGCCTTCTTACCTTATTGTCCTACATGGAAACATTACTTTTACCATACTCCTGTTTATTCATCCAAAAAAAAAAAAAAGAACAAGACACATTGGTAAATAGGGTAGAGAGTCCTTCAAAAGTTTTTTTTTTTCCTTGAAAAGAATGTTGTTATGAGAAAGTCAAGTTCTGCAGGATTTTACTTACTTTTGCTCCCCATTTGGCCTCTCTCATGCTTGAAGATGAAAACTGTTTAAGTGCTGATCATTTTCAGTGTTTGCTTAATCAATGAAGGCTTCTCACATTTTCTCCCATCTTTTCCCAGAGGTAGATACTGTCCATCTTCAGGTTCATCTTACATTCTGTTGTGTGGAGAATGAGATCATGACACACATATATCTCCTTAAATATTGCCTTTCATGACAAAAGCTCTTTATCCTAGGTCTGGGACATTTAAATTTTCCTGTCATAGTGGCCTCATGACCTCTGGACTCCCTGATCCATGTCTTGCAGATGAAGAGTATTTGTAAGAAACTTGAACTATGAAAATAAAACTAATTCCAGCTTCTTTAGGGATATTGAAATCAACCTTTAGTTTATATAAAAATATCTCATTATAATCATAGAAACAAAAAATAATTAATTGGACAAATGGATCACATATTTTAAATTTATTTTGAAAAATCTTTGAGGTTAATTAATTGATGGGAAATTCTAAGTAAAAATCATAAAAATCATTAAAAAATCTCAGAAAATATTACATATTGATATATTCAGAATGAAAAAATAGATATAATTTTCCCTCCTTAATAAATCATAATGATCTTATTCTAAAGTTATATTGACAATATATTATATCATATAGCAATGGAGCTCAGAACAAAGAAGACTTGGGTCCAAGTTCTCTGTCTATGTTATAAACTTAAATGGACAGGGAAAAATACCAAATATCCTTTTTGCCATTTCTTTTTTAAATAGTATTTTATTTCCCCCCCCCCATTACACATCAAGACAATTTTTAGCATTCTCTTTTACAAGATTTTGAATTTCAAAAATTTCTCCAACCCCCAGTTTTGCTCTTCTCTTCTGAAAATGTAAGACAATTTGATACAGATTATATATGTGCTATCAAATAAAGCATATTTCCCTATTTACATAAAGATGAAAAAGGAAAGTAAACAAAAAAAAAGTGAAAAAATGTGCTTCCCTCTGTATTCAGAATCCATCACTTCTTCATCTAGATGTAGACAGCATTTTCCTTCATGAGACTTTTATACTTGTCTTGTATCATTAGGTTGCTGTGAAGAGTTGAATCATTCATAGTTGGTCAACACACAATGTTGTTGACATCATGTATAATGTTCTCCTGCTTCTGCTTATTTCAGTTTGTAGCAATTTGTACAAATCTTTCCAGTGTTTTTTTGAAATCTGTCTGTTCTTAATTTCTTATTGCATAACAATATACCATTATGTTCAGATTCTACACATTGTTCAACCATTTCCCAATTGATGGGCACCCTCTTAACATCCAGTATCACCATAAATGCTGCTATAAATATTTTTACAGATATAGATCCTTTCATCTTTTTTATGATCTTCTTTTGATGCAGAACTAGAAGTATCAAGAGTTATTCATACTTCTGTTTGCCCTTTGGGTATAGTTCCAAATTGCTCTCCAGAATGGTTGATTCCATTCATAATTTTACCAATTGTGCTTTAGTGTCCTAATTTTCCCACATGCTCTAATTTTCCCATTTTTTTGTCACATTAATCAACTTAGTATGTGTGAGATGGTATTTCAGATATATTTTTACTTTGCATTTCTCTAATCAAAAGTGATTTAGGGGACTTCCGGTTAAGATGGCGGAGAGGAGGCTCACAGCTGCATAAGCTCCACGCTTTCTCTCACTATCCATTTCATTACAAGCCTCTCAATTAATGCTTGACTGAAAAAAAACCCACAAAGAGTTACCAAGAGAAGCCATCCTTGAGATTCGCCAAGAAAGGTCAGTCTTTACTGGAGGGCTGGGACGGTTTTAGATCGGGCGCAGGCAGCGGGCAGCGGCAGTGAGAGCACGGGAGCAGACGGGAGAGGGGGTGGGGAGTGATCGCAGCCGTCTCTGCGGGGAGAGCTTCGCTACAGGTTTGGATACTTTGCTCCGGCAGCAAGTCAGCAGCCCAGCAGAGAAGCTAAAAACACAGGGGCTGAAGAATACAACCCCAAACAGCTGGAGTCTCTCGGGACCTGGCCGCCCCCCTCTTCCCCCCCCCCCCCCCACAGTGACTCAGCATGCTCTGGGATCTCAGAGTGCATGAGCAACACAGTCCTCCTAGTGCCTCACTGCTGCCCCCTGCAGTCTGTAGAGGAAGCTCGATAACACACCCAGTCCCTCCCCCAAAGAAAGACTCCAGTTTTTTCTGTTTTCCTTTGGTAGTTTGTCTTTGATAATTAGACAGAATGAGCAAGAAGCTGAAGAGGACTTTAACCCTTGACAGCTTCTATACAGATAGAGAGCAGACTCTAAATCCTGAGGAGACTAAAAACAGACAGTCCCCAGGTGAATCCCCAAAGGAGGAGATCATCTGTTCCTCAGCACAGATGAACCTCATAGAAGTAATTAAAAAGGCTCTCACAAGGGAGCTAGAAGAAAAATGGGGAAAGCAGAGTGAGGCTTGGCAAAAGGAGAGGGAAGCTTGGGAAAAGGAGAGGGAGGCTTGGCAAAAGAGCCTGGAGAAAGTTAAAGAGAGAGTGGATAAAGAAGTAAAATCCTTGAAAAATAGGATTAGTGAACTGGAAACAGAAAACAGCTCTCTAAAAAACAAAATTGGCGAAATGGAAAAAAATTCCACAGAACAAAAGAACTCAATTGGACAATTAGAAAAAGATTTTTAAAAAGTGAGTGAAGAAAATACTTCACTGAAAATCAGAATTGAACAAGTGGAATTGAATGACTCGAGGAGACAAGAAGAATCAGTCAAGCAAATCCAAAAAAATCAAACAATGAAGAAAAATGTGAAATACCTTCTGGGGAAGACAACAGACCTGGAAAACAGATCCAGGAGAGACAATCTGAGAATCATTGGACTTCCAGAAAAACATGATGAAAAAAAGAGCCTGGACACTATTTTCCAGGAAATTATCAAAGAGAACTGCCCAGAAGTCATAGGAACAGAGGAAAAAATAAACATTGAAAGGATTCATCGATCACCCACTGAAAGGGATCCTAAAATCAAAACACCAAGGAATATAGTGGCCAAATGCCAGAACCCTCAGATGAAGGAAAAAATATTGCAAGCGGCTAGAAAAACCCAATTCAAGTATCAAGGAGCCACAATAAGGATCACCCAGGATCTGGCAGCATCCACATTAAAAGATCGAAGGGCCTGGAATATGATATTCCGAAAGGCTAAGGAACTTGGTATGTAAACAAAAATAACTTACCCAGCGAGAATGAGCATCTTTTTCCAGGGAAGAAGATGGACATTCAACGAAGTAAGCGAATTTCATCTATTTCTGATGAAAAAACCAGAACTTAACAAAAAGTTTGATCTACAAATATAGAACTCAAGAGAAATCTAAAAAGGTAAAGATTAATCTTGGGAACTATATTTTGACTATATAGATGTATAAAGAATACATGTATACCTTGTTCTAGAAATTGATGTGGAAAGGACATTGTATCAGAAAAAGGGTAAAGTGGGGGTAGTACATCTCATGAAGAGGCATAGGAAACCTATTATATCTGAGAGAAAGAATGGAGGGGGATGAATACAGTGAGTATCTTACTGCCTTCAGAATTGGCTTTAAGTGAAAAATCTTAAGACATAATCTATGGTGAAACTTCTCCCACCTCATTGAAAAGTGAGAAGGGAAAAGTGAAAAGGGAAGGAATAAGCTAAGCGGAAGGGAATACAGGAACTGGGAGGGAAAGGGGTAAGATAGGGGGAGGAACTCTAAGGCGGGGGGAGGGATACTAAAAAGGGAGGGCTGTGAGAAGCAAGTGGTGCTCACAAGCTTAATACTGGGAAGGGGGGGAAAGGGGAAAGAAGGGAGAAAAGCATAAAACGGGGTTAACAAGATGGCAAGTAATACAGAATTGGTCATTCTAACCATAAACGTGAACGGGGTAAACTCCCCCATAAAGAGGAAGCAGTTAGCAGAATGGATTAAAAGCCAGAATCCTACAATATGTTGTTTACAGGAAACACACCTGAAGCGGGGAGATACATGCAGGTTAAAGGTAAAAGGTTGGAGCAAAATCTACTATGCTTCAGGTGAAGTCAAAAAAGCAGGGGTAGCCATCCTGATCTCAGATCAAGCTAAAGCAAAAATTGACCTAATTAAAAGAGATAAGGAAGGACACTATATCTTGCTAAAGGGTAGCATGGATAATGAAGCACTATCTATATTAAACATATATGCACCAAGTGGGGTAGCATCTAAATTCTTAAAAGAGAAACTAAGAGAGCTGCAAGAAGAAATAGACAATAAAACTATAATAGTGGGAGATCTTAACCTTGCACTCTCAGAATTAGATAAATCAAACCACAAAATAAATAAGAAAGAAGTCAAAGAGGTAAATAGAATACTAGAAAAGTTAGATATGATAGATCTCTGGAGAAAATGTAATGGAGACAGAAAGGAATACACTTTCTTTTCAGCAGTTCATGGAACCTATACAAAAATTGACCATATATTAGGACATAAAAACCTCAAACTCAAATGCAGTAAGGCAGAAATAGTAAATGCATCCTTTTCAGACCACGATGCAATGAAAATTACATTCAACAAAAAACCAGGGGGAAGTAGACCAAAAAATAATTGGAAACTCAATAATCTCATACTAAAGAATGATTGGGTGAAACAGCAAATCATAGACATAATTAATAACTTCACCCAAGAAAACGATAATAATGAGACATCATACCAAAATGTATGGGATGCAGCCAAAGCGGTAATAAGGGGAAATTTCATATCTCTAGAGGCCTATTTGTATAAAATAGAGAAAGAGAAGGTCAATGAATTGGGTTTGCAACTAAAAATGCTAGAAAAGGAACAAATTAAAAACCCCCAGTCAAATACTAAACTTGAAATTCTAAAAATAAAAGGTGAGATCAATAAAATTGAAAGTAAAAAAACTATTGAATTGATTAATAAAACTAAGAGTTGGTTCTATGAAAAAACCAACAAAATAGACAAACCCTTAGTAAATCTGATTAAAAAAAGGAAAGAGGAAAATCAAATTGTTAGTCTTAAAAATGAAAAAGGAGAACTCATCACTAACGAAGAGGAAATTAGAGCAATAATTAGGAGTTACTTTGCCCAACTTTATGCCAATAAATTCGACAACTTAAATAAAATAGAAAAATACCTCCAAAAATATAGCTTGCCCAAACTAACAGTGGAAGAAGTAAATATCCTAAACAGTCCCATCTCAGAAAAAGAAATAGAACAAACTATCAACCAACTCCCTAAGAAAAAATCCCCAGGACCAGATGGATTTGCATGTGAATTCTACCAAACATTTAAAGAACAATTAACTCCACTGTTATATAAACTATTTGAAAAAATAGGGATGGAAGGAGTCCTACCAAACTCCTTTTATGACACAGACATGGTACTGATACCTAAACCAGGTAGGCTGAAAATAGAGAAAGAAAATTATAGACCAATTTCCCTAATGAATATTGATGCTAAAATCTTAAATAAAATATTAGTAGAAAGATTACAGAAAATCGTCACCAAGATAATACACTATGACCAAGTAGGATTTATACCAGGAATGCAGGACTGGTTCAATATTAGGAAAACCATTAGCATAATTGACTATATCAATAACCAAACAAACAAAAACCATATGATCATCTCAATAGATGCAGTAAAAGCATTTGATAAAATCCAACATCCATTCCTAATAAAAACACTTGAGAGCATAGGAATAAATGGACTTTTCCTTAAAATAGTCAGGAGCATATACTTAAAACCATCAGTAAGCATCATATGCAATGAGGAAAAACTGGAACCTTTCCCAGTAAGATCTGGAGTGAAGCAAGGTTGCCCACTATCACCATTATTATTTAATATCGTATTAGAAACACTAGCCTCGGCAATAAGAGTCGAGAAAGATATTAAAGGAATTAGAGTAGGCAAGGAGGAAACCAAACTATCACTCTTTGCAGATGATATGATGGTATACCTAGAGAACCCCAGAGATTCTACTAAAAAGCTATTGGAAATAATTCATAATTTTAGCAAAGTAGCTGGCTACAAAATAAATCCCCATAAATCCTCAGCATTTTTATACATCTCCAACAAAACTCAACAGCAAGAGATACAAAGAGAAATTCCATTCAGAATAACTGTTGATACCATAAAATATTTGGGAATCTATCTACCAAAGGAAAGTCAGGAATTATATGAGCAAAATTATAAAAAAGTCTCCACACAAATAAAGTCAGACTTAAATAATTGGAAAAATATTAAGTGCTCTTGGATCGGCCGAGCGAACATAATAAAGATGACAATACTCCCTAAACTAATCTATTTATTTAGTGCTATACCAATCAGACTTCCAAGAAAATATTTTAATGATCTAGAAAAAATAACAACAAAATTCATATGGAACAATAAAAAGTCGAGAATCTCAAGGGAATTAATGAAAAAAAAATCAAATGAAGGTGGCCTAGCTGTACCTGATCTAAAATTATATTATAAAGCAGCAGTCACCAAAACCATTTGGTATTGGCTAAGAAATAGATTAGTGGATCAGTGGAAAAGGTTAGGTTCACAAGACAGAATAGTCAACTATAGCAATCTAGTGTTTGACAAACCCAAAGCCCCTAACTTCTGGGAAAAGAATTCATTATTTGATAAAAACTGCTGGGATAATTGGAAATTAGTATGGCAGAAATTAGGCATGGATCCACACTTAACACCATATACCAAGATAAGATCAAAATGGGTCCATGACCTAGGCATAAAGAATGAGATTATAAATAAATTAGAGGAACATAGAATAGTTTATCTCTCAGACTTGTGGAGGAGAAAGAAATTTGTGACCAAAGATGAACTAGAGACCATTACTGATCACAAAATAGAAAATTTTGATTACATCAAATTAAAAAGCCTTTGTACAAACAAAACTAATGCAAACAAGATTAGAAGGGAAGCAACAAACTGGGAAAACATCTTCACAGTTAAAGGTTCTGATAAAGGCCTCATTTCTAAAATATATAGAGAACTGACTCAAATTTATAAGAAATCAAGCCATTCTCCAATTGGTCAAAGGATATGAACAGACAATTTTCAGAGGATGAAATTGAAACTATTACCACTCATATGAAAGAGTGTTCCAAATCATTATTGATCAGAGAAATGCAAATTAAGACAACTCTGAGATACCACTACACACCTGTCAGATTGGCTAAGATGACAGGAAAAAATAATAATGAATGTTGGAGGGGATGCGGGAAAACTGGGACACTGATGCATTGTTGGTGGAGTTGTGAACGAATCCAACCATTCTGGAGAGCAATCTGGAATTATGCCCAAAAAATTATCAAATTGTGCATACCCTTTGATCCAGCAGTGTTTCTATTGGGCTTATATCCCAAAGAAATACTAAAGAAGGGAAAGGTACCTGTATGTGCCAAAATGTTTGTAGCAGCCCTATTTGTAGTGGCTAGAAACTGGAAAATGAATGGATGCCCATCAATTGGAGAATGGCTGGGTAAATTGTGGTATATGAATGTTATGGAATATTATTGTTCTGTAAGAAATGACCAGCAGGATGAATACAGAGAGGACTGGCGAGACTTACATGAACTGATGCTAAGTGAAATGAGCAGAACCAGGAGATCATTATACACTTCGACAACGATATTGTATGAGGACATATTTTGATGGAAGTGGATTTCTTTGACAAAGAGACCTAACTAAGTTTCAATTGATAAATGACGGACAAAAGCAGCTACACCCAAAGAAAGAACACTGGGAAACGAATGTGAACTATTTGCATTTTTGTTTTTCTTCCCGGGTTATTTATACCTTCTGAATCTAATTCTCCCTGTGCAACAAGAGAACTGTTCGGTTCTGTAAACATATATTGTATCTAGGATATACTGCAACATATCCAACATATAAAGGACTGCTTGCCATCTAGGGGAGGGGGTGGAGGGAGGGAGGGAAAAAAATCGGAAAAGAAACGAGTGCAAGGGATAATGTTGTCAATATAAAGTAATCATTAAATTAAAAAAAAAGTGATTTAGAACACTTCTTCATATGCTTTTATATAGTTTTGATTTCTTCATCTAAAAATTGCCTGGTCAAAGCCTTTGACCATTGGTCAATTGAGGAATGAATTGTATTCTTAAAAAAATTGACTCACTTCTCTATGTATTTTAGAAATGAGACCTTTATCAGAGATATTTGCTTTAAAGATGATTTCCCTGTTTTTTACTTTCCTTCTAATCTTAGTTCCATTGACTTTATTTGTTGAAAATTTTTACAATTTAATATAATCAAAATTTTCTAGTTCCCATTTCACTATGCTCTATATATCTTGTTTTGCCATGAAGTCTTCTCTTCCTCATATATCTGACTAGACTAGTCCTTATTCTTCTAAAAATCTATATATGATGTCATCCTTTATGTCCAAATCATGCTCTCATTTTGAATTTATCTTTGTGGAATGTTGTCCTATACCTAGTTTGTACCCTGATGTTTTCCAGTTTTTTTCCAAAAGTTTTTTTTTTTTTTTTTTTTTTAAATAGTGAATTCTAATCCAAAACGTTGGGGCCTTAAGGTTTGTCAAACCCTTGCTTACTATAGTATCTTATATTTTTAACATATTTTACTCATCCACAGCTGTATGTTTTAACCAGAACCAGGCAGTTTTGATGTTTAGTACCTTATGATATAGTTTATTATAATATAGTATAATATGGAAATCTGTTATGGGTAGACTACTTATCTTTTTATTTTTTTCATTCATTCTTTCAATATTCTTGAGCTCCTGTTTTTCCAGATGAATTTTATTATTATTTTTTCTAGCTCTATCAATTTTTTTGGGTAGTTTGATTGGTGTGGCCTTGAATAAATAAATTAGTTTAGGCATAATTATCATTTTTATTATATTGGCTCACCTACCCATGAGCAATTGATATTTTTCTAATTGTTTAAATATGATTTTATTTGGTTATAAAGAGTTTTGTATTTGTGTTCAAAAAGTTTTTGATTTTATCCTGACAGATGGAGTCCCAGGTATTTTATATTGTGTAGCTATTTTAAATGGAGTTTATCTTTCTTTTTTAAATTTTTTTTGATATTTTATTTTATTTAATAATAACTTTATATTGACAGAATCCATGCCAGGATAATTTTTTTACAACATTATCCCTTGAAATCATTTCTGTTCCGATTTTTCCCCTCCCTCCCTCCACACCCTCCCCTAGACGGCAAGCAGTCCTATATATGTTAGATATGTTACAGTATATCCTAGATACAATTTATGTTTGCAGAACTGAACAGTTCTCTTGTTGCACAGGGAGAATTGGATTCAGAAGGTAAAAATAACCTGGGAAGAAAAACAAAAATGCAGATAGTTCACATTCGTTTCCCAGTGTTCTTTCTTTGGGTGTAGCTGCTTCTGTCCATCATTTATCAATTGAAACTCAGTTAGATCTCTTTGTCAAAGAAATCTACTTCCATCAGAATACATCCTCATACAATATTCTTGTCGAAGTGTATAATGATCTCCTGGTTCTGTTCATTTCACTTAGCATCAGTTCATGTAAGTCTTGCCAGTCCTCTCTGTATTCATCCTGCTGGTCATTTCTTACAGAAAAATAATATTCCATAACATTCATATACCACAATTTACCCAGCCATTCTCCAATTGATGGGCATCCATTCATTTTCCAGTTTCTAGCTACTACAAACAGGGCTGCTACAAACATTTTGGCACATACAGGTCCCTTTCCCTTCTTTAGTATTTCTTTGGGATATAAGCCCAATAGAAACACTGCTGGATCAAAGGGTATGCACAATTTGATAACTTTTGGGGCATAATTCCAGATTGCTCTCCAGAATAGTTGGATTCGTTCACAACTCCACCAGCAATGCATCAGTGTCCCAGTTTTCCCGCATTCCCTCCAACATTCATTATTATTTTTTCCTGTCATCTTAGCCAATCTGACAGGTGTGTAGTGGTATCTCAGAGTTGTCTTAATTTGCATTTCTCTGATCAATAATGATTTGGAACACTCGTTCATATGAGTGGTAATAGTTTCAATTTCATCTTCTGAAAATTGTCTGTTCATATCCTTTGATCATTTATCAATTGGAGAATGGCTTGATTTCTTATAAGTTTGAATCAGTTCTCTATCTATTTTGGAAATGAGGCCTTTATCAGAACCTTTAACTGTGAAGATGTTTTCCCAGTTTGTTGCTTCCCTTCTAATCTTGTTTGCATTAGTTTTGTTTGTACAAAGGCTTTTTAATTTGATGTAAACAAAACTTTCTATTTTGTGATAAGTAATGGTCTCTAGTTCATCTTTGGTCACAAATTTCTTTCTCCTCCACAAGTCTGAGAGATAAACTATCCTATGTTCCTCTAATTTTTTTTTTATACTCTCATTCTTTATGCCTAGGTCATGGACCCATTTTGATCTTATCTTGGTATATGGTGTTAAGTGTGGGTCCATGCCTAGTTTCTGCCATGCTAATTTCCAGTTATCCAAGCAGTTTTTATCAAATAATGAATTCTTATCCCAAAAGTTAGGATCTTTGGGTTTGTCAAACACTAGATTGCTATAGTTGACTATTCTGTCTTGTGAACCTAACCGTTTCCACTGATCAACTAATCTATTTCTTAGCCAATAAAAAATGGTTTTGGTGACTGCTGCTTCATAATATAATTTTAGATCAGGTACAGCTAGGCCACCTTCATTTGATTTTTTTTTTCATTAATTCCCTTGAGATTCTTGACTTTTTATTGTTCCATATGAATTTTCTTGTTGTTTTTTCTAGATCATTAAAATATTTTCTTGGAAGTCTGATTGGTATAGCACTAAATAAATAGATTAATTTAGGGAGTATTGTCATCTTTATTATATTCGCTCGGCCTATCCAAGAGCACTTAATATTTTTCCAATTATTTAAGTCTGACTTTATTTGTGTGGAGACTTTTTTGTAATTTTGCTCATATAATTCCTGACTTTCCTTTGGTAGATAGATTCCCAAATATTTTATGCTATCAACAGTTATTCTGAATGGACTTTCTCTTTGTATCTCTTGCTGTTGGGTTTTCTTGGTGATGTATGAAAATGCTGAGGATTTCTGGGGATTTATTTTGTATCCAGCTACTTTGCTAAAATTATGAATTATTTCTAATAGCTTTTTAGTAGAATCTCTGGGTTTCTCTAGGTATACCATCATATCATCTGCAAAGAGTGATAGTTTGGTTTCCTCCTTGCCTACTCTAATTCCTTTAATATTTTTCTCGACTCTTATTGCAGAGGCTAGTGTTTCTAATACGATATTAAATAATAATGGTGATAGTGGGCAACCTTGCTTCACTCCAGATCTTACTGGGAAAGGTTCCAGTTTTTCCCCATTGCATTTGATGCTTACTGATGGTTTTAAGTATATGCTCCTGACTATTTTAAGGAAAAGTCCATTTATTCCTATGCTCTCAAGTGTTTTTATTAGGAATGGATGTTGGATTTTATCAAATGCTTTTCCTGCATCTATTGAGATGATCATATGGTTTTTGTTTGTTTGGTTATTGATACAGTCAATTATGCTAATATTTTTCCTAATATTGAACCAGCCCTGCATTCCTGGTATAAATCCTACTTGGTCATAGTGTCTTATCCTGGGGATGATTTTCTGTAATCTTTTTGCTAATATTTTATTTAAGATTTTAGCATCAATATTATTAGGGAGATTGGTCTATAATTTTCTTTCTCTGTTTTCAGCCTACCTGGTTTAGGTAGCAGTACCATGTCTGTGTCGTAATAGGAGTTTGATAGAACTCCTTCAATCCCTATTTTTTTCAAATAGTTTATTTAGCATTGGAGTTAATTGTTCTTTAAATTGATAGAATTCACATGTAAATCCATCTGGTCTTGGGGATTTTTTCTTAGGAAGTTGATTGATAGTTTGTTCTATTTCTTTTTCTGAGATGGGACTGTTTAGGATATTTACTACTTCCTCTATTAGTTTGGGCAAGCTATATTTTTGGAGGTATTCGTCTATTTCATTTAAGTTGTCAAATTTATTGGCATAAAGTTGGGCAAAGTAACTCCTAATTATTGCTCTAATTTCCTCTTCATTAGTGGCGAGTTCTCCCTTTTCATTTTTAAGACTAACAATTTGATTTTCCTCTTTCCTTTTTTTAATCAGATTTACTAAGGGTTTGTCTATTTTGTTGGTTTTTTCATAGAACCAACTCTTAGTTTTATTAATTAATTCAATAGTTTTTTTACTTTCAATTTTATTGATCTCTCCTTTTATTTTTAGGCAGTAAAATACCCACCATATTCAACCCCCTCCATTCTTTCTCTCAGATATAATAGATTTCCTTTGCCCCTTCATGAGATGTAGTACCCCCACTTTATCCCTTTTCTGGTACAATGTCCTTTCCACATCTAGTTTCTAGAACAAGGTATACATGTACTCTTTATACATCTTTATAGCCGAAATATAGTTCCCAAAATTAATCTTTACCTTTTTAGATTTCTTTTGAGTTCCATATTAGTAGATCAAACTTTTTGTTAAGTTCTGGCTTTTTCATCAAAAATAGGTGAAATTCGCTTACTTCCTTGAATGTCTATCTTCTTCCCTGGAAAAAGATGCTCATTCTAGCTGGGTAAGTTATTTTTGGTTGCATACTAAGTTCCTTAGCCTTTTGGAATATCATATTCCAGGCCCTTCGATCCTTTAATGTGGATGCTGCTAGATCCTGGGTGATCCTAGTGGCTCCTTGATAGTTGAATTGGGTTTTTCTAGCCGCTTGCAGTATTTTTTCCTTTGTCTGAGGGTTTTGGCATTTGGCCACTATATTCCTTAGTGTTTTGATTTTGGGATCCCTTTCAGTAGGTGATCGATGAATTCTTTCAATGTCTATTTTACCCTCTGTTTCTATGATTTCTGGGCAGTTCTCTTTGATAATTTCCTGGAAAATAGTGTCCAGGCTCTTTTTTTCATCATGCTTTTCTGGGAGTCCAATAATTCTCAGATTGTCTCTCCTGGATCTGTTTTCCAGGTCTGTTATCTTCCCCAGAAGGTATTTCACATTCTATTCCATTGTTTGATTTTTTTGGATTTGCTTGACTGATTCTTCTTGTCTCCTCAAATCATTCAATTCTAATTCTTCAATTCTGATTTTCAATGAAGTATTTTCTTCACTCACTTTTTAAAAATCTTTTTCTAATTGTCCAATTGAGTTAGTTTGTTCTATGGAATTTTTTTCCATTTCGCTAATTTTGTTTTTTAGAGAGATATTTTCTGTTTCCAGTTCACTAATCCTATTTTTCAAGGATTTGATTTTTTTATCCAGTCTCTCTTTAAATGAGTGGGATGACTTCTCCAGGCTTTTTTGCCAAGCCTCCCTCTCCTTTTCCCATTTTTCTTCTAGCTCTCTTGTGAGAGCCTTTTTAATTTCCTCTATGAGATTCATCTGTGCTGAGGAACAGATGATCTCCTCCTTTGGGGATTCACTTGGAGACAGTCTGTTTTTAGTCTCCTCAGGGTTTAGAGTCTGCTCTCTATCTGTATAGAAGCTGTCAAGGGTCAAAGTCCTCTTCAATTTTTTGCTCATTTTGTCAAAGAATCAAAGACAAACTAGCAAAGAAAAAAGAAAAAAACCCTAAATGGAGACTGCTTTCTTTGGGGGAGAGGCTGGGTGGTGTTACCAAGCTTCCTCTACAGACTGCGGGGGCAGCAGCGAGGCACTAGCTGGACTGTGCTGCGCCTGCGCTCTGAGATCCCAGAGCGTGCTGAGTCACTATGGGGGAGGGCTGGCCAGGTCCGGAGAGACTCCAGCTGTTTGGGGTTGTATTCTTCACCACCACCCCTCCCCACTACCACCCCCCACCCCCCCGGTGGTTTTAGCTTCTCTGCTGGGCTGCTGACTTACTGCCAGGGCAAAGTATCCAATCCTATAGCAAAGCTCTCCCCGCAGAGACAGCTGCAATCACACCCCCCTCCCTCCAGTCTGTTCCCATGCTCTCACTGCTGCTACCCTCAGCCTGCACCCGATCTAAAACCGTCCCCTCCCTCGAGCAAAAAACAGACCTTTCCTGACGAATCTCAAGGATGGCTTCTCTTGGTAACTATTTGTGGGTTTTTTTCAATTAAGCATTAATTCAGAGGCTTGTAATGAAATGAATAGTGAGAGAAAATGTGGAGCTTACACAGCTGTGTGCCTCCTCTCTGCCATCTTGGCCGGAAGTCCCTGGAATTTATCTTTCTAGTTCTTGCTGATGGTCTTTGTTAGTCAGCTAAAGAAATGTTGATTATTTATTTGGTTTATCTTATTTCCTACAACTTTGCTAAAGTTCATTATTTCAAGTAATTTTTTTGGTTGATTATTTAGAGATTTAAGTATATTATTATGTTATCATTTCATTTCCTCATTTCCAGTTTTAATTCCTTTGATTTCTTTTTCTTCTCTTATTGTTATAAATAACATTTCTAGTACTATAATGAATAACAGAGATGTTAAAAGGTATTCTTGCTTCACCGCTGGTCTTATTGGGAAGTCTTCTAGTTTATCCCCATTACAGAAATGTGTATTGATAGTTTTAGATCTATATTGCTTTTCATTCATTCATTTATTTAGCAATAATCCCTTTATTCTTATGCTCTCTTGTGTTTTTAATAGGAATGAGTGCTGTGTTTTATCAGAAGCTATTTTTTCATCATTTATTGAGATAATCACATGTATCTATTGGTTTTATTATTGATATGGTCAATTACATTGATGGTTTTCCTAATATTTAACCAACCCTGAATTCCAGTTAATTTCAACCTGGTTCTAGTATATAATACTTGTGATATATTGCTGCAATTATTTTGCTATGTTTTCTTTAAAATTTTTTGCCTCATTCTTCATTAGGAAAATTTTTCTATTATTTTCTTTCTCTGTTTTAGCTCATCCTGGCCTATGTATTAGCACCATTATAAAAAGAGTTTGGTAGGACTCTTTCTTTATCTATTCTTCCAAATACTTTACTTGTACTTTCATATTTGGTAGAATTCATTTGTGAACCCATCTGTTCCTGCGGATTCTTTCTTTGGCAGTTGATCAGTAGTTCGTTCAATTTCTTTCTTTCTTTCTTTTTTTTTTCAATATAGGGTTATTTAGTTATTCTATCCTGATCTATTAATCTGAGTAATTTATATTTTCATAAATAATCATTGATTTCATTCAGATTATCAGATTTGTTGGTATATAACTGGGCAAAATATTTCATAATGATGGTTTTAATTTCTTCTTCATTGGTGGTGATTTCACTGTTTTCATTTTTGATGCTGAATATTTGGCTTTCTTTTTTAAAAAATCTTATCACATCTATGTTATTTTTCATAAAATCAGATCTTTTATTTATTAGCTCAATATTTTTATTTCAATCTTATTTTCACTTTTGATTTTCAGAGTTCAAATTTGGTGGTTAATTAGGAATTTCTATTTTTTTTTTCTTTTTCTAGGTTTTTTAGCTGCATCCCACAAATTTTTGTATGTTTTTTTTTCATTGTTTTCATTCTCTTTAATGAAATTATTGTTTCTATGATTTGTTTTTTGACACTTATTTGTAGGATTAGATTATTTAGTTTCCATTTAATTTTTACTTTATCTTTTCTCGGTTCTTTGTTCCATGTGATTTTATTACATTATGATTTTAAAAGAATGCATTTAATATTTTTATCTGTCTACACTTGATTTTCAACATTTGTGTGTCCTTAAATGAAGTCAATTTTTTGTGTATATGATATATACTTCTAAGAAAAAAAGTATACTCTTTTCTGCTCCCATTCAGTTTTCTCCAAAAATCTGTCATACCTATTTTTTTTTTCTAAAATTCTGCTTACCTTCTTAGTTTCTTTTTGTTTCTTTCTTTTGGATTTGGATTTATTGAGTTCTAAGAGGGGAAACTTGGGGACTCCCACTAGGATAATTTTGCTATCTATTTCTTTCTGTAATTCACTTAACTTCTCCTTTAAGAATTTGGATTCTATACCACTCAGTGCAAATATGTTTAGCATTGATATTGCTTGTCTCTGCTACCTTTTAGCAAGATGTAGTTTCCTTCTGTATCCTTTTAATTAGATCTTTTTTTTTTTACTTTTACGTTATCTGAGACCAGGATTTTCATCCTTGCCTTTTTTCTTAATTCAATGAAGCATAATAGAATCTCATTCAATCAATCCCTTACCTTTACTCTCTCTGTGTATCTCTGCTTAAAATGCATTTTTTTACAAACAACATATTATAGTGAGTTTTGTTTCACTGTGCTGTCCATTTCTGTTTTATGGGAGAGTTCATCCCATTCACATTTAGAGTTATCATTATATATTTTCCTCTATCCTTTTTTCCTCCTGTTAGTCCTATTAATCTTTTTATCTTTTCCTTTCTCACCAGTGTTTTGCTTCTGCCTACCACCTCCCCTCATCTTTCCTCTCTTCTTTCAGTCTCTCCCTCCCATCCTTCATTTAATCTTTTTCCTTCTTACTTCCCTATTGGCTAAGAATCGATTTCTTTCTTCAAAGAATTGTGCATATCAGTCCCAATTGATTGTGCATATTATTCACTCTTTTAGTCATTGCTAATGAGAATAAGGTTCATGTGATGCTCATTTTGCTATTTCTCATAATAAGAAAATAACATGTTGCTTACTGTATACGAAGTATTGTGCTAAATGCTGAAGATTTAGAACTTGATTAAATTATCATATTCAGTGAAGAAAACCGTTTTGTTATAAACTATACCTGGATATGGAACTGGCTTTTGCTATAGTTGCATTCAGAATAAACAGAAATGATTTTCATAAATGTAGCTAAACCTTTTGAAATGTCTCATTAGGATTAATTCATTACAATGGATATTTGTAAGAAATATTCATTGGCTCTAGCTGTTCTATTGGGAATAGATATCAATGTTTCTAGTCTAGTTGAAAATACATTATTTCTTCAAGTTCAACGCCATTCAATACAAATCAGAGAGATTGTATTTAACTGGTAGAGTATGCCCTCTTCATTCCCAAATTCATGGACAGCCATTGAATAATGTGAATGATCAAACTTCAACTTTGAGGATGTAATCTGATCACTTGTGATTGCCAGGAAGGAACTATCTCAGGTTTTCCAAACTATCTGAGGGTCTTGTTTCTGCACATTTTAGTTGGAAATCTTTTGAAAGAAGTGCTTCTCCTGAGAGTTTCTGTTACCTCCTGTGGTTGGATATATGTCAAAAACAGCCTTCCTTAATATTTTGACTTTTTGGTTTCCTGTCTTGGCTGAGAGCTGGAAGAGTAGAAATGCATCTTAAAATTAAAACTAGTGGGGGGAAAAACAACAAAAATAGCCCTTCCTTAGGTACTTGACTTTAAAACTCACAAGAAATTTCATTTTGGGTTCAGCCCCTATTTGAAAATATTTATGTATAATTCAAGTCTATCTTTGCTAGTTTGAGAAGAGGATTTTTAGTTCAAGAAGAGAACTTTGAGAGTCTGGCTGCTCAAAAATAGATGTGATGCTTGGCTCTCAGGATATGACATCCAAAATTCAAACTGAATTTTGACCATAGTCATTCATAACAAAACACCATGTTTTCCAGAAACATGTTTTCCATCCATGATGAATAGGACTTTTGCATTCAGTAGCCATTCTATTCCCTATGGACTCACTAGTAAACTTTGCTATCCAAGGGAGCCAGTGTATTCCAGATTTAGGTAGAAAAATAGTAGATAATCCAAAATGAATGATACAAGTAAGCATTCAGTCCTCTTTTTTTTTAAGGGGGAGAAGGAGAAAAACATTTTTTCTGTTTTTTTTTATTATAACTTTTTATTTACAAGATGTATGCATGGGTAATTTTTCAGCATTGACAATTGCAAAATCTTTTGTTCTAACTTTTCCCCTCCTTCTTCCTACCCTCTCCCCCAGATGGCAGGTTGACCAATACATGTTAAATAATTTGAAGCAGAAATTAAATACAATATATGTATACATGTCCAAACAGTTATTTTGCTGTACAAAAAGAATTGGACTTCGAAATAATGTAAAATTAGCCTGTGAAGGAAATCAAAAATGCAGGCGGACAAAAATAGAGTGATTGGGAATTCTATGTAGTGGTTCATAGTCACCTCCCAGAGTTCTTTTGCTGGGTATAGCTGGTTCAGTTCTCTATTGTGCTTTTTATGGAACTGATTTGGTTCGTCTCATTGTTGAAGATGGCCACATCCATCAGAATGATCATCATATAGTATTGTTGTTGAAGTATATAATGATCTCCTAGCCCAGCTCATTTCACTCAGCATCAGTTCATATAAATCTCTCCAGGTCTTTCTGAAATCATCCTGCTAGTCATTTCTTACAAAACAATAATATTCCATAATATTCATATACCACAATTTATTCCTCCATTCTCCAATTGATGGGCATCCACTGAGTTTCCAGTTTCTGGCCACTATAAAGAGGGCTGCCACAAACATTCTTGCACATACAGGTCCCTTTCCCATCTTTAAAATCTCTTTGGGATATAAGCCCAGATGTAACATTGCTGGATCAAAGGGCATGCACAGTTTGATAACTTTTTGAGCATAGTTCCAAATTGCATTGAGCAAAATTTAATAGAGAATAGAATTCAATTAATAAAACTTTCTAAACTGCCTCTTACAATGATTAAAATTTTATTAGGCTGTGATTTCTCATAAGATATCATCATGATATATCCCCAACAGTACTTCTATAACTTCTTGGGTCTTCCTATTTTTACCAAATATAGATAAAATATTTTTGTTTGGCTTTATGTTTCCTTGCTAACTTTATTTAAAAATCAAAGAGGTAATAGAAATCTCTCTCCAAAATTCTCACCATTTTTACCTCAACAACCAATTCCCTCAGGATCCTATCTGAAAAAGAATTTCCCTTTGTCAATTCTTCTGTTTTTTGAAGAATGAAATTGTCATTAGGGCAAGATAAGGCAAGAAATTATTTTTTATATTCTGATTTTTTGGTAGAGAGAGAATTCAGTAAATATTTGAATGATTGAAGGTCTCCATTACTACTCTAGCATACATCTATGCCACACATGTCTTTGAAACTCCTCTATTTCCAAATTTTTTTTTGTATCTTCTGAAGGATAAAATGTCTTTCTTTGTCCTGTGCACATCTTTAATTTAATTTTTTATTACAAACTTATCAAATGCCAAATAAAATGAGCACTTATAAATATAACTTAAGCAACAACAAAAAAGAAGATTAAATCTGTTATTTAGAGTTTGCTTCCTTCATGTTTTTCTTTACCCGTATCATCTCATTCATACTTTGGATTTCTCCCCCTACTCCCCCCACCCCCTCCCACCCCTGGTAGAGGACTTTTGCATATGAGTATACCTTTTAATATGCCATACTATAACATTCTCTTTTATTATCTTCTTTCTTTTGAATAGGATATACTAAACTAGAGGCATATTTCAATAATGAGTCAAATCCTTCCAAATCCCAGTAATACCTCTGAGGTAATGGAAAATTCATATTTTTTTTCTTATTTTAAATTTTGAACATCTGTGTGTAGACATTTGAGAAAAATATTAGCTAAGTAGATGGTATTTGTGTAGCACTTTGATTTGTTCATTGGATCCTCATAATAATCCTGTGGAAGTTGGTACTGAAAGCATTATTATATCCATTTTACAGGTGAGTGAACTGAGGCTTTGTAAGGTAAATTGTCTTGAAGACATTCACATGGCTAGTAAGTAGCAGAACTATGATACAAACTCTAATTTTGATATCTGAACCCAAGACAATGTTCTTTCCATTATAACTTAGATGCCTCTCAAGAAATAACTAAGGAATTCAAACATGTAAAAGACAATTATAAAGATTCTGGAAATAATTATAGTATTTTCATCTTCATTATTTCCTAATCTAAAAATCAGTTGTATTGCAGCAAACTAGTGCATCCTTGCATCTTCTATACCTGTTATGGTCATGGAATGTTTGCAGCATAAACTCCTGTAAGAATCATTAATCAGGTATAATATCCAATTTTGGAAAAGGACCTATCAATAGACTAAAGCAGGAGAAGTTTTCCCTATATCTCTGTTTCATTTGAAAAGTTTTAGGACATCAACATAATGGAGGCCTGAAAATAATAAACATTTAATAAATATTTAATTGAAATAAGCATCCAGGAAAACAATCTCATTAATGGGGTATGAATTTAATGGGATTTGGAAGAACATCCTATGCATAATTTGCTAAATTTATATTGTTTACATGATCCCAAGAACATAGAATCCTAGCAATGAGAATTTAAAACTAAAAGAAACCTTAGAGAACATCTATCAAACTTCCTAATTTTGCCAATTAGAATAAAAAAAAATACACACCAGAGGCCCAAGGGGGTAAAGTGCCTGAATCAAGTTTATCCAGGTAGTACATGAAAAAGACATTATTTCAATCTAAGTCCTCTATTTACAAATCCAGTCCTTTTTGCACCTTCTTTATAGCATTGTTCACCTGGGGATGGGTAGAAATTATTCTAAACTAACCTCCTGGCTATTACATTTCTATGATTATGTGATATTCAACATATGTTGACTACCTACTTCTAGTAAGTACCATGGATAGCTCACAGACCTGTCATATTTACATAAAATCATTTTTAATCATAGAAAGAGGTTTAATAAAATATTTAACTTAAAATTTTATTTAACATGAACTTGTGGCTACACCAAGTGATACTTTTAAGAGATATAGACAAAACTCTTGAGTGAATTAGGCAAGAATCAACATGATAGAAAAAGAATGACAGGTTCCATCACCTTAAAGGATGACCTTTTAAAATTCATTTAAGGATTGTATTTCCTTACAGGAAATTACACTTGAAGAGGAACCTTTCTCCTGGTATTGATAAATAGA
The DNA here is from genome assembly GCF_016432865.1 of Antechinus flavipes. Classification (NCBI taxonomy): domain Eukaryota; kingdom Metazoa; phylum Chordata; class Mammalia; order Dasyuromorphia; family Dasyuridae; genus Antechinus; species Antechinus flavipes. The sequence continues at coordinate 384,433,339 of NC_067398.1, forward strand.
CAACCAAAAGTTAGCATAAAGGAGAATGGGAGAAGCCACAAAGATCTGGGAGGGGGATATATAAAACATAGCATTTTCTTTGGCTGGAGGCTCAGAGTTAAAAAAAAAAAGGATATAGAGAATTTTGGATCTGTTGATATAACTTTAAAGTGCAGAGAAGTGGGATGGAGTTAGAGTAGATAATTAAAATTTGTTAATGATTTTTAGCAAGAACTTTAAAAGAATGGGGATTTTGAAGGTTTGAAATGCTTAAAAGCAGTAATTTGTAGAAAAATAAGGTCATTAGAAATATTGTAAAATTCAACAAGTCTTTATTAAGCATCAACTACTCTGGGTATCGGAGATGCAAAGAATAACAAAAACGACTGAAAACTCTGAGGATTTCTTCAGGTCAAAATAAGTGATTTTTCATTCAGCCATTCATTAAATCCAAATAAACACCTTTTGCATCTATAGTGTTATGGAGAAATAATCTTGTTCTGAGACATTCTATTCCCAGTGATCAAATAAATATAAAATTGTGTTTGACATATTGTGTTAAGAGATTGGATTGACGTTTTCAACAAGGTTTTATTGCCCTCACCATAATCACATATATTTAAGTAGCATTTACTAGCAAGAAAATTGGTACATTCTCCCCCAAATCTTATGGATTTTACAGGTCTGAATATACTCGTTTGATTTTTTTGTATATTTGCATTTATATATTCTATAGTCTGTTATTCTCAAGAGTAGGTAGCACAGTGAATTATACATAGTACATGTTCAATCACATGCCTCAAAATTTAAATGGATCTCATTGATGTAAATACTCTCTCTAACAATGCAACTTGGAACTTGGACCTACTAAGCCATCCTGTAACAGTATTACTCTTGTCTTCCAGCAAATCCTTCACAGAGACTCTATCCAACACATAGTCAGTTTTTTTTTAATATTCTTTTCATATTACATGGATGATGGTGAAGCAGTCCATTTTTTCCTGGATATTTCTTAGTCTAATAATATCTTTTATACTGTTTTCCTCTGCAACTTAAATGTAATTGAAACTCTCAGCTCTTCTCCCTACATCAGTGCCAGAATCTGCTGCTGCAGCTGCATTTTTGAGATAAGATGGTGGAGGTAAGAATAAATGGATTTGGCCATATCAGGGGCCAGGATACTAAATTCAACTCACCTCAGGTAGATAGATGTCATGACCATCAGCAATCCCTTCATTTACTGCAAATATATAATTTATTTGTTGCAATATGGTTTTCACCCATGACAAGTTGAAGGATACTGTTAAGGCTGAGAATGGAAAGCTAATGATCAGTGGAAAAGTCACAGGATTGTGATCCCAACAATATTGAATGAGAGATGCTTAAACCAAGTATGTATTAAAGTCCACTGTTATCTTATCATGAAAAAGGATAAGGTTTGAGCTAAGTTTGTCATTATTTCTACCTCTTTTACTGATATATCTATGTTCATGATGGGATTGTACTATAAGAAATACAATCCTTTAAAATGATCAATAATGCTTTTGCACTACCAACTGCTTGGTCCCCCTAGCTAAAGTTATTCATGCCAACTTTAACATTGTAAGAAGACTCCTGGCCACAGTACATAGCATTTTATTACCTAGAACACAATAGATGGCCCTTCTGTCAAGATACAATGTAATGGTTGTGGTACTCCTAAAAACATCATCCTTGTTTTCATTGTTGTTTGTAACACTGCTAGCAAAGTCTTCCTTGAACTGAATGAAAAGACTCATAGTCATAGGATTCAATATACTCTCAGTATATCTGTTGTGGATTTGACTAATTAGAGAAACCTGCCACCTATGATAATATCAAACAATGTGGTGAAACAAGTGGCAGAGGGACCCTTGAAATGCATCTTGAACTACATAAAGTATTAGGTGGCATTCTGTGATTTTAACAATGATGCATGCTTTTGTATTTTTGATGGTGGTTCTGATATCATCCTCAGTGACCATTTTCTCAAGCTCATTTCCTAGTATTATAATGAGTATAATTATAATAACCATATAGTAGACTTCGTGGTCCACATGACCTCCAAGGAATAATGCAAAAAGCCTTAGCTTTTTGTTCCCAGCCAAAAGAGTTCTACCATTTGGAAATCTACATTTCTAACTTATTTTCCTATACTAGGGATCTCACAACTAATTTACAATTCTTGCCCCAAAGTACCCTATAGTAGGAGAGAGAAGCATAGGGTTGTATACCATTAATAAAGTCATTGTAATCAATTGGGTTTTGGAGAGGAATGGGGAGGCAATTGGGATTGTGACTTGCCCAGGGTCATACAGTTAGTAATTATCTGAGGCCAGACTTGAACTCAGATTCCCCTGAAGTCAGTGTTGGTGCTGTTTCCCCTGTGCCTTCTAGTTGTCCCTTATGAATAGTTTAAAAATGGAAATGAATGCATGTATTTCATTACATATACACACATATACATATACATACATATAATATGTATGTTTGTGAGTATATTTTTCTAAAATATAGAGAAGACCATTTCTCTAAAATGCTCTTCACACAAAATATACTTAATAAGGATAGATATGTTTATATATTTAAATAAATATAATATGCTTACAGTATTCCAATGTACAATGGAAAGAGTAATGTGCATTCTGAAGGATCACTTGAAAAATAATGAGAACTTCACAACAAATCAAAATAGCAGATATATGTACTGGAAATGATTATTTGGCTCAACTAATATTTACAAGTCCCTACTATGTATATAGTATGATACAAATTTCTGGGACAAGATATTTTAAAAAAAATCTTCCTTCAAGGATATTATAATCTAGCAGAAGGAATAAAACAGGCACATAAAAATTCCATGAAGAGAATCGTAATAAATCCCATGAGATCATGAATGGTCTTCCAAGAGGCTGAAACTTGGTAAAAGAAACAACAATAAATGTTCAGACTAATTTCATCCTCTTGTTGCAAGTTTCTCACTCAGTGATTTGAATCTGCTCAGACTGATTATCCCTCATCTCCCCCATGCTATTTTTGTTGTCTATAATATTCAATTACCATTATGAAAAAAACGTGGCATCTTCAAGGTCTTTGATGATCCTCCTTAGCTGTTGGCTAAAGCATTTCATTTTTGTCCAGTAGCCCAAGCATCATTCATTTTAGATAGTTTACTCTTCCCTTGACTCTCTCTAGGTTGAATTTACTAATGTAGAAATATGAAAGTAGGAATCTGGACTCTTGTTTAGTAAAGCTGATGCCTACATTCCATTTACACATTGAAGATGGGATAAAATGGAAAAGTAGGTTATGGACATCAATACATACATATTTTGGCATTGTGTGGGCACTACAGTTGTTTTGTCTTAATATTTGTGTATATGGTTCTGTGGGGTTTGACATCTCTATTCTTTTGTCTGACAAATCTGCGCACTGGCTTGTAAAAAAAAAAATCAATATTGTTTTTCCCTGGCACTTTCTCCACAGTTGAGTTGATTTATTATTGCAGTTCTTTCCTTCTCCTCCCCCCATGCCTTTTTTTTAATCAATCTGCTTCTTTTGCTTTAGGGTTGAGTACCTGATAACACCACAAGGCAGATGACACAGATCTTCCATGACCTTATCCCCCTTGATATCTTGTCCGCTGTGACATAGCGCTAGCCATCACTCTAAAGGGAAGAGTTAGCTTATGAAGAATCTTCTAAATTATTCTTTGTTATTTTTAAAATGTGACAAAGAGGAAGCACTAAGAAGAAGCACTAGCTTCTGGTTTTATTTCTCCACATGAATCCATGTTGGTTCTTTTTATATTTTCCAAATAGTTTTAAGTTTTTTTCCCCAGCCATGCTTTCAAGGGAGAGTTGCTTTTATCATCACATACACTTGAGCAAAGTAAGATGTACAGTTTCTGTGACAGAGATTGAGCTTGGTAAAGGAGAGGGGATGGAAAGCAATGAAGTTGAGACTATTCATTCAGACAAGGACCCTTCCTTATCTGCTTGAAATACAATTTTAAAAAAATAGATCTTTTTGTTGTTCTAAGTAATTTGTGACTGTTTTATGGAAATAAGGGTGAGACTATTCATTCAGAAAAGGGCCCTTCCTTATCTGCTTGAAGTACAATTTTAAAAAAGTAGATCTTTTTGTTGTTCTGAATAATTTGTGACTTTTATCATATTCATCTTCCCACATCTCTGGATGTGATGATTGATTTTCAATTCTACTGTGGACCATTTTCTAATCATCAAACAGCAACTTCTCTTACTGCTTAAAGGCAATGAAAGTTATTTGGAAAAACTAGACCTGTGAAACTCTTCTGAAATTGAGAGAACATCTACTTGCAGTGGGATCTTAATATACTTTTGTAAGAGAGCAATAGGATCATGGAAAGTTAGAACTAGGAACAATCTTAGAGTCAAACAGTCTAACTTCAATCCTTACTCTTTTTTATAGAATAGGGAGATAAGTAATGAGGTCCAGTAAGAAAAATTAATTATATAGATAATGATAATGAAAACTGTAATTTATATAGTATTTACCATGTGTCAAGTACTGTACTAAGTTCTGTACTTTTTAACACATTTTATCATCACAACAACCCTGAGAGGTAATTGTTATTATTATCCCCATTATTTGCCCAGGGTTTCACAGCTAGTACCTAAAACTGGCTTTGAACTTAGATTATACTCATACCAAATCCCACATTCTATAAGCTGTGCCAACTAGGTGCACCAGGGAAAGACAGGGGAAGGATTCAAACACCAGTCTTCTTATTTTAAATCTAGTACTTTTTCTGTTATACTACATTAACTACATTCAAATATTGCTTCCGACACAATGTTTGTGATCATGGCCAAATCACACCTCTGGATAAGTCACTTAACCCTGTTTGCCTCAATTTACTCCTTGGTATAATGAGCTGTAGAAGAAAACAGCAAACCATTCTAGTATCTTTGCCAAGAAAACCCCAAATAAGTTGACAAAAAGTTTTACATAATGGCAATGACTGAACACAACAACAAAATAATGAAGACTAATTATTGAACAATAGATTTGTTAATAAATAAACAGTTTTTAGGGATATTTGTTAATAAATATTTAATATTTTGACAACTGGCTGAAAGAGCTGAAATTCTAGGAAATGTGGAAATATTGGGGATAATATGAAAATTGTGTCCTACTTCTTTTTATAAAATAGCATTAATTTCAAGTAAGAAATCTTACCAAGTATAGAATTCTATAAGGTCTTGGCCAGGTCTTACAAAATCTCCTTATACATGCAATTGCTGTAAATAAATATAGAATAAGCTAGTACTCCAAGAGCAGTTGTCATAGGAAGAATTTTATTAAGAAAAGAAATAAAACAAATTTAAAGTGGGGAAGGGTTTAAAAAATGAGTTCATAAAATAAGGGATGGAAAAGCCTAGAACACAGATTCTTACTTGTATCCAAGAATGTTAACTAGCTAGCTAGCTAGATCAATAACTGTATTTCAATATAACAGGTTTACTTTGTAGTCTTATGTATTTTATTATATGCATTTAAGGAACATTATTCTGAGGAAGAAGTCATAGTTTTGATCAGGCTGTCAAAGGGTTTATGGCCCTTAAAATATTAATAGCCCCTTATGATTTTAACAATTTTATATTCAGTCCTATGGAATGACATTGCATACAGATTTATGAGACAAAAGTAAGCATGGGGGGAAAGTATTCTTAGTTCTTTGTTCTGCCATAACTTTTACCTCATCCAGCCTGATGTTATCAGAATGAGTTGTGCTATGATCAAGAGAGATATGAAAATCTTTGAGATGACTGCAACTGTTATTGGACCTAATTTTATATTATGTATCTTGAGCTCATATATTCTTTGATGATTTTCAGTAAAGGGACAATTAGATACTTTTGCCATTAATAGTGTTCATTCTATGTTAACTGAGACTATAAATATAAATTCTAATACAATGGAAAGCATCCTGGATGAGGAGTCAAAAGATTGTGAATATCATAAATTCTCCTTGAATCTCAGTTTTTCTTCTGTTACATGAAATTATTGCAATATTACATGAATATTGCAAAGGGCCTTTTCAGGTTAAAAATTATATGATTCTATTGATGTGTGAATGTGATATATCATGATATAAGGATTGGTTGGGGAAGTTTCCAACTTTTTCATCCTACCATTTTGCAAGCTTCAAGAATTTAAAATCACTAAGATCTTGTTTTTTTTTTTCCTTTTTCCTATAGGGTTTTTTCAGCTTCTGACTTATATCCTGTGATTCTCTATATTTTCTAGTGAACACACAAAATCAGCTGTCACTTTTCTGAGATGAAATCACAGTTTGTTACCAAAAAGATGTATGTCACACTACTTGCTTCAATCAGAGTGCCTCAAACAAACTCTTAATGCCTCCTGCTTTTTAGTGATTTCATTAAGACTTTGGTGTTTTTTAAATGTTTTTGGTGTTATTTCCAGAGGACTTAAATTCCAGATTTCTTGCATATTGTTTTTTTTTAATAGATAAAAAGGTTTTACCTATTCAATAAAGAGCAATTGATTTAGTACTTTCAAAATGGGCCTAAATTATATTTTCCAGACGTGCTAAACTTAAATCATTCTAGGAACTATAGATGTGCATTAACTATTTCAGAATCATGTAATTTGAGAGAGAAAGATGAGCATGAGATTTGTTAATTTAATCTGTTTCAACTAAATATTTAAACAAAGTCACATGATTAGTCAATGTCAAAATCTAAGGTTCCTGACTCTTCTACACTTTTCACATTTTATAGATGATAAATTTTCTCTAATTCTAGTCTTTATAAGATTTAGGTATGACTTATAATTTTGCTTCATTGAAACCCATCATGAAGGTGCTAAAAATTCAGCCATTGATGATACAAATGAGTGAAAAATTTTAAATCAAAGATAAAAATATGTTTTCATGGTAAATATTTTACTATGATTGTTCTATGTATTTCTTTTCATTCAAAAGTACTTTTAAGCATATAGTTTTTTCTTTTTTTCCTTCCAATTTCTTTTCTTCCTCTAAACCCCTTCTCCTACTCAATAAGAAGGCACAAAAAGCAAAACCTATTATACTTATATGTAATCGTGCAAAACAAAATTTTATATTAGTCATATTAAAAAAAAGAAGAAAAATGCTTTAATTTTCATTTTGAGTCCATCACTTTTCACTCTGGAGAAGAATAATATATTTCATCATGGAATTTTTGGAAATGTGGCAAGCCATTTTGTTTATCAAAGTTAATATCTTTCAAATTTTATCATCTTTACCATATTGCTTTTCCTGTATAGATTTTTTCTCTTGATTCTACTTATTTCATTTTGCATCATTTCTTATCAATCTTCCTAAATTTTTCCAAAATCACTCCCTTCATAATTTTTTACAGATAATAGTAGTTCATCACATTCATATAGTATAATTTGCTCAGTCATTCATCAATTAATGGACATGCCTTCAGTTTCTAATTCTTTGTTACCACAAAAATAGATGCTTTATATATATATATGTGTGTGTGTGTGTGTGTGTGTGTGTGTGTGTGTGTGTATATATATATATATATATGTATGTATTTGTACACATGAGTGCTTACTCTCTATTTTTGATATCTTTGGGATAGACCTCCAGGACAAATATTGCTAAGTAAAGTGGTATGTACATTTTAATAGCCTTGTGGGCATTGTTTCACATTGCTTTCCAGAATGACTAACAAAGGTCATTTGAAGTATTTCTATTCAATGACATATGCTATTGACTCTCACGTATTTGAAAGACTGTCATCTAGCAAGATTTGATTTGTTTGGCCCTGGAGGACTAAACAAAAAACAGTAATAGCAAAGAAGCATAAGTTGACCACTTATAAGGAGTGACTTCCTAAGGAATAAAGTTATCCCAAAGGCTTGTTTGGGAAGTAGTGAGTTTCCTCTGACCAGACGTCTTCAAGCAAATATTAAATTATTATTGAGCTCATTCTGTAGAAGGAATTTTTTTATTTGACTACTATATGTTGGATTACATGTTTTCTGGGTTTATTCAACTTTGAGAGCCCATGGTATTATCAATAACTGCAATCATAATCATAATAATTCACATTCCAAAATATTTTATTTTTATATTTCCTACTTATTAGAATTATCTTTTGATGCTGTCAATGGGCATATTATTACTTTCTCTTTGCAAAAAAAGAAGTGAATCATACCTCAATGCTAAATGTTGGAGAGGATGTGGGAAAAGTGGGGCACTAATACATTATTGGTGGAATTGTGAACTGATCCAATTATTCTGGAGAACAGTTTAGAACTATGTCCAAAGGGCTATAAAATTGCATGCCTTTTGATCCAGCAGTGGATCTGTAACTTAACTGTAACCCAAAGAGATCATAAAAAAGGGAAAAGGACCCAAATGTGCAAAAATGTTTGGGGCGACCCTTTTTAATAGTGGCAACGAACTAGAAAGTGAGTGGATGCCCACCAGTTAGAGAATGGCTGAATAAGTTGTGGTGTATGAATGTAATGCAATATTATTGTTCTATAAGAAATGATGAGCAGGCTAATTTCAGAAAAGCATGGAAAGACTACATGAATTGAGACTGTGTGAAATTAGCAGAACCATGAGAACATATTACACATTAACAACAAAATTATGTGATGATCAACTGCAATGGGCTTGACCCTTTTCAACAATGAGGTGATTCAAGGCAATTCCAATAGATTTGAGATGGAAGGTGCTATCCTTATTCAGAGAGAGAACTATCAAGACTGAATGTGGATCAAAACATAATATTTTCAGCTTTGTTCTTTGCTTGCATGGTTTTTTTTTCTTTCTTATGTTTTTCTTCGCTTTTGATCTGATTTATTTATTACACAGCATAATGAATATGGAAATATACTTAGAAGAATTGCACATGTTTAAGCTATATTGTATTACTTGTTGTCTGTGGGAGGGAGAGGAGGAAAGGATGGAGAAAAATTTGGAACACAAGTTTTACAAAGGTGACTGTTGAAAACTATCTTTGAATGTATTTGGAAAAATAAAAAGTTATTGAAAAAAGAAGTAGAATTTTATGATGAGATAGTTACACAACTATATGCAACAAATATATTAGTATAACATGTTATATATTTATGTGCATGTGTATATACCATTTGGTACTTTAATGATGTAGCTATATGGCTCTCAAAGGAAGAAATTAAGCTGATTTTGTAATCAAGATTCCCCTAATTCCTTATATTGGGGGGCTCAGTAAATTTTCTTGACTCCCCCTCTGCCACAGAGTAATAGTAAATGCTCCATATTCTCCATGCTCTTAACATGAAAATATAAGTGAAAAAAGTGATTTTTTTCCTTATTGCTTATGAAACAGCTTTGATATATCATGGAGATTTACTATTTTTTTTTTTAATCTTTATCTCCTGGAAATACATTCTCACTCACTTGAAATTAAACTGGTATTCTCCATACTCATGTGATTTCTGGAGCACCACAGAAAAATGGGAATGATTTCATATCCAGCTTGAGCTTTCTCTTCTGATTGGAACTCAGAATTACGTCTTGTGATCAGTGCCCTCAGGCTGTGTGCATTTAAATTTCTTATGTAGGGTTCACTGCAAATTGAGAATTTCACAGACATAATGAAGAGTTATAGTCTTAACTCTCAAGTGACAAAGTGCAATACCCAACTTAAGTAGGTAATGTGAAGGGCCCTGTGGGAGTGAGAACAACCTAGCTCTTACTATTAGCAGTAGGAATCACATCTGTTTTGAGGCTGCCTGACATTTATATCTAACTTTGTGACTTATCAAGAGGCCACAAATATTTTTGTAATCTATAAAAGATTCAAGATTTTGGATAATCATTTATCTTGTTTCTGACAAGCTCCTATATGGTCCCCTCAATAAAGTCAGTAATTATTAATAGTGCAGGAAAGTTACCCAAACATAAATAATGCTACTTGTTATATAGCATTAAACATAGTTAAACATTTGGGTAATAACTCTGTGTGTATGTATCATAGTCAAACTGTTTTGATACAGAAATCATTGCTATTGTATGTATTTTAAAATACCAAATTATACACTATCCTGAGTTTACATAAAGGCCTGTTATGGACTTTATTCATCAAACACTAATTAAAAACCTATGTGTCAGGCACTATGCTTAGACTCTAGGAAAAGAATAGAGTCAGACTAAGAATTTCTCTGCTTTAGGGAACTATTGATGAGAACACTTGCCCTACTAATATAGTTTGGCATCAGATCCATATCTTATAAACTTGCTGAATTATCCAAAGTACTAAGAGGTTAAATTACTTGCCTAAAGTGACACATAGACAATATGTGTGAGAAGCAATCCTTGAACCTAAATCTTCTTGATTCTTATGTGCTATGACCAACACTGCACTACATTATACTATACTATATTTATGGAGATGGCTATGAATAAAATAACAAATATGAACTTGTCTCTTCCCTCAAGAAAATTACATTCTGTTTTATGGAAGCATCAATCAATTATTGAACATTTATTAAGTTCCTATTAGGTGCCACACATTTAGTTGACTTCTAGGGACACAAAGACAAAGGTGAAACTACCCCTGCTTCCAAGGAGCTTACATTTTTGTCAGAGAAGATAGTGCATACTAATATAGAATGATTAAGAAGCAGAAACAACCATCACAAGTGGAGGACTATCTTTATCGCCTTTTATACTTTAATTCTACCAACTATATTCCTTCCAGTGAGACTGTTAACAGGCTTTAATATTTGCTCAATATTATCTGTTAACGGTCTTTAAGGCCTTGCCATATGCCCTTCTTCTGTGCCCTGCAGACTTCCAGTCATCTGATCTACTGTTGTAATCCAAGAATTCCTGTGCCTTGGTTTGTGACATGTCACTGAACCTTTTGGATTTCTGGGCTTTTCCATCTGTCTTGCAGTTTTTTCTCTCAATTAGAATATTAACTCCTTGGAAAAAGGTTCTGTTTATTTTATCTTATTTGCATCCCCAATGCTTAATGTAGTACTAGGCACAAAGTAAGTGTTTAATAAATGATTATTTTTTCATTAGTTCCTCTAAGGGCATAAAGAATATATATTCAACACACTTAAAAATAGTTAAATACAAAATAGTTAGGGAGGGGCAATTAGTGACAAATTGGGCAGAGTACTGGTCTAGGAGAGAGGGAGACCTGATTGCAAATCAAGCCTTAGATACTTATTAGTTACATGATCCTGGACAAACCACTCAATCTGTGTTTGTTTTAAAAAGCCCTTCCTGAATAAAGGCTTTGTCCTGGCAGAAGACTTCATGTGGCAGAATAAAATTATTTCATGAAGTGTTACATTGCCTTGCTGTAATGAGGGTTCACTTGAGGTTGGGTAAAACAAATTTATAATGTTATTTATAATGTAATAACGTTATAATTGTTATAAAATGTTATAATGTTATAAAATTTATAATGTTGTATGTCTTTTCTGAATGCTATTCAGACGAATGCGAGTAGGTCTGAAAAAGTGAATGATGGAAGCAATCCAAAGCTGAAGTTTGATCATATACAAAGTGAGAAAATTACACAAACTGATTGCCAAGTTTTCTTTCAGCTTTGATATTTTGAGAATCCTTTTGAGTAAATGTTAGTATCTCTTAGTTTGGAGGAAAATATACTGGATTTAACTCAGAGGATCTGGATTTGAATCCATCAACTAATGATAGGATCTTGGAATATATTTAATATTGAAATAAAGGAGTTTTTAAGGACTGAAACATAATTAAATTTTTGAACTATCTTTTCACAGCTCACCTTAGATATAGTTCAGTGTATCCAGAGTTTAGACATCATCTAGCCCTGTCAGCACATTTTACATTTTACAACACATTTTACGTATGGCTAGTATATAGGCTTTCAAAAAAATTCAAATTCAGGTATAAGCTTCTTAATAGGTTGTGAAGAAGAAATAGGTCAACAAATAACTCATCCTCAATTTCCTTAAGCATAAGGTGAGGGTATTGGATTAGACAATCTCTAAGATCACTTTTGCCTGCAACTTGTGTTTGTTATACCTTTCCAGCATGTTAGGACTCATCAATTTTTTCTTAGCTTTTGAAAACCCAACAACACCTTCATGCCTCAGTGATATATCAAAGGTGAAATTTAGGGGAAGAAAGTAAATTATGAAATAACCGTTAGTAGTTTGGAGTTCTGCAATGGAGTGAATTCTGTGTTTTAATGACTAAGTTTTAACACTTATTACTCTTGTGACTTTGAAGGTTCTTTTGATCCTCATCTGTAAAAAATGTAGTTTGAACTAAATGTTTCCAATAGCACATTTAAATTACAAAACAAAACAAAACAAAAAACCTGTGCTTTCTTTTCTGTGAGTACAAAATTAGCCCTGGAAATTATATTCTCCAATTGCTTAGACTTCTAGTGCATTTAAATATCAAGGAAACCCATGATATTTTAGGCCATGATTTCTTAGTGGTCTTTCCTCTCAGTCCCTGGAAGTACCACCTATGACAAATGAATAAGATCAGATTTCTTTTTATCTTTTTGTATCAAATATTACTTGCACTTATTGTGCTATCTCATGAATCTTTCTCCATTGATAAGTCACATTTATAGCCACTTCAGAAACATAAATGACCTTTGAAGACACTCTCACTAGCCATCTCAAACCTTTGAAAAATAACAATAATAACTGAGCCCTATATAGTGATATATAGTTTACAAAGCACTTTGCCAACAATATGCCATTTGAACTTTACCACAACCTTGGGAGGAAATTGCTACTCATTTTATGAAGCTGGAACCTGAACTCATATAGGCAAAGTGATTTGCCTTGGGTCATACAAGCATAAATATGAATAGAAATATTTGAATGCTGATCTTCATGTCTCAAAGTCCTCATGATATT